>NW_001914857.1:1083060-1094045 GCF_000226545.1 Podospora anserina S mat+
ATGGAGAATTAGCTTCGCTTGTGTTAAGAAGAGCGTGGCATTGCAAAGAGGAGATGGAAAGTTTTCAGTTGTTATTTATCAAAAAGACTCTTTTGCTGGAAGGGAAATAGGAATGGGGAATTTGGCTCATCGGTCGGTTGGTGGTGGACATGGCAAGGACGATTTTTAGAATCTCGGGTGGGAAATTTGACGAAATTTCAACTTTGCACAGCAGTTGTACTTTTTACTTGTCTCGTTGCTTTTGTTTTTTCTTTTTCTTCTTTTTTCACAGTTCATTTCTTTTCAATTGTATTGTAAATAGTTGTAGTGGTGTGGTATATACCCAATTCCCTTTTTTTTCATGCCAAACGAAAAACAACAGCCTTGGTATCTAACGCCTTGAACTCCCTCCCTGCCTGCTTTTTGCAAGCTTTTATCCCCTCGATCATAACCCAAATTATTGACTTTTATGCACACCCCTTCTCTTCACTGGGCATGCTGCCTGATCTGATCATCACTCTCACCCCCCCCATTCGCCCCCCTCACAGCCGGCACCTCACCCTCGGCCTTGTTGTCAGTGCTAGAGGCAGTCTCCTCATCAGGCATATCATACTCCCCCGCCAACTCCTCCAGCGTCTTCCTCTTGGTCTCGACAATCATAGCCGTAGTCCCCAGACCGAGCAGCATGAACAAGGCGTAAATTTCCAAAACGTGATCCATCCAGGGGTTAGGGTTACCAGGCGTGGCGCCCCTTGTCCTCAAAGGAGCAATCGCACTGCTACCGATAATCGAGCCAATCTTGCCCATCGCGGCACTGATACCATGCGACGTAGACCGGTACCTCGTAGGGAAGCACTCCCCTGGCACGATGAAAGTAGTCGCGTTGGGACCAAAGTTGAAGAAGAACTGCGCGAGGACAAAGATAGCTAGGAGACCCTTGGGGGAGAGCTTATCGTACGCGAAGCCCATTACGACGAAGAGGACAGTGAGGATACCGAAACCCATGAACTGAATGGGCTTGCGACCGATGGTGTCAACGGTGAAGACGGTGACCCAGTAACCCGGTACGGCACCGGCAAGGACAATGATCATGTTTCCTATGGCGGTGTTGTAGAGGATCTCGTAGGTGTTTTTCGCGTTGTTGGTCGAGTACCCGATCACATCCAAAATGGTGGCATTGTTGAGACTGACGCCGTAGTAGGCGATGTCGAGGAAGCACCACGACAGAGCCGTACCAGCCAAAAGCATGGCATTCTTGCGCTTGGAGTAGTGACGGAAGAAGTCAGACCAGGATGCCTTGGGGATTTCGAGCTTCTTTTGGGCGGTTTGCTGGGTGATGGCCTGGGCGACGGTATCTGGCTTGCCCTCGGGCTCACCCTTGAGATAGGCTTCCGCGTCGGCGGAGGCTTTCTCCACGTCCATTTGCACGTCAAAGGTGTAGCGGGGGGTTTCGGGGATGGTGAGGCGGTAGTAGAGGGCGATGCAACCGGGCACGGCACCGAAGCCGATGAGGATACGCCACATTTGGTCGACGGCCACGCCGCAGTCGCCGGTGCAGGTTGCGAGGGTGGGGGCTGGTTCGAGGGATTTCTTGAAGCCGAGGGTGATGAAGAGCATGACGAAGGCGGCGCCGAGCTGGCCGAGACCTTGCATGGCGAAGACGGCACCCATCATGGCACCGCGCCATTTGGTGGTGGCGAACTCGGAGGTGATGATGCTGGAGAGGGGGTAGTCACCGCCGATACCGACGCCCTAGGGTGGGAGGTTAGATAAGGGGCTGGTTAGGGGGGTTGATGTAGGGGAACATACTTGAAGGATACGCCAAAAGATGATGACGCCGACGATGTTCATTGAAGGCGACGACGAGGTCAAGGCTTGGGCGAGGGTGGCGATGATGATAAGGATCAACTCGAGACCGTACATTTGCTTGCGACCGACGATATCGGCGAGGGTACCGAAGCCAACTTGACCGATGACAGTACCGGCCGATGTCGCCATCTTGATAGCCGTGTCGGAAGTGGTGGGCATCTTGCCAACGCCGGGATAGTAGACAATGCCAAGCATCAGGGTGAGGAGGGAGACGGTAAAGATGTCATATCTAGAGCCAGGTCAGTGTGTTTTCCGAGGTATTATTCAGTAAGTACGTCAACTTACGAATCGGTAAAGAAACCAACACCAGCAACAAGAATAGCTCTGATATGGTACCAACCGAAGGGAGCTCTGTCTACTTCGGCGAGGGCAAGACGCCTGCGTTCGTTGACATCCTTGATGTGGAGGAAGTCATTGTTGAAGTTGTGGTAGGCATTGTTGCCTCCGGCAGTTTTGGTCATGGTGACTGAGAGTAGGGGGAATGACAACCAAGTCCTTGGTGCTCTGAGAGGGAGTGGTGCTGACTGGAGAGAACAGAGAGACAGAGGACCAGAAATCAGGACGAGGAGGGGGCAAAGGAAGAACTGGTTATATGCCCTACACGGGTCCAAGTGGGATGAACTAGCGATGTAGGCCGAATTCCGTAGGGTGCCATCGGATGTAGAATTCGACGGTCTAGTGCTGTACAGATTGTGTACCGCATGCAAGGAATGCCCCTCGGATGCAGGTATCTATCCTGAGCTGACGAAGCCCCAGTTGTGGAGTTGTGCCCACGCGACCTATATTGCTCAGTGTTATCTGATGATCATCTGGATCATTGCGTCCAGCGGTGAAGTGGCCGAGAAACAGGTCAGAGACCAGTCTCGGAACTCCGTTGTCGGTTCATGCTGATCAGCTTCCTGGAGAGTAGGATGGGCATTCAGTTTTCGTGATTGACTTTGATGAGGTGCTGCATATCATCACTCTTATCGAGCAACGTCGCTTCATACTGGTGTTCCAGCGCCGCATTCAGCGACGGGAAAGAAAAGCTTTCCGTGCCTTGGAAAATCCACAGAAAATATCGGGTTCCTCGGTCCTTCGTGGGGGGAAAAGTCGTCAGAGTGTCTCAAAGAAAAACCGAAGGGCAGCCGGAGAATTCGACGTCGCCATCACGTCGTCCAATCCCGACGCCGCTCATGTGCCGAAAAGGGAAGGCGGCTTGATGACAGTCTGGGGACCTTCGTGTGGGATCTTGGGAGGCGGCAAGATCCGACAGGGGTCCTCCCCGCGAATGGCATGGGGGAGAGCAACACGTTGTAAAATCCGGGGCTGTGGTTCGTCGAGAAGGTTTTTACTGGTCGACTCTGGGCGTTCTGGGCATTCGATGGGCGTTCTGGGCGTTCTGGGCAATGTGGAGGTTCGGGTGGACCGGTTGAGCTTTCTGCCGAAAACCGTCTTTGTTTTCAATTTCAGACGTAGAATGGATGACGACCTTCATTGTCCTTTGTTCAACCGGTGGCTATTTGCCAGCAGATGTTGTGTCGTGGGAAGCTGTAATATCGAATGAAATATCAACCACATCAACTCTGATAGCGCAGGGGTGAAGTTGGGAAGGCTGTGGGTGCAGGATAGATGAGTGTGGTTGGCTCTTGTCGTATGCCCTTCGGGGAGAACAAAAGCCAGCAGATGACAAAGTTCCATTCTGACGTCTACCGTGAGGTTTGCTCTCAATATAGACTTATTGAATTATCAGGTAGATTCCCACTGCTTCCTCATGCTTTTCTCCGTCTTCTAGCACCCAATATTCGGACATTACAGACAAATCTCATGATAGCATCGAGGGATGTCAGATATTGGGACAGCTTCATGTCGTTGATCTGCCCTAACAAGCTTTACTTGGCCCTCGCTTGGCTGTTGCTTGATCTGCTTGGCCATTGCTTGAACTCCTTGGCTGAGTTCTGCCGCCGTGGCGGTCGCACAGAGGTCTTGGAAGCTCTTGGGATGTCTGGGTTGACATGTCTTGGAAAGCTTGGCCATCAGAATGAGGAAAACAGTCGCGTGCTCACATACCTCATCAGTGGTAGTAATGGGTAAAGTACCCGCGAGTGGTGACGTCGTGTGGTATTAGATTCCAGCTGGTCATAAGGGGGCGTTGGCCGATGTTGTAAGCTTTTTTTTTTTTTTGGCATTCTGGGTGCGGGCTTCTTTTAGATCTCAACTATCCTGTTGTCGTCATCGTCCTCCTCCTCTATCGCCTTTTCAGCGCCATGCTCAGCCTCGTCGGCCATAATGACGTTTACCAGCCGCTCACAAGCCTCGCGTACACCGTCGTCCTCGACCCGGAGATGGGTTTCGCGGATGACAGGATACACCTTCACATTTCTCATGAGATCCCTCCCTTCTCTTGTCGTGGTGAGGAGTGTTAGTGTCTCGATATGTGTCTGGATATTGTTGTTGTCCGTGTCTCTTTGCTTGTCGGGTGGCAAGAGCTGCAGATCGGGCAGCATATCCAACATCTCATCCTCGTCGTACTGCTCATTTCCAATGATGGGAAGAAGCAGATACGGCAGAATGTTGATCTGATCCTCATCCAAAAATTTAGGATGTGATGGCACGTCGAAGGCAACATTTTTGATGATGTTGGCTACACCCTTCCTCCTGATATCGGACTTGTGCTCGGTGAAAACCTTGATCTTGTTCAGGGGAAGGACACTGTCATACTCCTGTTCGGACAGGAAAAATCGGCGAATCTCTTCGTGTTTCGATAGATCAGCCAATGCATATGCGAGGTAGTCGTAATCAGCGTGCTTGTTGTAAGACCCGTCGGCGCCCTTAACAAAGAGATCCATCAGTTGGTTGAGGACAAGCTCATCCGAGTGGAGGCTCTCAGGAGCAGGTTGTTTGCGGCTGATGATGTCCTTCAGTCCATCCCACTTTGTCATGTTGGCAAGCAACATAGCCAACAAATTTGCATTGGGCTCCTTTGGATCCTGAAGACGGAGTATGGTGATTAGCTATGATTCTGAGAAAAAAGCATTCCATATGTAATACTCACGACCAGCAGGCCTAATGCAATTCCGAGGAACTTCTCATCTGATGCGACAAACTCCACAACACTAGCATCTGCTGTCAAGTTGATGAGAATGGTGAGGGCATGTTCGGCAATTTTCTACGTCATGGGTGAGCAAAACTGCCGTGGTTTGGATGCGTAAGTTAAGGGTCTTACAGGATGGTCTCGTATCAGAAACTTGAGGTGCTTGACGGGAGTGAGGTTCTCCCTCTTGAAAATGGAAGGATCTGAAACCGAATATGGCACCAGGTTCTCAATGGCTACCAACCGAATCTGCGGGTTCGGGTGGGCAATGAACCCTACGAGCTGGCAGACAAGATTTCATGTCAGTCATGTTTGAACGAGAAGCGGACATTAGAAGGAGTATGGATTACCTCTTCAAGTTCTGTGGGCATTTTGATGGAGGGAGTCGGGGAAAAACACTAGCTAGTTACGAGACTCTAAGACCAAGCTTTCTTTTCAATAGCTCCAAACTATCATCGAGAGCTCTCACAGCGCAAAGCAGCTCTCGCTCATACTTGGAAATCTTGACGAGGGGCATCGCGGGGAATTATTATCGATAAGCTCCCGATTAGAAAATTGTGGATGCCAAGGGGCAGCTGATAAGATAGTAGCCAGCGATAAGCGCAAATGTGGGGTAACTCCGGCCAACCAGGGGCAGCTGATAAGATAGTAGCCAGCGATAAGCGCAAATGTGGGGTAACTCCGGCCAACCAGGGGCGAGGCGCAATCAGTTCACTTCACTACAGAGTACCCCACAATAAACTTTTTTTGGGGAGTACCAAAAACCCAGGCGTTCACTGAAAAACCTCGGGTTGAATCCCAGTCGATAAACACCAAAGTGCCGTTCTCCTTGAGAGGCACACCAACTGCACCGACACCGACATTATTGAACACATACCTCTTGTCGCAATTCAGCATCGAGACTTCCACCATGCCGAAAGCACCCTCCTCTCTCCCCGGCAAGAAACGCCATAACCCTCTGGCCGACGATTTGGTCGCCACCGGAGTCCTCAAGAACAAGCCCTCAAAGCGAAATACCAAGGCCGAGCCCGAGGAAGGAGAGAGATATGTCGACTCTCGCGCAAGCAAGAATATTCTGGCGATGAGCCGGGAGCTACTCCAGGAAGATGAGCAGCAAAGCGAAGAAGATAAAGGCGGAGAACGAGGAGCCTTCGGTTGGAACCCGTCAAACTTCGACAGTCGCGAGCAGGATGAAGAACTTTACGGCGAAGACGAAACCTGGGGGGACGAAGAGGAGGAAGTAGAGGAGATTGAAGTAGAGGCTGGTGACCTGGAGGTGTTCCATAAGTTCATCAAGCCCTCTATGGAGGACGATCCGCTCCTTACGCATGGCTGGGATATGAAGGGTGATGGTGGTCAGGAGCAACAACAGGGTGGTGGACAAGATCTGGCCGAAATGATCCTGGCCAAGATCGCTGAACATGAAGCTCAGCAACAAGGCGGGTGGCACGACGACAACCCGGCCGACGAGGAACACGTTTTGCCACCAAAGGTCATCGAAGTCTTTGAAAAGATTGGAATGTTTCTTTCTCGGTACCGTAGTGGTACGTGTGCCCCCCCTTCCCTGTACATTTTTTTCCGTTTTTTTTTATTTTTTTAAAAAAAAAAGAAAAGAAAGTTGAAAGCTAACCAACAACCCCAGGCCCTCTCCCGAAGCCGCTAAAGGTGCTCCCTCAGATCCCCGGCTGGGAAATCATACTCCAGGTCACCCAACCCCACAACTGGACTCATCATGCCGTTTTTGCTGTCACCAGAATCTTCGTGGCAGCCAAGCCAAAGGTTGTCCAGCGGTTCATGGAGATGGTTGTTCTTGACCATGTCCGTGAGGACATCTCCGAGAACAAGAGGTTAAATGTACATCTATTTAACGCTTTGAAGAAAGGTCTATACAAGCCGGCTGGTTTCTTCAAGGGATTCCTTCGGCCATTAGTTGCCTCAGGGGTTACTCTTGTCGAAGCTCGCGTCGTAAGTGGTGTTCTCACACGCGTGTCGATCCCCGTGATACATTCGGCCATGGCCCTCAAAGAGTTGTGCGATTTTGCGGCGGAGATGGTTTCATCAAAGAACGAGTCTGTTAGTGCCGTTAACTACCTGATCAAGGTTCTTCTCGATAAACGGTAAACCACCCATATTGTCTGTCTATCTGTACAACCTCTAACCAGCATACAGATACGCTCTGCCCTGGCAATGTATTGATAGGTAAGGTACCAAACTTCCCTTTTATATATACAGAGAATACTGATGTTATCAAATTGTAGCCTAGTCTTCCACTTCCACAGGTATGCTGGACTAGCACGCGATGCCAATACCCACTCGGATCTCCCTGTGATCTATTGGCAATGCCTCTTGGTCTTCTCACAACGTTACCGAAACGATAGTAAGAATCCCTGATTGGCATCTTTAATGGACGTGAATCTCACAGTCTCAGTTTCCGAAGATCAGAGGGAGCTGCTCCTCGACTTATTACTCAACGGTCACCATCAAATAGCCCCCGAGATACGCCGGGAGCTTTTAGCGGGCCGTGGCAGGGGTGTTCCCATTGAACAGCCAACTGTTGCTTTTGATGGCGATGATACCATGATGATGTAGGGTATCGTATCTTGGGATATCATTTTCTCCCTTTGGGAAAGGGCGTGGAGTTAGTGGAGTTTAAGGCGTCTCAACATATATTCTGAGGGGCATTTTGTCTGGCTATAGCATCTCATTCAGCTGAAAGATGTGGTTAAACTGTGAGGCTTGATTGACTAGCCGGAGAGTACTTGAAGCGGGTCGCATCATGGCTGAATATGTGCTCTGTGACCTCCTAACACCCCTGAATACCCCTGAATACCCTTGAATACCCTAAGATCCAGGTACCAATACATCGCTGTCAAAGGTCATGGCCCTATTGCTCAGCACACTTTTCTTTGAGAGTTATTTTGAAGGATTTGTTGTGTTGAAATGATTACGTGATGTTCCTGCCTGGGTTCAGGCACACACGTAGTGAGAAGGCACATCCAAGTCTGTGGGGACACGACACAGGTGGCCAGTTGGCTTTTGAAATGTTCAAGATTTTCTAAACCTGCCCGAACCATAGATCACCTAAAATCTCCCCTCCTACGTCTTTTCTTCTCATTTATATTCGTTATACTTCTGGATAGATTGGCTTGAACTAGAACCTGCACCACGCAGCTGACGAGACAAGGATGGCCCCGACGAACTTGGGATGAAATGGATGGATTAACGAACAACACACCTCTGTCTGCCTCGTCTATGAGCCGAAGCACACAGGAACACCATCATTCGCCAGCTCCAACTCCCGGATCCAGTGTCGACCCTCCTCGGCCGCCAAAAGATGGGTATGAGTAGGTCTGGTACCCAGAGGGATACTGGGCGGAGAGGCCGTTCAGTCAATCAGCGACACCGCCTAACGGCAAAGGATCGCCTGATCTCAAGATATGGAGACGAAGGAGGCGATCCAGACCGAGCGGCAGCGGCGGCCAAGACAGCGAATCACACACAGCTTCGCCCAAAACCTACCCTCCTGTGCCGCCGATTCCCCTACAGACTGCACAAAGCCCCTATCTTTCGGAATGGGCTCATGTCTACTCTCTCCAAAAGCCACACGAATCATCAAGTAATACTATCGAGCAAGAGGGGGAGTGGCTTGCCCCAAAAGGTCGAGGTTTCTTTCCAAGTCTACCGACGATAGTACCAGCGGCCGAAGTCAAACCTGAACCAGGCCTGGTTCGTTCGCACAACTCGTTCGCCTCACTTAGCTGGAACCGACTGAGCAACTCATTGAGAGGCTCACGAGACGTAGGTTATAATTACGGATGGCTGATTTTGGTGTAGTTGGTGGCTGATTGAGGATTTACACAAACAGAAGAAGCGAAGCGAATCCTCGGAACAAGCCCCTGTCGACG
Source organism: Podospora anserina S mat+ (assembly GCF_000226545.1). Classification (NCBI taxonomy): domain Eukaryota; kingdom Fungi; phylum Ascomycota; class Sordariomycetes; order Sordariales; family Podosporaceae; genus Podospora; species Podospora anserina. The sequence continues at coordinate 1,091,887 of NW_001914857.1, forward strand.
ATGGCAAGTTTGATGCAGTCAAGAAGTATCTCGATCGCCTGCCCGAGGCGGAGAAGCCGGTCCCAGAACAGAAGACCGATGTCGAACCGAACACCAAGGGCCGTCGTGTGCGCTTTGGAAGAGTGCTGTGGCATCGCCGGAGGTCGACCCGAGCAACGGACAACTCAAACCCGAGCTTGTCAGATGTGGACCGCAAAGAACGACCCAGTATGTGACAAGCACCTTGGTAGATGAACTGACATGAAAGCTCCATCTTCTGACATATCCTGTAGGCGGTCCGGCGATATGGTTGACACAGTTTCCAGGCGGAGTAAGAGCCATCCGTCTTTTCCATACATCCGAACTCAGAAACGCTAAAATTCTCTATAGGAGGCAACTCGTGTCCATACTCCGCCCTACAAAGAAGACACAGTCGACGGACGACCGCGTAGTCTCTTCTTTGACGTAGCTCGGCCAAACAGTCGACACGATCAAACTCCATCCGAAACATCCTCTACGCGAGAGAAAGTCGGTATCCGAACCTCCCGGTCGTCCCCATTGAATGTGAAGAGCCGTGGCAGAAGATCGCAACAGAGAAGTTCGGCCAGCGGCGCATCGGGAAGAGGTCTTGGCGGCAGTATCTCGCCGTACAGAGTTCCATCGCCCCGTAAGGCGAAAGAGGATAGCTCCCCAAGTCGGAGCAAAAGCGGACCTGCAAAAACAAGAGAAAAGACCAGATCTCCCCTTGCCACCACCCCAAAAGAAAGCGTCAAAGAGTGGTGGGACGCACCTTTGAGAACGCCAGACACCCCACCTTCTACACCGACACCCCGAACCCGGGTCACGAGAGCAACCACGGGGACAGCGGCGATGTTCAAGTTTGATGTGCCGGAGCACTTGCCCAGCAGTCCCATGTGCCCTGCCAATCCCAAGAATCCCAAGTCATTGGGGAAGGGGGTCTGCGTGGTGAGTTTTGAATCACGGGAAAGGGGATCGAGTGCTGACCAAGGGAATAGTATCATGGGAGACGACGGAGTTCACGTTTTGGGTTGGCGGGGTCGGATTCTTTGCTTTCTCCGAAGGTTGAGAGGGAGGAGGCGGCTTATGATGATGGGAGTAATTCTATGTAATGCTTGATTGACCACACGTGGGAATGTTTAAAGAATATTCTGTAGTTCAGTTTCATGGAGCAGCTCCGTTTTTGGATGGCTTTGCTTTAGTGATTACTTTACCCCTACGCGCAGTTGTTCCAGAGATGCGCATGATTGCCATTGCTGTGTAATTTTTGTTGAACGTTTCATAGTATGGCAGAAACTACAGACAATAGAAAATATCCTGTATTCCGCTTATTCTACTTTGAGCTTTTGTATTTCTCGGTTGCTCGTCACTAACGAGACTGTTGTTGACTTTTGGGACGGGATTCAGGGGCTGGGAGGAAGGGGCAACCAAATGTGGGGCCTTTCTTGGTCTCTCGAGCTTGGTCAAAGCTCCTCAAGAACAGACTTTCGATGGCTAAAAGTGGGTCGGAATCTGTCGCGCGGCACGCATCTCTGACCTCTGTCGCGCATCTTAAACTTCAGCCTCGTCGCCAAACTTACCTACCACCGTGGAGCTCTCTCTTCCTCCCATCTCGATAATTCTTTTTCCGACGTCGCGCGACACACTTGATCTGAGGAGGTTTTTTTTTATCGATTTTATTCCCGCCGCCGAACCCACGTCGTATCAATTGACTGCTCGATAAATCTTGGAAACAAACGAAGGTCGACCAACCACGATTCGCGAAGATGGCCTCCCCGATGACCGATCCCCTTTTGCTGTTTCGGCAATCCATCCGGACGTCGTCACGGATTGTTCCTGTCGCCTCGGCCGAGTCGAACGACGAGGTTGCGCTGTCGCAGGCGACAAATCTGGTGTTTAGTGATGAGGGGAAGAGGGTGGTGTTGCCGGTGGATGTGCAGAGCAGGTTCATGAGCTCGGAGGGGAACTTGATTGACCTGCGGTCGATTTATTTTGCGTGGGTGAATAGGGATATCACGATTCCGGAGTATAATGCTGCGGCGGAGAAGCTGAATGAGGAGTTAACTGGGGGGAAGGGGGTGCACAAGTTTCCGTTTGTGGAGAGATGGAATCTGATTGCGTAGTACAGGTTATACGCGTCTTGGCAAATAGTTATCGAGGTG
>NW_001914857.1:1094195-1150446 GCF_000226545.1 Podospora anserina S mat+
AGGGGCAAGGGGACGTTGGATCCGAGACTGGTGCAGATTTATGAGGGTGAGAGGAGGATGGGGGATCGGAACAGTGTGTTGAGGGGGATAAAGCCTACGGTGGGTGGTTCTAAGGATGGTGCTTTTTGGGAGTGGAATGCTAATATTTTCTGGGGGGTAGGACTTTTCGCATATTCGCAAGCTGGCTGCGCAGTTCATGACTAGGAAGCCGACTGGTGGGAGTGGTGATATTCGGTCTAGCACCAACATCAGCAATAACCCTTCGCTTGCGCTCAATCAGAAACCGGCTAGGCGCCCGGATCCGATTATCCTCTTGTCTCCGTCGGCTTCTTCGTTGCTCAGGATGTCGAACGCGAAGGCTTTCCTCGAGGGAGGGAGGTATACGCCTCCTGACCATAGCACACCCCCAACGATGCTTGCTGTGTCACGTATCATCAAGGACATGGACCCCAACCGACCAATTAGGTTCATTCTTGTGGAGGGTCCGGAGAACTTCAGGCCGGAGTACTGGAACCGAGTGGTGGCTGTTTTTACCACGGGCCAGACCTGGCAGTTCAAGAGTTACAAGTGGACGAACCCCGTGGAGCTGTTCAAGCATGTACAGGGTGTGTATCTGGGGTGGAGAGGGGAGCAGCCTCCTGAGAGCGTGAGGGCGTTTGGGCATAAGGTGCTCGCGTGTTCGGTTGAAAAGTGGAGGGATCCGGGTCAGCCGGGGGCGGAGCAGAGCCGGTGGAGGGATCGGGAGGTGGTGGAGAGTATTTGGAAGGCGATTGAGACGAATATGAGGGCTAAGGGATGGAGGAAGGATGCGGCGCCTACTAGCATTTAGGGATGCTGAGGCCAGTGGTACTGTTTTGGGTGGAGGGTACAGAGCGAGCAAGTTTGGTGGTGGGTCAAGGGAAAATGGACGAGAGAAAAACGGAAGCAGATTGCAATTGCGTATATGTACAGATATCGCTTGCTCAAGACATAGTATGGCGTTCAGGAAGGGCATTCGGTTATCTTCTTTTTGTTGGGGGGAGTTTCTAGGACTGAAATGGGATGTTCTTCTAAGGGCTCATGAAAATGTGTAGCTATAGAGACAAGGGCCATGATAATTTTTGAGGAGTGGAATTGCATCTGATGCTTCTGTATTTAGGAGACATCAGACATCGGTTCGCAAGCCTGGTGTTTGATCAATCCCATACCAGAGTATTTGTCTTGCAACAGTGGACGCCGCGGCAATAGTACAACGTACGATTGTCTAACCTTTACGCCGTTATTCCAGGTCGAAAGTTCTTCGACGAGAGGGATGCCGTGAAAAGCTCGTGGCCGTGTACAGGGCGGTTTAATAACTTGGGCAAACTCGGAAAAAAGGAGCGGGTGTGACGTTGGACGAGGCCAATATCGCAGTTCGGGGTATCATGTTTGCAGAGTTCAGCCGCATTACGCGTGGCCTGATGTGATTTGCATGCTCCGGAAATGGGACGAAGGAGAAGATGGAGTGGAACGATAAAGTTAGTTCGATAGAAGTTCAGGACATATTGGAGTTCTCTGTGTTTGGCACGAGTAAGTTGTTGTTACTTGATTGTTTTACCTTATGAGAGAGGAGAGGAAAAGAAAATTGACAGAGGCGTGTGGTGTGCAGACATGCCGACTGTCAGGGGCAAGCATACCACAACCAGGAGGACGCTAAGCTGCAGGATGGGAATGGGTTTTTCAATGATAGGATTACCTCTTGGTCTTGTGAATATGCTCAGGAGGCAGGAGCGTAGAAATAGGATGTTCTCTTTGGTGGGTGATAGAGTTTGATAGCTTAGCTAAGGTATTGTTTTTTTGTATAAAAAAAAGGAATAAAAAAAAGAAACCAGTGAAACCGTGATGAATTCTAGCACAGGTACCTACCTGGAAACAAGAAACCAAAAGTGGTGATATAGTAACTGAGTCAAGAAGGATGTCTCAGAATAAATTGCTCTTGGGGATATCATGTCCAGTTTTGTGGCTGACATTCAACGGGTACACCCGCCAGGTGGGTGGTGTAATGGTCAGAGGCGTTTGCCTCAAAACCATGCTCAGAGAAACTACCAATTGCACCAAACGGTTCGGTTGGGTCAGGATCGATGGCACCTGCACCGGGACATTACGCTCCACTGGGTAGGATTCACGGGTTTGACTCCAGCAGGAGCAGAACTTAGTCTTTTAACATTTTTTTCTAAGCTAGGTAGGCAGCTTTCTTGCACCAATTGCCTGCTTTTACAAATTGTTTGGCCTACCTATCTACGTCATATTCACTCGCTTCAAGTCCCTTGGTGTGCTTGCTACGTACCTACATACTTATCTGTCGACTTTTTGAGAATCTACAGCTGGAATGAGAGTGGGCCAGATTTCAGTTTCGCCAAAATCAACTTATCGCAGCAAACGCTGAAAACAACGACTCCCTTTCGACACATCCATTTTGGAGTATCATATAAAACTTTTCAGGAGGCTTGTCTGACAGTTGAGAGGTGTGTTTTCTTACCACAACGTACCGCTATCGACCTCATGCAACAACTCGACTGGACCACTTTCAAGAACAACGTTGCTGTCAACGCAAATAGCAGTCACCACGAAAGCTCCAAAGAGGATGTTTTGTGGTAGCAAGTCTCCACGAAAAAGGAGCCATCAATTAGTGTGGATGACTATCTAGGTAGGTAGGTGAGGCACCTTAGTAGGGAGCAAAGCCCCATTAAGCTGAGGCATATGATAACCGAGCCCAGCCCAGCCATCCCTCGTGGCACCAGCGCTTCAGCAACCACCGACATCCACGGCGACATGCCACTTCTCATCAGTACGCTCTATCTGTCCCACAACCAAGTCGTCGTTTGGGTCGTCGATACCCCTGTCTACATCGAAGTTGCTAGCACAAATATTTCTTACTCCCTTTGACATGAGTAATGCCAGCCTGGAAAACATCAGAGTCGTCAAAAAACTCCCCAGGTAACTTAACTTTGTTGCACCGATTCACGATATAACTTGCGCCGGAGGCGATTTCCAGCCAGGAAACCTCTTTCTCGAACTTGTTCTGTAGGTTTCCTTAGGATCAGTAACAGCACACAGCATAGGACCAGAGGGATGATACATACGTTATTGCACAGTAGATGGCAGAATAGTATGAGCAGCTAACACGGCCACAGTTTTCGGGTCCTGGGCCATTCTTCGCTGTGCCACTAACCCCCAAAAGGTACCGGATCCCTTCACGGATGCGAGCGGTATCGGCGGAGAAAGGGGGGAAGTTGGGATTTGTGCAGTTGGCCGGGTCGAAGTTGATGCGCAAGGGCCTGGAATCGGCCTTTACGCCGAAGGGGGCAGAGTGGGCGGCATGATGGGCGGCAGACTGGGCCAGGAGGCCGGCGTTCCAGCCGGAGTAATCGTTCTCCATCTTGGCGACGGCCTGCTCGATGGTGCCGGTGAAGCTGACGGTAGCGCTGCTCTTATTAGCAGGGTTGATGGGGAGATTCCAGGTAACATCGGGAATGTTGTCCGGGAGAGTATAACCCTGGGCAATCTGTCTCGCATGTTAATAATGCTTCAAAGAAAGAGCTGAGATGTCATACCCCGAAGAAAGCCAGGGCGTTGGCCACGAGAGTGATGATGGAAATCATCTTGTGATAGTATGTTGATTGCCTCTGGGCTTGGTGAAGAGAGGGGAAGACTGGGATTCTGGTAGAGATGAGTTGTATAGAAGAAGAAAAAGGAGAACTCAGCGAGGGAGAAGGCGAGATATATATACTACTTACTGTAGCTCACAGGGTGGATATTGGAGCACATGAGCTGTTTGTATTCACTTGTTGGCAAACCGAAGAGGGTTGCTCTCAAATGGTAGGCAATGGCTCCCTGCTCCTGCTCACCTATAAGGGTCCGTTGGTTATCGGACGATGCGGTAAGAGCAGCAACACAGATGTGTTTGTTGAGCTCGGTATAGATGGGATGGTACCCGGGTAGGAGCATAAGGTCTGCCAAGAGTTAATCCGGATCGGGTGAGTTCGGTATAGGTGAGTTGGTATCCAAGTAGGAGCAGAGTGCTAAGAAAAGCCGGTGAATCTGGAGCAGTAAGATACCGCCCCTCTGTTCGACAACGGAATCATCTGCTACGGGCGTAGGGACAGAGAGCGACCACCTCTCAAGCATATGACAAAAGTTGAGATAAAATCGGGGACATGACAAAGTTTTAGCACCTTTGGTAATATCTTTCTCGAGAAAAGGCATCAACTTGTGTTAATATCTATCTAATGTGGAAGCACCCAGAGATCCCAGAATCACAGACGAGCTCAGCCAAAGCCATGCCTCATTGTACCAAGCCCTTAGCACCAATCTCCGCGAACGACGACATACCAGCCGTCGTCAAAATTAGCATGTCCCTTGACGGTCATATCTCCCTCTACAAAGGTTTTTTCAGCACAGATACGCCCACTGTCCTTAAGAGGAGTGATAGACTTGCGCTTGCTGCATTGGTCAACAACATACTGTGCGGCACCAGCGATCTGAGTCCACTGGAGCTCCTTGTAGAAATTGTTCTGCAGAGTTTCTGAGGTTAGGCAACCGAAAAGCACACGCGTACGAGAAAACATACGTTATTACACCAAATGATGGCAGAGTTCCACGAGCAGCTAACGCGGCCGCAGTTCTCAGGCCCTGGACCATTGCCGGCCGTGCCAGAAAGACGGGACAGATACATGACACCGATCCCAATCTGGGTCCTCTTAGCATTGCCGTCCCCGGGGACGTTACAGTCGTGTTTGATGGGAATGCCGGCCTTGTCACCGGCCGGACTGGAGATGGGGTCCTGGGCCATGAAGGTCTCGTTCCAGCCCGGATAGTCGTTTTCCATCTTGGCAACAGCTTGCTAGATAGTGCCGGTAATGGTTAAGGTAGCGCTGCTATCGTCGGCGGGATTGATGGGCAGGTTCCAGGTAACATTGTGGACATCTTCAGCGACGGAGACGTGGACAAGCTGTCTTTTGGTTAGTAATGTCTTACTAAATGCCTAAAGAACTGAAGAGGTATTACTCTGAAGAGAGCCAGAGCGCTGGTAGCGAAGGTGATGAGGGAAATCATCTTGTAAACCGTGAGGTGTCAGGTTGTCTGTGAAACTTTTATTGTTTTTGGTGAAAATGGGAACCTCAGTCCAGAACGTCGAAGATGCATACTGCTACCTGAAGCCCACCAAGGATCTGGCTGGAGCACCCGATGATGGCCTCTGCCCACTGCCAACTTTCTGGTAGGTATAGTATCCATTATCTGCCAGCTCTCGAAGAAAGTCTCCACCTAACGCCACATGTGTAGGGCTCGTGATCCCTTCTGTTCAAATGATGACGTGCAACTTGCTCGTTGAGGCTGATATCTTGTTGAATCAAAAAGCAGGAGCATGCTGAGTGGCGGAAACCTGTTTTGTGTTCTTGATAAGCAAACTCCACGGTATACAGGTAAGAGTCGGTGTGCCTCCTGCGGACTTTGACCAACATCTCAAAACACTAACCTCGTTCCCAAACCAAGGCTATCAAACTCTCGTCTGTGAGCTGTGTATCTTAGATACCTTGGTCATGATCTGCGGGAGGACATGGGTTGCCCCAAGGGCTCGTGTCGCAATATTCTGACTTATGGCGCTGAGTAATGTCTAATCGGGTCGTACTTGCCTTACCGGCAGTAACTTTGGGTGCTTCCACCTTCTTCCCAAGCGCCTTCCTTCCTGCCTTAGGTCTTGATAACAACTGTGAATTCACAAGGAAGGTACGAGACGGTTCTGGACTTCCTTCGCTTTGGTTTCAATACATGTTCAACAACATGGTTATCACTCCGCAAAGTCAGAGAAACCCAGTCCCATGAAGAACAATTTATTAGCTCTCCCCCAATATCTAGATGCTCTTCACAATACCTTAACACTCAGCAATGCTCTTTGCGGACGATGACTCCCCACTTATCATCGTGTTCGACATGCCGTCTGATCACGTTGACATTGACTAAAACCCACGTTAGTCGAATCCGCTTCTTACCCCAGCCAAAGTCGGTAACAACACAGAGAACTTACCGTCAAACCAGCATTTATAGGTGATATCACGGGCAGCATCGGCAATGTCATTCCACTCAAGCTCCTTCTCAACGTCATCCTACACCTCACATGTCAGAAACCAGCCAAACGAAACCCTTCCATAGGAACCCACCTTGTTGCACCAGATAATGGTGGAATTCCACGAGCAGCTCACACGGCCGCAGTTGTCGGGCCCAGCTCCGTCTTCGCCGTGCCAGGAACTTTACGGAGGTATTGAATCCCGTCCCTGATGGCGCCTCTGTTAGCCCAGCCTTCATGGTCAGGACGGCAGTTGAAGGTGCCATTTTGAAGAGGCTCCTCATCATCTCTATCTCCATCAGAGGGGTGAGGGTCCCTCGCCATGAAGGTAGCGTTCCACCCGGGATAGTCGGTATCCATTTTGGCAACGGCATTTTCGATGGTGCCGGTGATGGTTACGGTGGCGCTGTTGGGGTCGTTAAGGTTAATGGGGAGGGTCCAGGTGAAATCGGGGGTGGAGGCGTGGGCGACCTGATTGCCATGTTAGCATGTTTTTGATAGAATGAAGCGTACATACTCCAAGGAGCGCCAGGGCGCTGGCGGCGAGGGTGTTGAAGGAGAGCATCTCGTGATATAAAGGTTGCTGCTGAGGATCACGAGAAAGGGCTTGAGACATCACACGCCCGGATTATACATCTATGGATGGAGCCCACCATGGTTTTCGCAGTGATACTTGCCGCTTGCTCCTGATTGTCGGGGGATTTGAGGCTCTATACTGCTCTCAAGCGAAGATGGAACTTTACTCACGGCCGCCAGCCAAGGCTTCATCCAAATTGAAAGTCCAGAGACCGGGACCACACTGGAAACCAGCCCCAGAGCGGCGGAAACCTCCTTCTTTGTTTTGATAGAGCAACTTGTGTCTTGATCAGTATGTCTGTGGGGGTTGAGCCCCTCTTATTCACCGAGCTCTTTCTGGCACAATCACTTCTTAACAATCCCATCCCCAACACTCTACATTTTGTGGATCACCATTCCCGTCTCTCCAGCCGACGCATCATCAGCCAACCCCTTCAACGACCTTTTCTCACTCCTCTCCCATTCCATCATCCTTATATAAATCCCCTTTTCCTATTTTACTGTCACATACGACCATATCCAGCTGAGAACTCGGGATCCCGTCCGCTCTCCCCTAGATAAGCAGCTGAGAGCCAAACTAGTACTCAGGTGGGTGACCACTGGGGAATCCTCGGTGTTGTATGTTTTTGCCTACTTTTTGGACTCCACTTGACTCCATCACTGAGTCGTGGCATACACCCCCAAGCCTCAGCCAATCCAGCTTAGAAGGGAGATAGTGGATGGTTTGAGCCACTGCCATGGTGACTGCTACGTTTGGTTGGTGGTCAGAGAGTTATGTTTTGCCTGAAAGTTGGTCTAGGAAGGTGATTTAGCTGGGCTGGATGTAGGAGAGACTGAGACTTGATCCGAAACGAATGTGCATCAGGAGGCTCGTAGATGTCAAGGCTATGTTACTTTAACATATTGAGCTTGTATCTGCTGGTTGATTGCATTTGTAGATCTGCTTAGAACACATCATAGCTGGGAACAAATCCCTCCAGTTTCTCAGCTCTCACAGAGAGCTAAAGCAAACGTACGTCAGCCTTCAACATCCACTCACATCCTGATTTGACAACACTCCCAGCACCTCATGCCCTATCAACATCAAACCAAAAAGCATTATTCATGACATTATTCTTCGATAAATGACACCTCTCCTAGTGAGAAGGCAGGTTCCTACCGCCGTGCGGCGCGCTATGATGAGGCTCCCGATCCTTCCCACCACTCCGGCTGTACTTCTGTCCAATATCCTCCGGCAGCTGACCGCCCCCAGCACTGGTAACCTCCCCAAGATATGTGCTACCAAGAGCGTTATCCGAGATCCCCGAACCAAGACTGTCAGGCTTGTTCTCTCCAGCGTTGGATGGGACAACGTTGGGCTTTGCGGCGTCCTTTGGGACTGGAGAGTTTCCATGTTAGTAGTCATTGGTTTGAAACACGAAAGAGAGGGTGGTTAACAAACCCTTTGTGCCGGTGGCGGCCATATCGGAGAGGTTACCTCCCTGGGGATGAGGGTCAGATGGCATGATGGATTTGTTTGCTTAAGGTAGGTATCTGGTTGACGGTGATGTGGGCTTGGGAATGGGTTGTTGTTTGGTAGCAGAGCTGTTCGAATGCGTGGTGGTCAAATGGTGAAGTAGATGTTCGGTCATTGTTTATATGTGTGGCAGTTGATGATGTCACGTATGACCTGCCGAGAGGTGCCCCTTTACTCAGTGACATCACGATTGTCAAAGCCGTGCACCACCCAGTCATGAGAGTCGGTGATCAGCTCCCAAGTGATTCAATTGGCTCTTCTGTGTTGACCATATTTGAAAAGAAAAGGAAACTCGTTGCATCACTTCGTGGCATCATGTCGTGAAGAATAGGGGTTAGGGGTCAGCTAGGACTCAGGGGGAATGCAAGGGTTAGGGTGGACACATCTCTCTTTGCCTGACAACCAATGAATACCAGGTATGGCTCCTGTTCCCTCATGTATGTTGTGTGAGAGCAAATTATGAATATTTACCATTCTGACATGTGGTTTGAAGAGCCAATGACTTTGAATTGAGGCATCTATGGTCGCTGATCAGGAATCTGGATGCATGAACCCCCTGAAGCAGCTATCCCAACGCCAAAACGGTCAAATGGGAAGATATTTGAAGGTCTAGATCTTGATTTATACGTCTGTAAATCATCTGCACGCTCGTTCCTTGTAGCTGCTGACATGGTATGTGGTGTAGTGGTCTTGAAATCTTCTCAGCATCGACCTGAGGAATAATGTTAGCACGCCGCTGGCCTACATCAGCGCACCTGGCCATGCCGTATGCTTCATAAAATGTGCGTACTGAAGAAAAGTAATAAGTTCAAATGTGTGAAAGTATCTTGGAAGATATTGGCCACTGGTAATTCATGCCCCTCCGTTGTTCTGCTCATCAATCTTGCTGGAAGGCTGTCACATGTCTGAAGAAGCTTGCCTTACGCCCCTTCTTCCAAAGGAGAAATAACACAGCACCTTCCTTGATTGTTCAAGAAAGAGTGAATGAACCTCTAATTAGAGCACAGAACCACCGCCGCCACCAAGGCACCCAGCGCCAAAAACACACTCTGATGCTTCTCCTTCTTTTTCCGCCTCCTCCTCTCCTCCTCCTCCCGTTCCTCTTCCCACCTCCTCCTAGCTTCATACTCTGACCTTCCCCCATAGCCCCCCCTAGGATAAGACTTTTCATGAGGATGATGAACTGTGTACTCCTCTACACTCTCCACATCACCGTCATCATCATAGTAATTCCGCGCCCTTGTAACCGTGGTGTGTTGATGGTGGCGGGGGTGATGATCAGATGGTAATGGCCTCCGGAGGACAACAGCCTGGCTCTCATCGTAGGTGGGAGGAGGGGTGGCATCCGAACAGCAGCAGGTGGAAGGGCAGGTGGAGCATGATGATACAGAAGGGGAGGGTGAGCGCCGGCAAGGGCGGTCACGGCGTCTGTGTGATGATCGCCGGGGATGATGGTCGCGATAATCGCGATCATAATCGCGAGCATAATCCCGCTCCCGCTCCCGCTCGCGGTCATATCGCCGCCGTGGTCGGGAGGAGGAAGAGTCTGAGTAGGTTGATCCAGGCATCCTTCTGGTCGGTTTGTGTTGTAAAGTGATGACGGTCTCACAAGAAGAACTGATTCTGGGTAAATGTTGGATGGTTTTATGAGACGAGATGTATTTTTGGAGTTGTGAAAAGGGAAGGATCACAAGTTTTGGAAACGCGAAAGGATTCGCAACTGACAAATGTATATGGCAATGCCAACCGTTGACTGTGACTGGTTGGCTGGTTGGTTGGTAAATCCGAAGATCGCCACTCAAACTCACCGAGGTCGAGTGATTGAGCACCAAGTTCAAATAGGTGGTATTCAAGCAGGCAGATGAGAGAGCCTTAGAGCCTCAATTCTGCAATTGATAAAGTGCACAACTGCGCAAGCCCACCCTTTTCTCATTCACCGTGTTACTCACCTTCGACTTTCCTGGCTGACTGGCCTGTCTGTCACAGCCAAGAAGGTGAAACCAACACTTTGCGATGAGCGGGAGGCCCAGAGCCTCGCCGCGCAATCAATGGCTGCATGCCGCCCTCTTTCCTCGGGCGATGCGGCTCAGTTACTGTGCAGCAAGCAGCCATTCACCATAGGTCTCAACATACAAGACAAGGCAGGCAGCCACCATCTCTTTCACCGCCCACCACCTCAGACGAGAATGACACTTTGTTGCCTGACTGCCTCGTGAGGCCGCCATGCGAACAACCCTCACCTCCTCCAGTTCAAAAGTCGGAGAGCGATCTCTAGGGAAAAGACAACACCCCGGATAACAACAACGGGAATGCGGGCGGGGGGGGTGCGTACGCCTGTACGTTGAAAAAAGAATGAAGACGTATCTGAACCCCTGCTGGGTTGGGGGTCGTCAACGTCCTCCGGCAGTTGAGACGATCACCGTTAGGGAAATCACCACCGGTCTTCCAGGGGTGGTGGGAGGCCAAGCGGCTCACATGGATCATCAACACCACCACCACCACCACCACAATGTTGGCCAAACCCTGGCTATCTCAGCGGGTAACGGGCCTCAATCTGAACAAAAGAAGCGGGGCAGATGGTATCACAAGAACAAGGTCCCGGTTTTCGGGCCCTCACCGCATCTCTCAATGCTGCTGCTGTCCGCCCGCCCCGCCCGACCGCCATGCTGCCCTCCGGAGTGGGTTTGCGTTGCTGTGTGTACAATCGCCCAAACCGCCAAAAATCAAACCCAATTCTCTCTCTACTTTCTCACCAAAACCAATGAAAAAAAAATAAAAAAAAAAAAGAGGCGGTGTCAAAGCGGAGCATTAGGTTCATCTTTCATTTTTATTTTACCTCGCTTTGTATCGGGCACTTTTGGACTTTGGCATCGTCGTGTCTTGGCTTCAGACCATTAACTATCTAGTACCTAAGGTGTGCCTACCCCTCCATTCCCATCCCAACTCCGTCCCTCCCGCCCCCTCCCCGAATGGTACATGCCATGTGGTGGATTGGTGATGATGTGTGTGGTGAACAATAATGGTGGAGTATCACAACAGGTCGATATTATCATGTCATCCAACATGATCGCGACCTGACTTTTCCCCGCCCCGCCCCCCCCCCCACCCTCTCTCTCGCCGTGGGGGTTGGTTGGGTTCAGGTAACCCCACCATCTGCGCGATCGCAAGACGAAAAATATCGCGATGAGACAGAGACATTGCCAGGTGCCTAGGGTGACATTTTTTGTGTGAGCTCTCACGGCATGAGCTTCTGAGTTGAGTTTTGTCTTTCCGAGCCAGTGAGATCAGATCTATCCCTCATGCGGTGGGATATGTCTCGCACAGATATGCCCACGATATCCAGGAGGGAAGACATGTAGATAACCGAACCTACCTAACCTGTCCGGTCAAACTCACACCGACAGGGCACGTGGTAGATCTCGAGACAACAACTGCATACAAGACACACACATCCCCAAATGCTGTAGTAAGGAGATCCAGTTGAATCCGGTCACACCAAAAAAAACAAAAAACCACCACCGCCTTCCGGCACCCGCAACGGCGCGTATCGGCTACCTGCTGCATCAAACACAACCGGGGGGGGGGGGGGGGGGCACACACTCATGAGCCATAACTCTGCATGTCCTTTTTTTGAGCCTTTGGGGACCCCTACCCTACCCGGTGAAGGGGGGAGCCCGGCAATTGCAAGACCACGTTGCTATTTGTTGAAGACTGCGCCGCGAGGTCTGGCCATCTTTGTCGACCCCGGCCTTGCTGTGCCTCACTCGAGATGTCGTGGGACAAAAGGCTTACACCGTATCTGTCCGTGGGGGAAATGATGTAGACCTGCTGCATCTTCGTCCGAGAGATCAAAGACAACACAGAGGTGGTAATACTATCACACCCTAGATTGTGTACGTTGTGTGTGTGTGTGTGTGTGCTGGCGTGCCACTACACCAGATCTGGCTATTGTGAAGTCTGGCCAGACCTTTTGTTCAACTTCAGACTCAGAAGGGGGCTTCCCGTTGAGGTATAACCCATGATCCCATCCACCACTCGAACCATCTCTCTCGGTGCGGATTCCTGTCATGCTTTCTTTTTCCCTCGCCTACCCAACCATGACCGGTATATCCGGCCAAGGAACCGCCCCCCCCCCTTTACCTCACTGTCGGGACAACATCTCGGGACTCCCCTAGCCCCTCACAAGCTTGCAAGCTCGTCATTTTTTTTCAGCCTCAAATTTGCCTCCCTTGTGGAGTACGTACGGCGCAAAGCTCGGTTGTGAAAGGAGTTAAGCTAGCATCAATGCGTGTGCGGCTGACCAGGAGAAGTTTTCCAGAAAAGTCTGGGTCCTTGGTCGTTGAGAATGGAGTTCGGTTAGAGTTGTCGAAGTCTCAGCTCGTCCCATAACACTTTCCGGGTGAATTGGCCGAGATGGTGGGGTACGGAGGTCCCGGTCCTTTTGTTCTTTTCTTTTTCAGCCTTGGGGAGACGAAACTCATGATCTGATCTGGGGTCATCCATTTAGTAGGAAAAGAAAAAACACAACGTGTGTGATAAGCTTGGCGGGGATAGACTGGTTACGCTGGTTGGTGGATAGGGTTTGTTGGTCAGAATGGTCTGATGAGGGATAGAGACGGATTCCGACTGTCTCGGTTGTTCTGGACTCTTTGAACCTTGTTGTCTACGAGATATATTCGTGAACGGGTTGTACGCAGTATGTAGGTCTGATGCAGGTCTTCTCAAAGCAGCGAAGCCCGCATAATCGGACGAGGCGGCTGGGTATAATGGAACGGACCAATTGTTTGCGCATATGCTGTGTGTCCTCTCTTCTTGTTTATATTGAACGATATGTCAATGCCGATGGTTCCACCAGCCTGGAACAGATTTTGTCGCCGCCCGCGAGTGTGATGTTGTTACCAACAAGACAGACACAGGAGAATGCTGTATCTTGACTGGTCGGTTGGGCGATCGGGCTATGCGATTGGAACCTCATGGCTGGCCACGCGCCACTTGGCAGGGGATCTTCCCGGCTGTCTGCCATGTGGTTGGTGAGGGGGGGCCGGCCAGAAAGGAAAAGGGCTGGGAAGGGGCACAGTTGCGATGCCGCTTTACCCCTGCTTTTGCTGGAGGACGATGGGAGGAGAATGAGAAGAGTTCCTGATGTGAGCAGATGCTGTGTGGTTCTCGATTTGTCAACAACGTGAAGTTGGGCGGGAGTCTCCCAAGCCATGTTACCGCAAGGTCAATGTTGATGGCAGTGTAGCCTCGTCGTTGTCAATTGTTGCGGACCCCCCCTGGCCTGCACGTGGCATCCAGGTGCGGCTGGGGGGGTTTGTCGCGCGTGAAAGTTATCTGTTTTCTGCCGCCGTCGTCTCTTCCTCCTCTCCTCAGGTTGGTTGAGTGGCTCCACTCAGACGGCCAAGCTTGGAGGGTGAGCACAAAAACCACGTGGCGTGGTCCCGCACAAAGTACCAGTACATTGCACCGCTGTGCCCGCTGTTCTCGTCCAAGATTACAGGGAGCGAACGCCTTCTGAAGAAAAGAGAAAAAACCCCTCTTCGTGCGTGTGAAGACAACCCGTCTCCCCGGCCTTCCAGGTTGTGTTTCCACCGGGCATGGGGGAGCATTTCTCGCCGTCATCGACACCTAGGCTCAAAATGGTGTAATTCAAAAGCAAAGAGATCGCTTGTTGCATCGCATCATTTCGATTTCGAGAAGAAAAGGCTTCTTTTCCCATGGGGGTGACGATCTGCCAAGTGGTGCTGTTGCCGCCAGTAGATTAATTGACTAGATGGATGCGGGTGTTGGTGCTCACCTTCACTACGGTAGAGTCGCATCACTGCTATTGCCGTTGAAAGTCCGTAGCCGCTCCAATTGAAGACGCGACAGCGGTAAAGTGGTCGGGAACCGCATCCCGGAATGGGGATGGTGAGGGAAGCATGAACCTGCAGCATCAGCCCAGAGCTGGTTGATGAATCATGAAGCTGTGCATCAGTCCCTGAAGAGAGGGTTTTTTTCTTTTTTTCTTTTTGGGAGCTCCTGCTGGCTTGGGTAAAGATCGTCAGTTGCCTAGCGGTTTCGCACGCTGGACGCAATGGCTGCATCGCAAGCTTCGAAATCGGAGTCTTGAAAATGGCGGTATGAACTGTGAGAGCAAGGGTATCATGACCATTCAAAAGGCAGTCGTTCTCGCAGTCACACCGATTCTGCAGTTTTATACTGTGAATTCTCAGATTCTGTCATTTTTTTCTCGTCGACCTTTTCGTTGGAATTTGACGACTGTCCAGATACGATCAGCAGGATGCCGTGACCCCTGGCCGGTATTCCCCGCACAATCTGACGTACATACAACATGGCAACCTGCAAGGAGCTCCGAGGAGGGCAAAAAAAAAACGTGGAATTTTTCTCGTTTCTTTTTAGAAAACGGAGATCCGATGGCTGGGTGCACGATGTGATTGTGCCAGCAGCGAACGCCACCGTCTATCGACAACCCAACAACTTGTACCGAGATGATGGACCATGGAGCGATGGGGCCAACAAGACACCCCACGGAGTTGCTGATAACATTTCCCCTCACGTGGTGGTTCGGAGTGGAGGTTGAGCAACCGATCAACCGAGAGCCTCCACTGAGGGCTGTATCAGATCATGAGCGATTGCAGCGATGGCCCTGCCGTTTGAAGCTCCCCTCTCCCTTCACTATCTCGGAGCGTCCGAAATTTCCTCTTTTGCCAGTTATTCCACTCTCTCAAATTCGAAACTGACGATTACGTCACCTCAACTGCTTATCGCTGTTGACAGGTCGAGGTTCGGAGAGTTTGACAGCGGGGACCTGAATTGAGGCTGCGAAACAGTCGTTCGGCTTGGCTGTTGTATCTGTGAACAAAGAAACAGAAAGCTTCACCATTAACCCTAGACTTCTTCTTTCACACAAAATGTCATAATTATGCGGCTTATTGCGTCGGCATTCTCTCATCGTCCTAGATAGATATATACATACCTTAAGGTACCGTCTTAGCGAGGATACAACCCCAGAGTGGGTCGCAAGAGTTGGACATGCGAAACACAGTCGCCGTTCACTTTTCCATCGTCCACTAAGGACCTAAAGGAATAAGCCCTACCAGCGAGCCTGGCCGTTTCTCTCGCAAGTTATGCCGGAAAAGACGAGGTAATCGCCGAAACTACACGGAGCCCATGTGTGCTGCATCATCGCGGGAGAGCTTCGTCAATGTTTTTGAAACCTGCCACGGCGGAGCGAAGCTTTTGGAACAGAGCCCCTAGAAGCCCACATTCATGCGTTGCAAAAACCTTACGAGAGATACGACTGCTCAGAGAAAAAAATGTGATATACGCAGTGAGAACAACAGTCAGGAAGCGTAGAGGCGTGGGGTTTGGAACCAGCCCGCAGATCAGTCATGGCTTTCCTGTCTTCCAATAATAGCTGTTTCCAAAACTGGCGATCATATTCTGGCGTTGCACAATGGTGGGAGAATGAAGAAACGCACGGTCAGCAGAGAAACGGGCGACGACGTGCAACGAAGCACCTCACGGAGAGTCAATGGTGTTCAGATGGGTTTTCCCGTTGTTGGGATGAAAGCTGGCGGTAGGTAGTGGGGTGGCTGGCTGGTGGTGGCCTAAAAGAGGAGGCGGTGGATGGATTACGAGAAGGTTTGTCCATCTGCCAATTGTTGCGCTCTCGCTGGTGTCTGCTGAAGATTGTGACCCTCAATCAGATGGGGCCCTTCTCCCACTGTCTGGTTCCACCCAGTGAGGGGTGCTTCTTGTTCCAAACGGGCTAGGCTGTGTCTGATACCCCTGCAAAAGAGGAAACCCTGTAAGCCATGTGCCTTGTTCGGCATAGCATTCGCTCCACCACATGGCTCCTGTGCTTCCCGCACCCTGCCCGTTCACTCGCTGCTCCCCCTCGGCGCTCCGTCACCGCGGTCACCGCCCACAGTTTTTTTCAAGCCACCGCCTTGCGAGGGGGGGGGAAAAAACCAGAAGGGAAACCGCCACATGAAGGTCGGCGGTAGCACTGCAAGTGGCGGTCGTCATTCAACGAGAAAAAAAGAATGGGAGCGATTGGAAGGGCCGAGTTCCACGCGACTGCAGCTCGCTTGGGGGGAGGAGCGGGTACACCTTCATGCTGCAACGCCGTTGATGATATTCCTGGGCCTCCTCCACAAAGCGGTAAGAAGGGCTGCGGTGTCTGACCTGGGGGAGGGGAGGGCTACGTCCAAGTTTTATATCTTGATATTGCAGTTGGTTGGTTGATGGCAGTTTCCGACCTAACCCAGCGCTACGTCCGGGGCTGGTGAGATGCTGAAACACGGCCATGCGCTGGGATTTGAGCTGTAATATCAGCCACTTTTACCTGGCAAGCAAGCACCAAGTGAAAGGGGCACCGTGTTCACGGCGTCCGGCGTCCGGCGTCCGGAAAACAAACAAAGAAAGGACAGCCCAAGTTTCGCTAAACGGCAAGCGGCAGAGGCGGGCAGGAAGAGAGAGGGAGAAGAAGGAGAAGGTGAGGTGAGGGTACCTTGGCCAGTCGCTTGGCTTGGCTCTTGGGTACCTGTACATGACTTGGCGAGAGGTATTCCGCACTGCACCGACCTGGCCATGGGCCAAGAGTCCATAGCCCACCCCATGCACCCACGCTATTTTGTCTTGACCCCTCGAGCCCTCTTTTTATTTGAACCAGCCAGTCCCGCCGCGGCACGCACACCCTTCCCATAGAATATTCCACCGATTGCTTGCAATGTGTACGTAGCTGCTGCTAGTAGATGGCCGCGACGTCCAACAATAAAACATCGACCACATCGCCCACGGATACTAATCTTCAATCGCCCACCCTCCCGAGCGACAACCCCTCGCCTGTCGGTCCCGGTCTGTTGGCTACCCAAGTTCCAGCACTACAAGCCGCCGTGTCCACCTCCACTCCCGCTTACACTCCCACCACCACCACCACCTCCACCTCCGCCTTCACCTCCGCGCCATCACCGTCGCCATCGTCCACCATCGCCCACCGCCCACACCACTCCAGCAGCCCCTCCACCATCTCGTTGCGCGCGGCTGGTTTTCTGGGCTTCTTTGACAGAACGCTCTCGGGCAAATCCGAGCCCAGAGTCCGTTCGCGCCAATCGCTCAGCCGTCTTTCGACTGGCCCCGAGGCTCTCGCCACTTTTGCTGCCGTCAGTGGCATCCAGCCTGGCCAGTCGAGCCCCGAGAGACCTCCTCGCAGCATCCGATCGGCGTCGCAGTCGACCAGGAACCCCCCCTCTCAGCCTTACAGCGAAACCGACCCAAGCAGACCCGAACCGACTCTTGTCGGTCGATTGGACAACAAAATGCACCAAACATCGTCGAGGTTACTCCGCATGACGGATGATGATAGGCCGTTTACTAAAGTCAGTCTTTCTTGTTTGCAATCGCATTGTGCAGAGGTGGGCTCGGTCCTAACTAGCAAGTGTAGGACTTCAAGGATTTGTTTGCGACACTAATTGTCAGCCTTCTGCCACTGTCGGCCCATCGCGTACGACTGACCAAGATTGAGCACACCTTTTTGTCTGAAGATGCCATCAACAATCTCGGATCGCTCAAATTCTCCCAATCCAACCGCATGCCTGATCCCAAGGACCCCTCCAGGATTGTGACAACCACCACCACAACGACGTTCTCCATGGCTAAGGACATGGCCCGTTCGATTTGCCAGAGGTTTCTGGAGGCGCGGTTTATCGAGTCGGCGGACGGGAGGTATCAGCAAGTATACACAATGAAGGGCTCGGTATGGCAGCTCACGCCTAAGGGCATCTCTATTTTGGACCGCTTCTGCTCAAGGAACGGCATTCAGCAAAAGCAGGTGGCCGAGCTCGTCGGTGCCTCGCTCCCACAGCTGGTATCTCTGGAGCGCGATGGGCAAACCGACAAGCTCCTCACAGACCGGGGAACTATCGAGGTTATCTTCAGAAGATTCATCGGCGCTAACGGCCCCAATGTGAAGAGCAGCGTCAGCTCCGCCGACTCGGACTCGTTGAGCGACTACAAGGATGGCCTTACTGGGGTCAAGATGGCCGCGGAACGCAAGGTCGGAGGAAAGACGTTCAAGGATACCTTTACCGGAAAGTCAAGCAACGGATTGGTTGATGGACTGCTCGACCACGGTCTGACCGCCGGGAAACTTATTGGAGATCGCTTCTCTGTTTGTGGAATACGACCTTATGGAGGCTTGTCCAGCAAGATCGCTCTCACATGTCCCAGTATCCCGCTCACAACCTTTTTCAACCAACAAAGCATGCCATTTATCAGGTTACGGCCAAGGGTAGGGATCTCGTGAACGGGGCTCTGGCCAGGGGGCGGCCATCAGAAAGCGACGGCCACAACACTAGAAGTGGTATCGCCAAGGATTCGAACACGCAACGTCTGGACAAGATTCTCAACGACCCCGCGCTGCGGTTGCTGTTCCGCGAGAACCTCCGTGAGACGCACTGCGAGGAGAACCTGTCCTTTTATATCGACGTGGACGAGTTTGTGCGCCAGTGCAGGACGGCCATCAAGTCGGTGCAAAGGACCCCTGCCAATGTGTCATCTCTGGATGGGATCAAGGAGATTATGGCCCAGGCTTATGGCATCTATAACGCATTCCTGGCTCCCGGTTCTCCCTGCGAGCTCAACATTGACCACCAGCTGCGTAACAATCTCGCCACCCGCATGACCAAGGCAGTCGGGCAGGATGTTGCCATGATTGATACGCTCCACGAGGTCACCGCTCTGTTCGAGGATGCTCAAAACGCCGTCTTCAAGCTGATGGCTAGTGTACGTTTTTATTCTCCCGCACATCATGGTACTCTTTGCTAACAAAATCTCCAGGATTCCGTCCCCAAGTTTTTGCGCAGCCCAAAGTACGAGCAGACATTGAAGAACTACAACTTTGACACGATCGGAGCCACCCACGGCCAGCCCCGTGTACCAGAACGGAGTCAAAGCAGGTCGAATCGCAAGTGACAGCCCAAACGACTCTTGTCGTTGAGGCTTTTGCGGCCCCCACTTTTTTGGCAGGATATGCAGTGAACAGGATATGTATCCTTCACGCAAATTCAGAACAAACTCACTGGCAGTATGCATTTGATGTATAGCCAGATAATACGAACACGCTACAAGAAATATTCTATCGTCGAGTTCTATTTCGGTGGGGGTGTGTACCAATCATGACTTGTCCGAGCTCATTGTTTGTGTTGACGAATAGAATATTTTATTTTTTTGCGTTGTCTCGTCTTTTTCCTGTCCGTTTGTCTCACTAATATAGTCATCGCGTTATGATATTCCCTTCTTTTTCTTCTTTGTTTGGGGAGGTCCTCTATGGGGATGTGAAGATCTCGTAATGGTGGGAGGGAAGGAAGGGAAATCACGTGGTCTTCGTTTTTCGTTTTGTCGGGAGGGGAGGGAGGGGGGGGGGGGGTGGGGGGATGGATGGATGGATGGATGGATGGACAGGTTGGTAGCATAGATTTTGGGGGAGGGAAAGGGGGGTTGAGGAAGCTGGTTGTATTGGCATTTACATATTATACCTTTTTCTTTTACTTACCACTACACACGTACACAACGTTTTTTTTTTGTGGCGGGGAGGGGGGTTCATCATTGCGAAGTTAAGGGGGGGTAAAGCGGGGAGGAAATGTAAATTGAAAATAGTGCGTGGGGGGGATATGCGGATGAAACATGGAGGCATTGTGTAGGACATGGCTGGGAGGAAGAAGATACTCAGAGAATGGGGGATAAGAAATGAAAACAAAGTATTAAACTTTGTTGCTGTGTTTTGTTTTTGTTTTGGTGACATGAGAAGAGGAAGTAAACAAACCTGATGTGAAAAGGGGGCGTAGGGAGGTAGGAATGCAATTTTCGCTTGGCGAGGCGTGAAGATGCCGTTTCATGTTGGAATGTATCCCCGCATTTCACTGAATAATTCCCAGCGTGCCGGTTAGGGTTGGTTATTGGATTGTTTTGGTGGATTGAACTGTTTATTGGCTGTGGATGGAATTGATGCACGGGTTTGAGGTGGTGTGATCCGGGGTGCTGGGACAATGTATGGTGGTTGCCATGCCATGGGCGTTATAATCTAGGGATGGACGACGGGCAAGATAAAAAGATGGGATGGGCGCGCAGTTATCGGAGGGGTTGGTTTTTTGTTTTGTTACTTACTGTCGTCCACGCTCATTATATCCCACGGCTTGAGACACACTACTTGCAAACACATCAAGACCAACATCTTTCAGGCAAGATACATTATCTACACTCACCACCACAACCACGTTATCATTATCGTCAAGATGCAGCTCCTCGCCCTTGTTCTCTTCGTCACGGCCACCTTGGCCGCCGCCAGCACAGAGCAACAGCCCTTCCGCAGACAGGTCGGCTCCAACTCGACGCTTGTTGTCGTGCAAGCGGCTGAGACTGGTGTATGTTTTCGCCTTCATTTCCCTCCTCTTACTCCACTGACACTGACATATCATCCTCCAGGCCTTCCGCGCAGGCGCCCCCCTCCCAACAGACGGCCTCGGCGCCGGCCGCTTCGCAGGTGACAGCGGATCTGGCTTCTTCGAGGTCTCGGGCGCGCCCAGCTCAACATTCACCGCAATTGGAGGGTTGCTGGGCGTGGTTAGTGCTGTGGTAGGCGGTGTTATGCTGCTCTAAACCTAC
This sequence comes from Podospora anserina S mat+, assembly GCF_000226545.1. Classification (NCBI taxonomy): domain Eukaryota; kingdom Fungi; phylum Ascomycota; class Sordariomycetes; order Sordariales; family Podosporaceae; genus Podospora; species Podospora anserina. Next base: position 1,115,039 of record NW_001914857.1, read on the forward strand.
CCGATCAGCACATGTCACCACAACCTCCTATTTGGCACCGCTACTTGCCCTCCCTCTCCCAAAAAGTAGCTCGCCTCTCCCTCCCCCTGACCCCTGACACATGACCATCATCACCATCCCCGCACATGGCCCATCCCAAATCTCATCTCCCCGTCGCCACGTGTCCCCGAGCACTCTCGGGCTTCCATTCTCCAAAACAATCAAAGCGAGCGAACACGAACGGACTTTGATCCGTTCCGTTCCCCCTTCTCTATCACGCGGGCGGGGGACGGAACGGAAACGGGCTCGGTACTTCGGCTTTAGCTCGTCATGGATTGATTGTGTGTGGCCTATTGTTTGTCTGTTGTTCATTGCCGTTCTTTGTTGTACGGGTCCCGAATCCCCGGGTTTAGTCGCCGGTGAGGGAAGGGAGCGGGAACTTGCCATTGATTATTGTGTGACTCTTCGGGTATCTCCGAGGCTTGGTTTTTAGAGAAGGGGTTGTTTTATTTTTTTTTATTTTTTTTTATTTTTTATTTATTTTTTGTTTTTAGGTTTACTGTGGCTTCTGTTAGGGAGGAAAACAATCAGTGTCTGTCTGGGATTGGAGTTTGGGGCTTTCTAGGGGCACACATATTACTCTTGCTTTTTTTTCTTGGGAGGGAGGAGATTCATGTACTCTATTCGTTATTCATGTAAGGAAGATACACAGGCTGGTTATGTGTTAAGAATTTGAGATTGGGTTGGAAAGAGCGTGTTCAAGGGGAGTGTTGTTACCAGTTCCGAGACGAGGGGCTATAGCCTCGCTGGCGCGTATCGACCATTGCTGGGTTCAAGCATAGGATGCCTTTCCGGAGACCCTCCCAAACCGGGGTCCATTCCTGACCATATCTTTGTCCCCTTCCACACCTTCCTCCCTTCACAGCCTTACCCTTATCACCATCACTATCACATGGCTCAGTCTCATCTCTCTCGTCACAATAGGTAGATGCAAAAGACAGAAAGATTCGCAATAGGGGTATCTACAACCAAAAATCTACATCAAACAGCAAACTCACAAACTTCCCAGTACATCCACCCCGTATCCTCCGTCCCCGTTCCAAACCCCAATTCCGGTCCCGAAAAAACAGGCGTGGCTTGGCGGCCGGGAACTTCCCTACTATCTACAGACCCAAGTACCTCTACCCCCCCAACCCAAACAAAGAAAGGCTTATCACCACCAACTCGCAGTCACTACACCCGCCCAGATCCAGCCCCAAGTTCTCATAACCCCGCGATAAGAACAATCAAATGATGCGATCCCTCAGCCTACCTCCATACCAAAAGTCCCCTAACCAGCAACCCACCACCTACCACAGGAAGCTAAAGCACCTCCGGAACAAAAGGCCCCCTCAACGTAGCGCTGCTCTGACTCCCCCTCTTCTCCTTATTCGCAATCTGCGAAGGGAGCAACTCGTCATAGGGGTTCATCTCGGGGTACTCCTGACCAACATCTGACCCAGCCCGACTCCTTGGCCCAGGGGTAGCACCATCAACAGACTTGACGCTCCCCTCCGAGCAAGCCCTCTGATGCCTCCCCCCCAGCGCCTGCCAGAGCGCATCCTGGGGTATCTCCTTCTTGTTCACGTCCGGTGTGCTATGCTGCGGCACCCTCAAGGGGTCAGGGACGAGGGTTCTATCCACCGGTTGGGTCGAGTGTTCGTTTCTCAGGGGGTGTCGCTGAAATCGTTGATCCCAGTAGTCTTGTCGTGACTCTTCGAAATAGGGCGTCTCTGGATAAGGAACGGTAGGCGTCGGACCGGAGAATTGGATCTGCACTGTTGGCTGCGGCGGTAGGGGGTTACATGTTTGAATGGTAGCTGGCTGGAAACTATGATACCCCATCGGAGGAGGGCTCTTAACCGACTGCGGCGGACTAGTCAAATTGCTCAGACTAGGCGACCAGAGCGGGCTCGTCTGCGCGCTGTAACAGGACGGAGATGACTGCGCGCTGTGCGTGGAGGATGACGCTGAACTGGGGCGGCTGTTTGGGGCGGAGGTGCTCATGTTTTGGCTGAAGCTCGGGGTGCGGATTGTGTTGTCGGTCGTGGAGATCCGGTTTGCATTGCTTGGGGTACGGATTTGATTCCCGGGCTTGTTGCTGGCGATTTCGGCCTTAATTTTCAGCCTGTCAACGAGCGCGGCGTGGGATTTCTTGAGTGTCTTTTTCACGAAACCTGCCATGAAGACGTTGCACTTCATGTTGACGTCCTCGCGGATGTAGAGACCGATAGGGGGGAGGTTGAGGCCGAGTTCGGACGGTTGGGGAATTTCGCCTGGGAGGCTGCCGCCTACGGACCATTTATCGCGGATGGCTGGGGGGCCTGAGGTTAGTGATGGGTGTGATGTGGTGGAAAGAAAACAGACATACTCAGCCCTGCTGGCGCATAGCAGTGCGTCTGCACCCCGTCGGGCAGATCATGGAACGCGCATGTGTAAGTGACATCCCCCGTTACAAGCCCGCCAGGTAAATACGAGATCTTATCTGTGAGAGAAAACCACTGGCAGTTGAGCTCATCTGGGCTTGCGTGAGGTGGGGGAGGAATAGGATGTCGCTCCTTGACCAGCGGGTTCAAATCGATCATCTCCTCATGGTCGTGGAGGAAGTTGACGACCACCTCCCGAGTGATGTTCGGCGGCAGCGGCGTAACCGTTGTAAACACTGTGCGTTTCGACATCCTGGAGTCGTGGGTGGTAGATCTTTTGCGGAAAACAAACAACTCTATTTTTTCTGGTCAACAAAAGATATCTAGGTAGGGTAAGTATATAGGTAAGGTAAATGACGGGAGAGCGGCGGGGTGGTGAGTGTGTCCAGGGACACCACCAACAGAAGTGTCAAACGAAACGTCATGGCGGCTGTGTTCAGGTAGACAGAAAGTCCCTTCCAATCGGCTGTGGCGTTGCCGAACTTGGCCCTTTGTTGCTTTCTTTGTTTCTGACTTGCCTGCTGCTGGCTGGGCTGCTGCTGCTGCTGCGCTCCAACCTGAAAACGTGGTCGGCAGTGCAGCAGCCAACCAACTCGGAAATAGCGACCCTCCTTCTGCAGGCCCAGTGCCACCGTTACACCAACAGGGGTTCAGATGTGCTGTTGCTGAGTGGCGCAACCCCAGACTCGCCCGCCAAAGCTTATCTCAGCCGTTCCAACGAACCGCTGTTCGGTCCCAGATCATCGGATCATCAACACCCGGCTGTTGGCCACATGGACCCTCGGGAGCCAACATGTCATAGTGTGCGATTTCCCGCAAGACATACTGTATTGGTGCAAATACATATATTCACCATCCCTCTAACCGGCCGACAAGCGCCATCATTACAAATCATATAAGTCGTAGGCTGAGCATCCTCAGATCTCCTTGCACCAGCGCGCCAAAACCGCATTGAGTTTTACCGCCGCCGGAATCTCCTCGAGTGCGACATCCAGCTTCCACATCTTGGAGTCCAGCCCGCTCAGACCAGCTGTTCCTCTCCCTCCCGAAGCCGCCGGCACAAGGAGACCGAGCGCAACTAGCCGCTCCCAGGCCATTCCTGCGATACCACGACCCCACACTCTTGTTCCGCCTCCAAGAACGAGAAGTCCCGAGCTTGCCGTCTGAGCTCGCTGCTTACTCATGAGCGACGAATACTCGTCGTAAGCCATCGCGAAGTTTACCGTATCCGTATGTGCTACAATGTCCAGGCGCGCCGCTGCGATTAAGAGTGAGAGGTCTAGATCTGATAGTGATTCCAGCATGTGCAGTTTCGAGTCCGGTGGGTCCAAAGAAACAGCGATGCTGGGTGCTGGTATCCGCGGGAAGGGAGATGTTGGTGTTAAACCCGCCAAAGGCATGACACACGTCGTCAAGAAAGCAGAGGTCGACTTTGTGGTAGCAAAATATGACTCGAGGTGGTCTTTAAATCTCTGATCTTTGCTGTAGAGACGCTGCATTCGCCTGTTAGTACATGCGACTACATCCGCAAAGCTCATGGGAACTTACCTCGATCCGTTCGTTCCACCACTTCCAGAACTCTTCATGACCCTCCAGGGACTCATCAACACCCTCAGCTTCCATATCCTCCTCATCAATACTAAGTCCTTGCCTGCATACATCCCAGAATGCGGGAAGACTCTTTGGCAATGACAGATAGACATATCTGTGGCTGAATCGACTCTTGACTCTCTTCTCCAGACTCTCTACCACGTCGATCCTCGTCGTCAGACCAACAACCGCAATAGGCGCTTTCCGAGCCTGTGCAATATCAAACAGATTGTACAGAAGCGTTTGTCTGGCATGTGTGGCGAACAGATCGAACTCGTCTATCACAAATACAATCGACTTGGATGTGACGCCTTCGTGGGATTCGGCGATCTCCGAGGGATGCGACAACAAAGCTAGCAGAGAAGCCATCGTGTCTGCGTAGTTGCTCGTCTGTATTTAATCAGCATTTCCTCGTGTTGTTTCGTATAAGGCAGTCCAAACCTACCTTGTTAACAAGATCATCCTCCACAGCCATCTCCTTGCCCAACTGCCGCCAGATCTCCCTCAACGCCAGCTTATCATCAGTATGAATGAACCCATTGAGCCTTACGACGTGAAACTCCTCCTTATGTTGCTTAGACACATCAGAGATAACCGACTCTATCAGCGTCGTCTTGCCACACCCCCGCGCACCAATGACCAACATTGAGTTACCCTCACCAGCAACAATCGTCTGCTCCACCAGCTGAAACGTTTTCTCATACGCTTCGTTCTGCCCAAAAAGCTTGATCCGTCGCCTCCCAGAGCACCGATCAAGCAATACCCTTTGTGCCACACGCAAATGCTGTTCAAAATTGGGAATATCGGGCAGATCCTCAGCAACCTGCGCAACCGTCGCGGCTTTCATGTCTTGGAATGAAGCCCCCCTAACCTTTGCTGTATCGCCCACGCTCAGCATCCCTGCCGCTTTCTTCTCTGCACAGTCCTTGCAGAACCAGTCTCCCTTGGGAATCCTCGCAACGCCATAACACTTCTGATGAACAGCCATGTCGCAACTGTCACAAAACAGAATTTGGTTTCCACGTTTAGAGTCGGGTTTCGAGCAAACAGTGCAGACCTCATCATCTTCTTCCTCCTCGCTCTCTTCCTCCTCCGCCTCGTTTTCGTCCTCGGGCCCAACTTCGCCATCAAGTCCCAGCCCATGCTTTTCCCCTGTCTTCTTCGTCGGAGTACCCTCCTCATCTTCCTCACTTTCCTCCTCCTCATCATTTTTTTCCTTCGCAGCAAAAACAACATTCTTCTTTCCCCTCTTCCCATCCACTCCCTTTTCCTTTCTCGGCGTAAGTATCCCCTTTGGAACCGTGTGCATCCCACCACCCCGTAAGCTCGTCGCCGCTTTCCCTGAGAGCTTCTTTGTCGTGGTGACATCGTCCTCCTCCTGCTCCGCGACAGGTTCCGCCGCGACTGGCTTGTTAGGTGGCCGGCCTCGTTTTTTCTTCTCCGCTGGCGGTTCTTCCACATTCTCTTTATCATTTCGAGGAGCAGAAGTGACAGATTTTACCGTTGCCTTGCGCTTTGTGGCAGGAACAGTGGTGGTGGTGACTTCAGCAGAACTCAACTCATCCTCATCCGAAGCTGGAAAGTCGTAAATGTTACTCTTTTTCTTGACCGATGATTGCCGTGTTTTCTTGGTGGCGGTGAGAGGTTTGGGCTGGGGTTCTTCCGAGTCGGGAGCCTCATCGGAGTTGTTTGCTGCCGCAGGAGCAGGTGCCACGCGACGCCCACGGGGTTTTGCGCCGTTTGTTGCTGTTGCTGTTGATTCCTTCGATACTCGTACTCTTTTCGCGGCTGTTGTTGATGATAGTTCTGGCTCATCTTTGTTTTGGGAGCGTGCTCTTTTCTTGCCTGCTGCTGCGGCGGTAGTGGTGCCGCGGGGTGCCATTGATGCTGAAAATGAGAGAGAAAAAAGAAAAATGTAGCTGCTATTCCAGCTTGATATTACTATGAAGGAGAAAGAAAAATGACAACAATGAGAGTTGGAAAGGTGTCAGGTGAATGAGCTGCAGGTTTTCATGAGATGGGCTCAGTCAGACAGGGCTGCCAGTCGCGTCTCAACTCAGGTGCGAAGCGCGTTGGACTGTTAATTGTTCGCTTATAAGGATTTAAAGTGGGTGCTTCAGGGGCTGGAGGGTGATGCAAATATCGATGGGAGCTTGGTCTGTGCAACCATTTCTGTATCATAATTATTGCTCTATTGAGGGTTGTCCAACGTCGATGCCTCACTTCACGAATGGGAATGGCCAATAAGTTGGGCAGACAATTGTAAGACGAGTGTTTGAGGCGTTCCTGCCTTGAATGTGGCTCCCCCATGCCTCCTTCCCAACGAAGCTCTTGCGCAACATAGCTCTTTCCCGGCAACGCTCTAGCACTGCAGGGCTCCTGCCCAGAGTTCCAGTCCCTGCCACAATGCTCCTTCCATATGTCGTTCCTTCCTGCAGTCAGTTTTTTGACAGTGCAAAATCATCGCCCTTTTGCCCTTTTGCACATTACCTCTTTAACACATTTCCACATTATCACATACATTGCACCCTTTGCACTTGAGCCTTTTGCACATTACATTACCCCTGCAAATGAGTATCTTCGTCTGGCCATCTGTAAGTAGAGGATGGTTTCTCCATGAGTATTCTCAAGAAGCTCACCCTCGACGTTGCAGGTTGCTTCTGGTCATTGCCGTGTGGCAAGAGACTCACCGAGACCGTAAACACCCATCACGAAGATGAAGATCACCATTCTCAGCGTCACTGCTGGCGTTCTGGTCCTCTTCGGTGTATGTACCGCCAAGTAACCAGTCAGTTTGGACATCACTAACAACCAAATACAGACTACCCAGGCCTTCGAGGTCCCGGACGTCGTGCCCGCTGTCACCTTCAACATGCCCATCAACATCACTGACAAGAACAACGCCACCGTCCCTATCACTGGTACGATATACCCCCCGCAAGACTTTTCTCTACTATTCCCTACATCCTTTCAAGGTAGTGAACCACAAACGTTCTTGCTAACCACCACATCCACCAGGCACCATCCAGCAAGCTGTAGCCAAAATGGACACCGACTACCCCGGCTGGAAAGCCGCCTTCCAGGTCCCATGCCCCCCCCCACACGTGGCCCCTCCAAGAAGCCCAAAAAGATCGACTGCTGGCCCAAGGGAGAAGAGAAGACCGTCACCATCAACATCGAGGATGGCATCGCGTACCTCTCGGATATGCCCGGCCTCACCCAGAACGACACCGGCCAGTGCGGCCGCGTGAGCTGCTCGTACAACTGGGCCATTCTCTGGCGCAACACCGTAAGCTTTAACCCTCAACTCACCCCATCTTTGTTAATTTCTGGTTTCTGACACGAGGCGAAAAAATACAGGATGTCAAGAAGAAGTACGTTCCGTGGCTGGACATTGCCGATTCTGCGTTTGATATCTGCCCTTGAGTGCAACTCCAAGGAGAGCCACGACTACGTCAGGGGCATGCCTACATGGATGGCAGGTGGACTACCATCGTTCGCAAGGAACAGTGCTGATCGCCTGCCGGCGGTTACAATGGGGATTGGCACCCTGAAAAGAACGATAGGGTGGGTGGGCATTCCATTCTCGGCACTTGGGGGACTTGATTGCGAGGGTGTACTTGGTTGGCTTTGGCTGATACTGGGAGTATCTCGCGCCTTGGGTAGTGGCTGGTTGGGGATAATTACCAGGTACCTAGATAACAAAGGATTGGGATCTGACTTTTCTCACATGAACTACTTTTTTGATTTGATCTTCTCCACCCGTGTATTTGTCAAGGGCGGGCAGACAACCGCGTCAAACCTGTTCCCGTTCAATGTTGATGAAAGCTATGAGTGAGCCATGCTTGCCACATTGCTCACTCCTGTGGGATGTATATAGTGATATAAGGATACGCCAAGGGATCACACAATGATTTAATGATTTCCAAAGCGTCATTTCATGATACCACCTCACAAGTCATGTTTCGTTGGCCTACTTCTTCCATGTTGACATACAAAAAGGGGGTGGGTGCCAAGACTTGTCGATGGAGTCAAGTGGAGTCCAAAAGTAGGCAAAAACATACAACACCGAGGATTCCCCAGTGGTCACCCACCTGAGTACTAGTTCGGCACTCAACTGCTTATCTAGGGGAGAACGGACGGGATCCCGAGCTTTCAGTTGGTTATGGTCGTATGTGATAGTTCTGCACAGGGTCGGGGAATATGAGGTGGCTCTCAATGCCTGGCCAGGAGGGCTGTTGCTTTTGGTGTCAGTTCAAGGTTGTGACAGACAATCCATTACACCAAAGACTGGCTTTCAAGTGATAGTTAGATTCTCGACCGTGTATCCTGGAATCTTGACTGCTGGTTCTTCAGGACATCTGGATCCGAGGCCTGCTGGCAGCCGCCTTCTCACCTCTCTATACATGGAGTCCTCTGGTCATTTGTCATGATGGGCTTCATGCCCACCAGTGACTATACGAAAGGCGACCCCATTTGAGCCTCAGGGTAGAGACGTTGAAAGTATCTTCGTGATGTCATTACTCATACAACCACCCCGCTCTCTACAAGCTAGCAAACAACTCCCCAAACCTCTCCCTCGCCTCCTTAACACAATCATTCGCATAAATCATCTTCTGCACGTCCGGACTAGCCCACTTGTCAGGCACCGACCCTGACTTTCCGTTCTCCTTAAATGCCTTGTCCCTCTCCTCCTTCGCCTTGCCCTCTCCCAAATGCAATACCCGTCCAGAGTGAGTCGCCAGATCCACCAGCGCGGTACAGTGCGGCTTCCGCAACAACTCATACACCTTCAATGTCTTGGTAATCGTCTCCCCATCGTGAATCTTCTCCGCCGGAATCTCGCTTACAACCTCGGCCAAGACCGCCCCGTCCTCAATGGCCATCGCCGCACCCTGACTGAGATGCGGAAGCGTGGCATGGCACGCGTCCCCAACAAGAGCAACCGACCCGTGAACCCAAGTAGGAAGAGGCTTGTGAATCCGCAGTTTCCACTCGCAGACTTCACCATCAGGTACGAGGTTAAGCATATCCTGCACCAGCGGGCAGAAAGTCTCAAACACCGACAGCATCTGCGATTTTGAGCCCTTGGTGGTATACGTCGCCGACGTGGCCGAGGCAAAGTTGGTATCCGGGTGAGCAGTCGAGATGTTGTAAATGTTGTGGTTAGAGACAGGATACGCAATAATATGCCTCCTCTCACCCACCCACCTCACCACAGTGTTGCTATTCAGCAACTTGATGAGCTCCGGAAAAGGGGCAAGCTGTTCCCTTGTGAGCATGATTCTATACGCAGCCTGGCCGGTGTCCTCCTCTTCCGTCTGCGTCAAGTTGTGCGACGCCCTGAGAAGGTGAGACCGGGTAAGGGATTTGATCCCATCCGCCGAAAGCAAAATATCGCATTCAACTATGAACTCCTCTTCCTGAGCACGGGACCTGAAAATCAACGTTGGCTTGGGGGAGAAGGACGTGATGTTGACAAGGGATGTGCCAAAGTGGAATTTGATCGCCGGTTCCTTCAAGCAGCCGTTATACAGACTCCCCGCGAGGTTGGAGCGGTGACCGGTGAGATGAGGAAACCCATATTTCTCACGAATGTCAGGCATGGAGACGTGGGCGAGCTCTTCGTTTGTGCTGCCCTGTCTGATGCTGGTGGCTTGGACGTCGGTGGCTTCGGCTTCGATCTCGGGGGCTACTCCGAGGCGGTCGAGGACGCGCATGACGTTTGGTGGCATTTGGATTCCCGCGCCGACGAAGCCGAGGTTGGAGGCAGTTTCGTAGACGGAGATGTTTTTGAAGCCCTTTTTGGCGAAGGCGAGGGCGGTGCCTAAGCCTCCCATGCCTGAGAGGGTTGTTAGAGATCTGGGGGTGGGTCTGGGGGTTGTTTTGAGGGGGGACGTACCTGCGCCGATGACGACGATGCGCAGGTCATAGACGTCTGCGGCCGTGGAGTGAGGCATCTTGATGTTGTTTTGGTGACAATGCTATTCAGGGGTAGGTATCTTTGGACTGAAATAGGGGGCAGGTGTTTAGCGATTTGTCCAAGAGGTGATGTTGTGGGATGTCACTGTGTCAAGAGCTGAAGCAGTCAACAAGAACGACGAGAAAATAAATGATATTCAACGGATATATAGCTTTCTACACGACCCGTGGGTCCATGCCTCGGCAGCTGGTCTGGTGGGCAATATCCATCACAGATTGGTGTGGACATTCGCGCTGTTGGATCAACAGCGGAACGGCAGTGGGGATGGCAAATGCATGTATATTTCTTACTCGCAGAATCACGGCATTCCGAACTCTTGAACTAAGCTTCTCTACCAGCTGCCAAAGGGTTCAGTTCAGATCGGAAGTGTGGGGTGAGTGAACTGCGGGCGTGCGGATGCGGGGAAAACTTGTCTCCAGCCGGCTGCGGGAGAAATCTGGATCGGGTCGTGGATCTTCCCCGGAGAAGCTGAGGAAAATGGATTTGCCGGAGTCGCGGTTGAGACTTCGGAATTGCAGCGTGGAAACACAACCAGGCCGGTCCTGCCGGTTGCCTCTGGGATCCTGAGGTGCAGACTAAGGCTTTGACCTGGGCCACCAGCTGGCCGCCCAAAGTGAGTGTTATAGCTACCGTAAATCCGTCGGCAATCTGCAGAGATAAAGTTAGAATGAAATGGAGAGAAGTCTCTGTTAAATTTGCAATGGCTACTAGACTGGTCTTCCACACATATCGACAATATGGTAGAAATATATCGACGTGGAAATCGGAGCTTTTAAAACCCCCGCATTTTGTGCTCTAGTGCATGTGCCACAGCTTATCCCCCGCATTCCAGCGGCCAGCCATCGCCGTCATCGGCCTTGTCAGCGAATTTGATGAGAACGTTATCTGATGGAAGTGGGCTTACTGGGATGGTAGGTAACAATAGGGAGCACTTCTCTGCCAGTACATATATATACCAAACCAGGTAGCCGGGACTGCGGAGGTTGAGATGCCGCGAATGCATAAAGCACTACATCATCGCCCGTAATCGTATTTATGCCATGTTTTCATTTGAGGTTATGCTGGCCATTGTGCTGCCCGAGACGGGCCTTCCCCACCAAAGGCAGGCGTGTGTGGGTCTTTTCAGATGAATGACGACGGGCCGCCCAACCACGCGGGAAGGGAAATGCTTGAAACATGTTTCACGGGAAGAGAGAGGGACGATTTCCTGGGACAAAGCAATCAGTAGCTAAAAACAGATGGAGTCACTATAGCAGCGATAGCTTAGCAGATCTGCTGGCAGATTTCAACAAAGGGAAAAGGTGAAGCGCGCGTCTATCTCTTGTGTCACTTGCCCCATCGAACAACGATTCGAGGGCGCGCGCCACAGGCACAATCATGGTTGCTCTCCAGGAACAGAGTGGCACAGTTGCAGCAAAGAGTGGGAAGCGATCAACTGGACAGCAGCAGCCGCCGACGTCACTTGCAGTTCCTGAGACGCAGCCAATCACACCCCTGTATTGGCCAAAATGCTCGAAGCGACCCAGCTGGCTAGCAGGGTTCCCATGGGGTTTCAAGCCGCCGTTGGGGGCCTCAAAAAGCTTCCAGGGCATCATTTCAACTCTGGAGCTCCTCTTATCTCAACATATCCATGAGTGCTGGCCGGCACGAGATCGACAAGAGCACCAAGCCGGGTCGACGGCCGTCCAGTTCCACCTAGTCATACCTCCGTACTTGTACACCGCAGTTCTGCTTTGGTTTTTATTATTGCTCAATCCTCGTCCTACTCAGCAAACACCTCCACCGCTCCCGTCTACAACGCGCCTTGACGGGAACTCTTAACACCACGCCGTGACAACCCCTTTTATGCATGGACTACGATAGTTGACCATCGCTCTCGCCGCGGCAGGTTCACGCTGCGGAGCTTCCACGATAACAATACGATCCATACATTCTTCTAGCCGCTCAACATGGCTACCCCTACCCCGGACGTCACCGACCCGGTGACGGAGACGTTATCGACGATAGCGTCGGTGTCCACGTCCCTCTTGGAAACGATATTGTCTTCGTCAACAGAGGCGCTGTCGACAACATCAACGCAGGCTGCCACGACAACGAGCAGCAGCGCAGCCGAGGCGCCTACTGGGCCAACAGACGGGCGGCCAGGATCAGGACAGCAGGACCGTGGAATAAGTTTAGTGGCTTTTGTGACTGCATTGGCCGCTTCGTTGATTGTTTTCGGAGTGCAGATGGGCTTCTTTTTGCTATTACGGAACAAGCTGGTCAGAATCTTGTGCGTACCTCCATCATCTCCGCCTTCATATCCAACCCCTCTTCTTTCTGTTGCGTTTCTAAGGCGCTAACTGGGTACCGCGATGATAGCAAGCCGAAAACCTACCTGGTTCCCGAACGCGAAAGAACAGAACCACCACCCGCCAGCCATTTTGCACTCATTTATAAGCTCATGGCGTTCAGGGATCGCGAGATCATCAAGAAATGTGGACTCGACGCCTACTTCTTCCTACGATATCTACAGACTTTACTGATCATCTTTATTCCTATCGCTCTCGTCGTCATTCCGATCTTGGTACCTATCAACTTTGTGGGCGGACTCGGCAAATCGGTTGTTGAGGATTTGAAGGATGATGATGGCAACCCTATCAACAAGACTAATCTAGACCTGCCAACCGGATTAGACACGCTAGCCTGGGGTAACGTTCCCCCGGAAAAGCAACATCGGAGATGGGCTCATCTGATCCTTGCGCTTCTTGTCATTATCTGGGTCTGCGGTGTGTTCTTCTTCGAACTTCGCGTATACGTCAAGATCCGACAGGACTACTTGACCAGCGCCGAACACAGATTACGAGCCTCGGCGAATACGGTCCTTGTGAGCTCCATACCGGACAAGTGGCTCAGCGAAGAGGCCCTGAGAGGTCTATTTGATGTGTTTCCGGGGGGCATTAGAAATGTCTGGTTGACGCGGGATTTCACACCACTCCTCGCCAAAATTCACAAACGCGATGCTATTCACAAGCAACTCGAGGCAGCCGAGAGCGACCTCATCCGGGAGGCGAAGCGCAGGCAGTTGAGACAGGCTAAGGAAGGCGGACTGAGGCAGCGCTTCACTTCTGAAGGCAGAGCAAATAAAGTTCAACGAGCACAACAAGCAAAGGCTCAGAACTTGGAGGCTCAACGGCGCGCTGAAGGCCCCGGAGGCTTGAGCGCCAACACTCCAAGAATCCCGCACAGTGTGCAAGAAGAGGTGGCGGAGGAAAAGAAGCCGGAGGGCGATCTCACTGATGTGCAGGAGGAGGGATCCGAGGATACCGAGGCCGATAATCAGCGCGGCAATCCTCTCACCAAAATTGGACGCGGCTTGGGTAAGGGCCTGGGCAAGGGCGCCGCGGTGGTCAGCGGGGCCGGACTAGGTATTCTCGGAGGAGCAAAGGCTGTCGGAAAAGGCATCGACAATGAGTTGGAAAGGTTTGGAGGGTTCACCGTGATCAATCAACCCGAGGGGCGAGCTCCGTCTCCTGGTAACTCGCCCACCTCGGATGTTTCGTCCCCACGAAGAGCCCAGATTGCCGTCGACGAGGACGACAAGCCTAGAACGTCGTACGCCTCCGAGAGGCCACTTACCCAGTCCACCAGGCATCAACACACGACATCCAACGCCACCAACGAGACCGACTCAAGGCACGACGATTTTAACCCCAGAAGCTTTGGAAACACAACTCGAAAGGCTACCAACATGGACGAGATGATTGTGAATAAGAAGACGTATTGGTTCCAGTTTTGGAAGCCACCAACTGGCAGCTATGCATCCCCAATCCCCCAGGGGTACGAGGGTGGCGAGTACCCGTGGATCAAGACAGAGAAGAAGTCATTCTGGGAGAAATTCAAGAGCTCATTGCCTTGGGTCGAAGATGAATCCGATCCGGTGGAATACCCACCGGCTTATAACTACGACTACAGGACGCACCCAGAAGATGGTGCTGAGTGGACGAAGTGGCTCAAACCAAAGAACCGCCCACAACACCGTGTCGCGAATTTCGATTGGACCCCTGACTGGTTGCCTGGTCTGCCTTTCATCAACAAGAAAGTCGACACCATCTACTGGTGCAGAGAACAGCTGGCCCAACTCAACATGGAGATTGAGCAAGACCAGCAAAACCCCGAACGCTACCCTGTCATGAACTCGGCGTTCATCCAGTTCAATCATCAAGTGGCTGCCCATATGGCTTGCCAGTCAGTAACTCACCACGTACCGAAACACATGGCACCCCGTATGGTTGAGATATCGCCCGACGATGTCATCTGGGACAACATGGCCATAATGTGGTGGAGCGCATGGCTTCGAAGGGCGGTTGTGTTTCTTGTCGTGGCAGGCATGATTATCCTCTGGGCTATCCCCGTTGCCTGGACAGCCTCGCTGTCACAAATAGACGCGTTGCTCAAGCAATATCCGTGGCTTAGCTTCATTAACAGCAGCGAGACACTCACGAACATCGTCAAGGCCGTGGCTGGTGTGTTACCCGCCATTGTGCTGGCCATCCTGCTGGCGCTTGTCCCTGTCGTCCTCGACCTTCTGGCGGAATTTCAAGGAGAGAAGACGGGATCCTTGAAGTCAGAAATGGTCCAGATCTATTATTTCGCCTTCCTCTTTACCCAAGTCTTCCTCGTTGTCTCTATTGCAGCAGGTACCTTCCAGGTCCTAGAGGAGCTGGGGAAAAGTCCGCAGGAAACGCCTAACATTCTAGCCCAGAACATTCCCAAAGCTGCTAACTACTTTTTCTCCTACATGATTCTCCAGGCTTTGTCCACGAGTTCGGGTACCTTGCTGCAGATCGGAACACTCGCCGTTTGGTATTTCTGGGCTCGGATCGTCGACAACACAGCGCGGGCAAAGTGGGTTCGGAACACGCAGCTCCCGCACATCAACTGGGGCTCCTTCTTCCCCGTGTACACGAACTTCGCCTGCATCGCCCTCATCTACTCTATCGCCGCGCCCATCATTTCCATCTTCGCCATCATCACATTTGGTCTTCTATGGGTTGCTCACCGGTACAATATGTTGTACGTCACGCGCTTCAAGACCGACACCGGCGGTGTGCTTTATCCACGAGCAATCAATCAGACATTCACCGGACTGTATGTCATGGAGCTTTGCCTCGTGGGTTTGTTCTTCTTGGCTCAGGATGAGAACAACAAGCCAGCCTGCATTCCTCAGGCTCTGATCATGGTTGTCACACTCTTTCTCACCGCGCTGTACCAATACATCCTTAATGCGTCGTTTGGTCCGCTGTTCCGGTACCTGCCCATCACCTTTGAAGACGAGGCTGTCCTCCGCGACGAAGCTTTCCGACGAGCACAGGAGCGCCGACTCGGCCTCTACGACGATGATGAAAATACCCATCTCAACGGCGTTAACGGCACCGGCGATGGCGAGGACATTGAGCTCGAGAAAATCGGCCAACACAAACGCTCCCACTCCCGAACGGGGACCGTCATGTCCAAGATGACCCACGCGGGACAGTGGGCTGCCAAGGGCGGAAAGCAGATTAGACGTGCTACTGGCAAGACTAACCAGGCGATCCGCACCGCGGCCGACTACCGCAAACAGAAGCGGCAAAAGGACCTCGAGGCTCAGCGCGCGATGGGTGATGCTTTGTACGGGGGTTATTGTGATGCTGTGGAGGACTTGACGGCGGAGGAGAGGGATGTTTTGGTACGCAAGGCGTTTCAGCATTCGGCGATGCGGGCGAGGAGGCCGATTGTGTGGATTCCGAGGGATGATTTGGGGGTGAGCGATGACGAGATTGGGAGGACGAATGAGTTTAGCCAGTATATTTCGATTACGAACGAGGGGACGGCGCTGGATAGCGAGGTGAGGGTGGTGTATGGGAAGAATCCGCCGGACTTTTCGGATGTGGATTTGATTAACCTATGAGGAAAAGGGGTGAGGAGGATGAAGTTGATGATAATGGGATATATGATGGGGGCGGTAGAGACGGGGGGTTGTACAGATAATTGTGAAAGGGAAATACCCAGGTGTTGTTTTGTTTTGTTTTCTAATTGTGTTCTTTATTGCTTATTTTTTGGTTAGTAAGGAGGATGATACTGGATACAATTGGGTGGAGAGGGAGAAAAGAAGAAGAAGAAGAAAAGGAAGCATTAGACCATGCGTGGCATATCTGTAATGAAGCATACGGCATAGCATCATTTGTTTTTGTTGTAGATGTAGATGGGGTGAATAATGTTGGGGTATATATATCTTGGATCGCATTCTGGTTTTTGGGGCGCGTTTAGTGACTGAATGTTCAATTTGCATACCATACATGATAGACAGCGCTTGCTTGTTCAGGCGAAGGGAAGAAAGTTATACCATGTCTCTGCTCTAAAGCTCGTGTTTCTGGCCGAGGTATTACTTGTTCCAATCTTTCATCGAGTCAGGACGAAGAGATTCTTGTGAGGCTGGAATCAATTGTCGTCGGTCAGTGATGGGAAAAAAGACTCTGAGGACATAATCCATGATACAAAATTACACTTTCATTCTTGATCTACAATACGAGTAATGCGACACAAACGCCACAACTAAAAGCCAGACAACCCATCATGAAAACATAAGGTTGAAAAGAAAAACAAAACACCAAAGACTTTTAACCGAATCAAGAAAACCAAGCCAAACGCAATAATCTATCAAACGTATAGAAACGCATAGAAAACCATAACTCATGCTGTCTAGTCGTATCACAATCTCAACATCTCACCTGTCATGGTTTCCCATGCCTAGGGTTAGGGTTCCAGTCTGGTTGAACCAGGATGCTCCGAGCCGGGCAGGGTTTGGTCATTTGCTTCCTGTACCTAGCTTTTCCCTCTCTTAGCTTCCTCACGCGACCTTGTTGTATCGACCTCAGTTGCTAACATAACCATTTTTTCATCAACATTTACACCTTCAAATCTCCGCCTTTCTGACCTTCTCCCCTTTCTCCTGCAACCTCTTCCCATCCTGCTGCATCCTCTCGCCCATCTTCTCACCCGCCTTACCAACCTGATCCTTCAGGCCAACCACCTCCTCCATAATCCAGTTTCCCGCCTCTCCCACAACCCCATTCACCACCCCTTTGGCATCGTCCACAACTCCATTCACAACCTGCTTCGCGTCACCCACAACACCACCCACAACCTGCCTGCCCTGCTGCACCACCTCCCGTCCTTGATCCATAACCTCTCTTCCCTCCTGTCTCAGCTCCCGTCCTTTCTGCTTGCCGATCCCCACCGCCTCATAGGCAAGCTGCATCAAAGGGCCGAGAACGATTGCTCCAAAAACGCAAAAGACAGCGGTACATACCTGCCAAATGCCGTACATCATGGATCCCGGGGCGAGGGAGATGAACTTGAGGAACTCCGTGACCTGGTAGAGATCCTCCTGGTGGGTGATGTAGTACTTCACATCACCCTGACCACTCTGACCCTGACTGCCGCTGGCGGTGCCACTCTGCTTCAACTTTTGCAGCTTATTGCCGCCATTGGCTCCAGCAGGGACGGTGATTGGGCTGGAGGGGGCAGACGCCTCTCCTGCGGCGACCTCGCTGAAGGAGGGCTTCTCCCCTTCCTGGATGAGATGACGGGTCTCAGAGGCAGCGTCATAGAGTGTCTCGCCGTCGGTAGAGGCTTCACTGGGGGGATGATGGGGGAGGGGCTCGACGAGGAGGTTGGTAGCTGTGCCGTTGACGGTGGGTTGTTGCTGGGAAGAGAAAGAAGAGCGGGCCTCGAGGGAGAGGAGAGAGACGAGCTCTACCCGGCGGGCATTGTGGAAGGGGAGGAACCAGATGGAGAAGTCTTGGTTGAGGTGAACGTAAAGGGTGTTGGTCTTGTGGTCGAAGGCAACGGAGGTGATGGAGAGGGAGATGCGAGGGGAGAGGAGCTTGTACCTGTGACATACGAAGTTAGATCACAGTGGGATAAGGGCAAAGGGGAAGGAGGAAAGGGGAAGACGGACCATCGGTAGATGGCAATGATGAAAGCTCTGGAATCGAGGTTCGTGGTATTGGTGAAAGGAATCTGTCTATCTTTGAAAGAAGGCACCCGACAAAACGGGTGCGTAAAAGAAGCGCCCTTCGCAAAATATTTGAAAATCGTCCGTGCCTGCTCGTCCGCGTTGCCCTGGGTAAGGGAGCGGATCACGTTCTTGATATCGTTGACTGGGTGATCCATGATGTTCGTTGCTGCTTGATGTTCTTTAACTCTTGTTCTTGTTACAGTGGAAGTTGAAGTTGAGGAGGAAAATTGCACGGGGATGTCCAATTCAAATAGTAACCCAAACGTCATGCCAGAGCTCTTACGGACCATCAAGCGCTTTCACATGCCACTGATAGCTTGACGTTTGCGTATGGAATGAACCACCTTCAAGCTCTCCTGGTGATGTCATTACCTCTCAAAGTGGGGTCCCGGAGATTTTCCAGCATGTGGGTAAGACACGGGAAGGCGCCGGGAAACGGCTCTAACGCAGGGGTTGATCGCCGGCTCCGGTAAGCGCCAAGCCCGGGCTTTTTGCTGCCGAAGCTTTAATCTGGTGGTGATGCCATGGTTGACATTAGTTCCTGCGGTAGCTCTGGGCTTGGAGAAGAGGAAAAGCTTTGCTCTAATGACGAGGTAGTTACAAAAAACCATTGGAAGCTGAGATAAATCCCTACCGAACCTCCCTTGCATGATCGAGATGCAAGCATTTTGCTGTCAGAAACCCACAATCCACCCATCTTTTGAACCATCCAAAGTTCCTGCAGTCCGAAATACTCGTCGGTTCAACCCATCATCATACAATGCCATTATATACCAACCATCATCATCATCGTCATGCCCACCCACCCACTACCTCCTATGACTACTCGATCTCCTCACCTCCACCACCCTAGCATCGCCCCCAGCAAACCTCTCCGGATCAACCTCCCTATACCCACTACTCCTCCTCTCCTGACTCCGAATCCTACTCCTCTCCCTCCTCCTCCCCCCGCCTCTCACCGGTGAATGCTCCTCAATAACAACAACCTCATCCTCCACCGTCCCCGTATCATCATCACTAACTTCCACCACCCTCCTCACCCCTCCCCCTCCCCCCCCTAGAATAACTCCTCCTCCT
Organism: Podospora anserina S mat+; assembly: GCF_000226545.1. Classification (NCBI taxonomy): domain Eukaryota; kingdom Fungi; phylum Ascomycota; class Sordariomycetes; order Sordariales; family Podosporaceae; genus Podospora; species Podospora anserina. Next base: position 1,134,174 of record NW_001914857.1, read on the forward strand.
CTCCTCGAGAATCACACTCTCCATCCCACCCCCCGTCCGCTCCTCCACAATCACCGGTCCCCTAGACTGCTCCCTCGTCGTCCTCGTAATCTCAATATCCCTCGTCCTCCTCCTCTCCCCCCGCGAATGCGCCCGGTGGTGGTGCGACTTGCGTGTAACGACCGACGCCGTCCCCTCAGTTGTGGAGTCCACATTGCCCAATGTTAATGCACGTGTAGAACAGGTAGAGAACCAAGCAAAACCCAGCGACAGAACCGAGGACGATGCCCGCGATGGCGCCGGGGGTGAGGGAGGTGTACAGCGCGCCGTAGGAGGCGGGGATCGTGTCGGTGGGAGTTTGTCGTGAGACGAAAAGGAGCAGCGATCGAGCGCGAAGGAGGAGTGAGGACGATGCTTGGGATGGTGATGTTGGCGGTGGTGGTGGTGGTGGTGGTATTGGCGCCATTGCCGCGCTTTCTCTGTACAGCGCTGATGATATTCCGCTCGTTCGGTGGGTGGTATCTGAGTCGTTTGTCGCGACGAACACACGGTCGGTTATGTCGGCCGGCTCGCAAGTCTCCTCAGGTCGCGCGCACAAGTCTTGAAGAAATTGCGGGGGTGGTGTCGCGTCCCAACTGGCAATGTCCTCGTCCGTGAAGCAAGAGCTGATGTATCGTCTGTTTCTTTCAAGCCAAAATCTCGGCGCAACTGGTCGATTTCTCGTATGAGTTCTCGACGCGATTGACAGAAAATGAAAATCAAGGGTCCAGCGTCTACAGCACGCAAGCACCAACGTCAGCCTCGAAGCGCGCGACGTTCTCCAAGCTGATTGGATAATGTAACTCCATGTAAGCTGCCCAGCTTGATGGACTCTGGGATCGCGGTTAGAAAGTTGGCTATATCAGCTTCAATCGTTCTGGTGCCTGACTGACCCCCCTCGACAAACACGTCCAGGAGGATGTTATTTACAGAATTCCCGCTGCCTGTTGGTTTCATGAAGAAATGCGCCAGTCATCTCAAGTCCGAGTGGAACCTCAATTGCGGCGCAGACATCCCCGCCATTAACGGGAGGTTGGGGATTGGTCCACTTCCTGAGCCTTACAGAAATCTTGGCGATGGGATGGAAGGGGTCCCTTGTGGTGATCACTCTTATGAAGATGTCTCTACACTACACAACGCTTGCTTGCCATACCTATATATGCCTTCATCTTACACAAAGCCGCGGATACCTCTAATAGTGCCCATCTTCTTCTCCTTTTCCGGCTTCTCTTCCTTCTTCTCCTTTTTGTCCTTCTTCGTATTTTGGACGCCGCCTGTAAACATGATAAGCATAGGCATGTCGAAACTTACAAGGCAAGGAAATATCAGTTACCTCTCCCGAAGTACCGCTCTATTTGCGGGCTCGTCTTGCCTGATCTTGACGTCTCGTGTCGTCCGGGTGGCGTCGATGGGCGATTAGGGGGAAGTACTGAACCAAGGGAACTCGAAAGCGGCTCTAACGGTGGCGTGGCGTTATGCGACCCTTCAAATCCATCTGAATCTGCGATTACACGAGGAGACCGAAGACGACCCATGGCAGGACTCCCGGAACCTTGGTCGAGCCTACCATCAGCCACCGCCGACGTCGGCGTCGCGATTGGTCTCCCGCTCCGTTCCGTCTGCTCGCACTGCATGTCCAGCAGTGACGCCTTAAGTACTGTGTATTTTCTCGTGAGTGCCCCATACTGTTTTTGGAGATCAGTGTTCTTCGCTCGTGCTGCTGCCAGAGCACCTTCGTACGCCGCCACAATCTCTTTGGACGATGTCTGTTGCTTGATTTGGAGTGCTTTACCCAGTTCAGACTTCAGGCCATCGATTTCGGTCTGATAATGACGTCTTTGCTTCTCCAACTGCTCTTCCCGCGCCGCAAGTTCTTTGGATAGCTGCTCAGCTTTGGCCTCAGCAGCGGCTGCTTCCTGCACGGCTAGCTGCATCTTGACCTCTTTACCGTGGAACAGGTGCTCCGTAGCGGAAAGACGAGAAATTTCCGCCTTGAGCTTCTCAATCATGGCTGTGCTGATATCAACGGCCTCTAGGTTCTGCTCCGACTCCAACCTCTTCTTTTCCGCCTCGTCCACAATCCGCCGCAGACTTGCAATTTCGCCCCGCGCCTTTTCCAGCTGCTGTCTGAGTTCGGCCTCCTCCAAAACCCACTTCTTCTGTTCCTCGCGGAGAACCTTGAGCTTATTAGACAGAGAGTCTTCCCACTTCTTGGACATATTGCGACGGTTGTCGAACTCCTTTTTGTTCTGGGCTTCGCTCCTCTTCGCCTCGTCCAAACGCTGTTTCAAACTACGATTAGCCATTACGAGGTTCTGAGTCTCGGCCTCTGTCGCTGCCTCCCTGACTTGTTTCCGGCGCAGCTCTCCCATGTGCATCATGTGCTGCTGCTTGATGAACCTCTCATACTGAAGGTCATTGAGCAGAAGTAGACGCTCATGATGCAGCATAGCAGCTTGCTCAGCCAAGTCCCCGCTGGTTTGTCCCCCCTGCGGCAATGTGTGCGTGGTTGAGGGCAGGAACGGACTTTTTTCTCCCGCTTGTTCTGCGGGCTCAGTATCAAAGATGGCACGCTGTCGCTGTTGAGAGACTGGTGGAGGCCTGATTTGATGACCTTGTTGGAATGTATCAAATCCTGAAGACGACTGTGGGATGCTGACGGAGCAAGTTGCGGTGGCAATGTCGGGCTATCACCACCGCCTCGACTTCTAGGTTCTGGTGTATTGTATCCAGAAGGTGACGAATGACTTAATTGCGAGCCAGGTCGATCAAGCACCAGCGACGGAAGTGCCATTGACTGGGATAAAGAGTCGACAACCGGGCTACTCAAGAGGGCAAACTCCCGGCTGTCTAGTTCCTGGCCCTCGCTGAGCACGGAGGCCGGCACTCCTGGAAGTGATGTATCAGTTTGGATATTGACGGGCGACGGACCTGGCTCAATTTGCAACGCCGTACAGTCAGCTAGGACTTCGTCGGCTTCGCTCCTGATCCAGCGACTCAAATCCGTCTTTTCTGATTCGATGGTGAGATTGTAAAAGTTGGGATGCAAAAGATGCATCTTTCTGAACCGCTCTGACCTGTCTCGGATTTCCATCGCCTGAACATCGATATCCTCAGGATTGTTGGCATGTCGGAGATACCTTTGAGGCTTCCTGATGTAGTCTAGGAAGTTGATCGGGTACAAGCCATAGAGCAGGCTGAAATAGTTCTTGAGGTAATGTATGGTGCTTCCGTCAAAATCTGGGTCCATTAGAACCTTCTCCCACGGCATCGTGGCCCATGGGCCGTCTTTTCCCTCGCCCATCTCGGTATGCTGTTGTGTAAACAGCGAGTCTCTGTCCCAGAACAGAAGCCTTGCGTAGATGTTGAAGAGTGTTGGGAGATATTGGACAAGAGCGCTGGGTATAAACGGCATGATCATGTTGAGCGAAAGAAGAGCAATCGTAACAGTGTTGGTAGACTCATCGCGCTGTAGCGATTGCAGGATACTCTGGAAGAGAGGTGTTTGTAGAATTTGATGCAGATGTGGTGGCCCGCACGAGACGAAATGTATTAAGAGACTCAGCGTCGCATTGCGATCATCTTTTCTGAGCACGAAGTCGTTCAAGACTGTCATGAAGCCCTTGGGGTCTCGCTTGCCAAAAGCCACCAGAGCATCCTTGATCATCCTCTCTTTGAGTTCGGCTGCTGGACCAAAGCTGGATTCAGACTGAACAATCTCCAGCCAGCGAGCCAGCAGGCGACTAACCAGCGGGAGCATCTGGCCCGAACTCCATGCCTCGGGGTCATCGTGCTCGTCCGTCGAGAGCAAATCAAGGGTATGTTCGAGTACCTCTCGGGCCAGTCCTCTTTCTGAGGCCACATGCTCGAGAACCGGATCCAGAAGCTTGTCCCACCATTTGAATATGCGAGAGGGTGTTCGAAGGACTGGACGCAGCTCTCGTAAAATGACAAGAAAAGCAGCATATCGCTCCGGACGATCCCGCACTATCTTTTCCCAGATAGTGGCCAGTTCATCGTTCAGCTTGTCTCCCGAGGTCTCTTCAGACTTCTCATGTTTATCGAGGTAGCTGGTGATGATAGCATTGACTTCTGAGGGCAACGGCAGACTGGGTGACTGGAGATAGGCCGTGAGGCCTTTGACGAGGTCCTTTGAAGATCTGTGCGGGGGATTAGCAACAGCTCCAGTTTATTCATACTCAGAGTAGCAAGCAAGGCCTACCCGGATGAAGTCATCCTGATCGACACTACGAATGGCGCATCGGGGGACTGGATGAAGTTGGAGAGCCCCGCTCGGGAGCGGAAGCGAGGCGAAGCTCAGGAGAGAAGTGACGTGCGCGGCACCGGGACCTTATGACCGCCTGACAGTGCGCCGTTCCAGAAAGGGCCGGAGGTATGAGGGGTCCAGCGTAGTCCCCGGCAGGCTGCTCGGGGTTTATGGCGTTATGGGGTTATGTGATACAACTGGATGTCTGGACGTACGAGGTCGATGGCGTTGCTCAGATGATTCGTCGTGGAAAAAAGGCTGCCAAGAGCTCGCTGCCCCCGGTTGCGCTAGAGTGATTGGCCCCACCTCGTGACCCGACTCCAGCTTGACTTGCATGGTCAGTGCTGGCTTTCCCTGTTCTTTCAGCGGCAGCACCACTCGAACCCCGCATTTTAAAACGCCAAAGTGGGGCGCATCGGCGGGAACTTAGTGGGCTGCTGCCCGCCGCCGAATCGTCTGATGCATGGTGTGAGAGGAACCAGGCCCCTCTTTGGCGGGGCTGTCTTTGAGAGCTCTCTCGTGACTGATCCAATGCGGCCCTCCAATGACTGTCCCGACAGGCAAGCTCGAGGCACAAAACCCAGACTTCTCCCAGCTTGTTCACCCATTCCTCTGTTTTCTACCCATCTTTTTCATCGCTGATTCCATCAATTGAGTCTCTCCATCTCCGGTTTGGTCTGTACACTCCCAGGCAAACCACCACTTACACCTACACCAAGCACACCACTGGTCTACAACCACCACTCACCCACCACCCCTCCAACCCCAATTCCAACAGTTGCCAAAGATGGCCCACAAGGAGTCCGCAGTGGCAGACGAGCCAATTGATGTGCTCTTTGCCCTGCACGACAAGTTCAACCTCATGGACTTCGCTGGTCCCCTCGAGGTCTTGACCACGGCCTTGCACGATCAATCTGATCCTGGTAAGTCATTGTGTCCTGATTTGAGGCCAGGTTGGCACCACCACCGGCTTCTTTCATACCCCGCGTTTTGGTTCCTTTGACAGCTGGAAGCTTCCCGGCTAACCGGACCCCGACCTACAGCTTCCAAGGCCTTCGAGGTCACCATTGCTGGTGGCAGTCCCACAGTCATCTCCGAGCAGGGAGTCTCCGTCCAAACCCAGATCAACTGGAAGGACGCTAAGGAGCGTCTTAATGACTTCGACGTCCTTGTCGTCATCGGCGGCGGCACCGATGCAGTTTTGAAGAGCAAGGGCGAGCCCCTTGATCTCATCACTGCCTACTCGGAGCTTCAGAAGAGCGATCCCACCCGCGAGCGGACACTCCTGTCTATTTGCACCGGTTCACTCTTCCTTGCCCAGCAGGGCATTCTTGCTGGCCTTTCTGCCACCACTCATCCCGACTATATTACCAAGCTCGAGATCTTGTGCAGCCAAGCTGCCACCCGCGACTTGGGCGAGCGCACCGACGTTGTCGATGACGCCCGCTACGTCGTGAACAACCTTCGGTTCGAACTCGGAGACGAGGACGAGAACCCCTACATCCGTCGAAAGTCGGATGCTGGCAGACGCCCCTCGAATGCCCGGTATGTTCCACTGACATGACTGTCTGACGAGTAGCACATACTGACTCACCATTGCAGAAAGGGATCCATTTCGTTCAAGGGCGCCACACGCAGAGAGTCCATTGCTCGGCGCGCATCCATGCGCCTAGGAGGTCTCCGAGTCATTACGAGTGGGGGAGTGGCCGCTGGCCTGGATGCAACTTTGTATCTGGTCAGCGTTATGGTGACTGAGGAGTCGGCCAACCAGGTCGCCCAGTTCATGCAGTTGACCTGGACCAAGGGTATTGTTGTCGACGGCCTTGATGTGTAAGTTTAGTAGTGTGATATTAGCGATATGGGTATTTGGGCAAGGGATCTGGCGTTTTTGATGAGATAACGAATGAAATGAAAACAATATTCACCTCTTCTAAGAATTGGAACCGCTCTCTATCCTGTGAAACGCCCAATGAAGTAATTGAGTACGTAACGTGTCCCTGACAGCTCAAGAGCTTGGTGTTGTGGTAACGCTGTCGTTGAGAGATCGATGACAGGTGTGGGGTAATGCCCGTAGACACTCTTGGCATTACTATGGACCCACCTGCGAGTTGAGGTCCTGGTCACTCAACCCTGGTCGAAATCGCCTGGATTGGCAGCTGGCAGCGGGCCGTCAACAGCGTCTTTCAATCGCTGGAAAATCTAACTGGAGCCATCATCACGATACCAGATCCCGACAGCGAGTTGCCATTTCAGGACGGCGGTAGACCCAGCGCAAAGCTACCCGTCACTTCTCACCCACCATGTCGTCAATGAACTCATTACCGCGGATCGCGGAGCCTGTACAGCGGTGGAAGAGGTTCGGTGAGAAGCAATTGTTTCTGTAAGCAACCAGCCCACCTTTTCTTCTCGAGGACATCTCGGAGCTAACCTGCTCTCTTACTCTCCCCGCCCAGACCAAACCACGTAGTCGCCCTCCTCCGCCCCAAGCCCAAACAGTCCCCCCACCTCGCCACCTTTGCCGTCCCCCTGCAGTTCAACAAGCTCGATCTTCGGGACTATCTTCACCATGCTTACGGCGTCGAGACGACGGCTATCCGCTCGTTCATCAACCAGCCCAAACCCGAGAGGAAGAACAAGACTGGGCCTTGGTATCGGCCCAGGGCGCAGAAGATGATGATTGCCGAGCTGGTCAAGCCGTTTGTGTGGCCGGAGCCGGTGAAGGATGAGGAGGCTCTCAAGCCGTGGGATCATGCGATGTACCAGAAGCTGCAGAAGGATAGGAGGGCGCAGGAGAAGAAGCAGAAGGACCCGAAGAAGGTGCCGTTGAGGAACAAGTTTGCGGTGCCGGATGATGTGAAGAGTGTGAGTCAGCAGGCGAGGGAGTTGTTGAGGAAGGCGAAAGGGTTGAAGGTCAAGGAGAAGGGGTTGAAGGTGGAGGGGAAGGAGGAGGGGGAAAAGGGGGAGGTGAAGGATGAATAAGGGGGGTTGGACTTGTTCAGGCGTAAATGGGATGTGCTTGGGGCGAGGTAAATACGCGGAAGTGCAGTTCTGAGAAAGAATGGTCAGGCTGAAGTGGTCGGCTTAGTTCGGCTGTCACTGCTGCTTGGATAAGGGGGCTCAAACGCTAGAAATGAGCAGAGCCAAGGAGAGATACTTGGCAAGTGTATTATATGCTCATGGACGCAAATACATGTACAATCATGACCAATGCTGGATTCTCCCGCTCTACATCAACCTGGTTGAACAATTTGACTTAGGTTTCCTGCTATATCTTCTTCCAATCGTGCAGAACCCGCCGTCTTTTCCTCTCTGTTTTCTTGCAGATCACCCTCCGTGCCCAACAACCTCTTCTCCTTCTACCACTTCTTCCTGAGCCCAATACTCTCCCCCCTGAAACTTCATTACCTCATCCATCCACCCCCACCAACCCGCCGTCAAGTTCCGTGCAAACATCTCCAACGCTGTATACCCCCTAGGTAACACCTCCTCAAACACCCTCTTTAAATTCGGCTTGCGAGAGTGAATATCGGGCACAGAGACAATAACCTTATTCTTCACACCACCAGCCCCTGCACAAGCCCCTTTTTTCCTCGCAATCAACAACCGCTCATAAGGCTTCCGCCATTGACTCCCCAGACTGACAATCGGCTCCCCACGAGACGTGACTTTGACCCAGGTCCATTCTGCCACTAGCTCAATACCCCAGTTGTAGGGGAAAATGTCGTTGAGGAGGAGGGTGGTGAAGCGGGGGGAGTTGGTGACCCATACTGCTACGAGTCCGTCAGGGGAGAGGAGGGTGGTTATTTGGAAGGAGGACAGGAGGGAGTGGGTGGAGGAGAGAGAGGGGAGGGGGGTGTAGGCGGCGGGGCTGGAGCGTTTGCGTTTTGCGGAGCGGTTGGGCCAGGGGGGGGGGAGGAGGATGAGGGAGAAGGTTTGGGAGAGGGGGGGGGGGGGGCCGGTGAGTGGGTGGGCGGTTGGGCCCCCCGTAAGGAGAGTCTGGGTTATCGACTTGGTTGGTGGGGATTATACTGTGATCTTCGGTTGCTTTGGGAGGGGGATTTGGTTCTGTGGGTGTTGATGTGCTCTTGGGCGGCGCTGCTGTTTCTTCCGGTTGCGTGGCTATCTGCTTTGACTCAACCGGGGCTGGTGGCTTTGAAGTGAGGCGTGGTAGACACCAGGGCCCTTGATAGGATGTGCTTATCTCATCGAGTGCTGACTTAACGGATGCCATGGTCATGAGCTCGGCTATCTGAGCTGCGGGTGAGATGGCTGGTTGAGCATAATCACTGGACTTCGGCTCCGGAGTTACGAAGGGTTGTTCTGGTGCCGGCGAACAAATCAACCTCCGGAATGGTGCAGTTGTGTCTGGTGGCTCATGGCCAGGTAGCATCTGTTTATCGGAAAGATACTGGGCTTCTTCAATCGACCGGGGGAGGTCGAGTAGGACCACCGTTTTGGCCTCGTTCTGCCAGAGAATGCTGGATTCAGGCATGGTTTCGATAGTGTTCAATCCATCCCATACATGGACATTATTCTCAAGGCAGGCTATTCAATGGCTCAGGTATTTTGATTGGTCCTTAACATCTAGTCAGTGATTTGCAATGAGACTATGGAATTTGTAACAATTCATTCCGCTTACAAGGTCTTATATAGACTATTCACGCATCAACTGCCATGGTAGCACTTATCTTCGCAGTATATGATGCCCTCGTGACCAACTCGTGACCGTGAATGTGGATATATCGATAACAACCTTGTCAGCGTCGTCAAAAGAGGGTACCATGTGGGCTTCTAGAAATCCCAGAATGGCATAGTGTCAAACCTGATTTACTTGGGCGGCCGCTGGTTGGCCCGTTCTCAGGCACTGGGCCCCTAGTTCAGGCGGGTTGGTCAGGTGGGAGGATTCGGCAATCCTCGGCTATGCGGGGTGGCACTGGAGGGCTTGCGGTTCTAAAGCTTAAAGAGTCTGCGGAGAAGACGGAAATGACGTTTGGCTGTTGCATTCCCGGCTTTCGAGAGCGTTTTCTTTGCTCCATCTTCTGAATCGCATTCACAGCAAAACATTACGTACTTGACGATAGACCTATAACTCACTTCCAACTCGTATCTGGACCGTCGCCGAATATATACCTTTTCTCGACGACCACAGAATACAACAGAAAGACATTTTAACTCGCAATGCGCCAGTAACGCAGAGCGTCCGTCCCAATATTCCCCTCCCCGAATCTACCTGTCGCGATATTCCGCTACACCAGTCCGCTGAAGCGGGCAACCCCCGGGCCCTCATGAGCCATGCCTCCATGCCGGGGGTCTCGTCGCCTCAAATAGGGCGAGACACTACCCGTGCAGCCCGGCCAAATGCTACAGCACTGCCGGCTAAGGATCCAGCAGTATGCCCTACAGACGACGAGGCCCAGGTGCCGAGGAAGCCTCCTAAGAACAAGCGGAGCTTGGATTATGTCTGGCGATCTGGAGTCGCAGGTGGTCTGGCAGGATGCGCGGTAGGTTCTTGCCTCGGACTCAGGTACGAACATTGTACGGTTGACTAACATAACCATAGGCCAAGACTGTTGTTGCGCCGCTCGACCGAGTGAAGATTCTTTTCCAGTCTCATAACCCACACTTCATCAAATACACGGGATCATGGCTTGGTGTGTCGGAGGCCATGAAGGCCATCTACCAGCAGGACGGACCAACAGGCCTTTTTAGAGGCCACTCAGCGACACTTTTGAGAATTTTCCCCTACGCAGCCATCAAGTTCCTGGCCTACGAACAAATACGAGCTATTGTCATTCCGAACAAGGAGCACGAAACGCCATTCCGACGACTTATCAGCGGGTCTTTGGCAGGTGTCACCTCAGTTTTCTTCACATATCCACTAGAAGTTATTCGAGTACGGCTGGCTTTCGAGACGAAGAAGGACAGCAGATCATCACTACGCTCAATATGCAAGCAGATATATGGTGAACAACAAAAACCGCGCACTGTGGCTGGCCCTCTCGGCGAGCCTCTGCCAGTTGCGCCTGCTAGGCATGGGCTGACCAACTTTTACCGTGGATTCTCCCCAACGCTCCTGGGCATGCTGCCCTACGCTGGCATGTCTTTCCTGACACACGACACGGCCGGCGACCTTCTTCGTCACCCAGAAATTGCGAAGTGGACTACACTGCCACAACCTGAGAATGCGCCCGCCGGGAAAGCAGCGCCTTTGCGGTCTTGGGCTGAGCTATTCGCGGGTGGCGTGGCCGGTCTGGTTTCTCAAACGGCGTCCTACCCGTTGGAAGTTATTAGGCGGCGGATGCAAGTTGGTGGAGCGGTCGGCGATGGCCACAGAATGCGCATCGGCGAGACAGCTGGGATAATTATGAGAGAGCGCGGACTGAGAGGTTTCTTTGTGGGCTTGACCATTGGTTACGCCAAGGTGGTCCCCTTGGTGGCGGCGAGTTTCTACACGTACGAAAGACTAAAGACATGGTTCGGCATTTAGAATTTCTTGGGGTTCCTCTGGTTCTTGTTTTGTTTGCAAGCAAGCACAAGATAGGCGTTTGGGGTTGGCAGGCAGATTTCTTTTGTATATACAAAATCTTGGGTTTGAGGGGTTGTCTTTTTCGGGGTGGGCCGGCTCGAGCTGGTTTGAGATACTTGGTCGAGGCTAAACAGGAAGTTCATTTGGTTACTAGCATCATAGTGGACCGTCGTTGGGGCGGGTAGAAGCAATATGAATGTATCATGGCTATCTTGATCTGCTACCTTTCAAAATTGAGCTCTTGGATCCAGCTTGACGCTTACCATGGCCGGCGACGAGCCATCTCCTGACAACGGGGTTTAGGGTCTCGATGGTGTAGTACGAACTACCGATGGACATCGACGGCGTGACATGGCACCGAGGCAGAATCATGTCACTTTCAGCAGTAGGTGGAATACCCGCGAGGAAACCATATCAACCGGCACACCTGCGTGACTCGACATTCGCGGGATTAAATCACTCCGTGACGGCGTTCCAGAAAAATATAACATTCAAACCATCATCTTCTTCAACTATCACCGCTCATCAAGCAATAGCTTATCCGTCTCGATCTCTACCCCTTCAGTCACCACTCACCAACATTGCCCACCATGGCCTCCACCCAGAACCAAAACCAAGGACAAGACCGCCCCATCATCAAGGCCCATTCCGCTCCCGAGAACCACAACCAACACGTCAAAGACCCCCTCGCCCACTTCAATGCCATCCCCCCCCTCGCCAAAATGCTCTCCGATCCCGCCCTCCTCAGCACCCAAGTCGTCGACCGCCGCCCCTTGCCCTCGGGTGAGAGCAACTTTGTTCGCAAGGTGATGAACTCTGGCACCACCGTCAAGGCGTGCGTGACATTCTTCCGGATGCTGCAGCCCCCTGCTTCAATGGTCAAGAAAGCTCAGGCTGCCGGGGCAAAGGGGGAGTTGATCCCCATGGAGGAGATCACCAAATCCAAAGCGATGCTGCAGGGGGGTGGGGCGCAGGACGGGGAGGATATGAAGAACCCGTTTTTGCTGTTTAGTGCGCTGGTGGATTTAGGGGAGGATCTTTGTGGTTATGCGGGGACGATGCATGGGGGCTTGTTTGCGGTGCTGATGGACGAGGTTATGGGGACGGCGGCCAATTTTCAGAGTGGTAAGTTTTTTGAGTTTTTTTCCCCTTTTGCTATATCATTCCAGCTGCTCCGCGGTTGAGGGAGGGGTTGGGATTCTTGGGGCAGGATGCTGACGGGACTATGTTGACAGAGCACGGCGCCTATACTGTCCAGTTCAACACCAACCTTCAGAAGGCGATCAAGTTGCCCATGGTGGTTGTTATCAGGGGGAGGGTGGTCAAGAAGGCTGGACGGAAGATCATGGTTAGGGGGTGTATTGAGGATCAGAATGGTTAGTTGTTGAGATTGGTTGCTGTATCCCTATGTGATCATGGAGTATGACTAACGCAATATTGAACAGGCAATATCATGGCTGAGGGCGATGGTCTCTGGATCCAGATGGATAAGAACGTGGGCAGGAGTCAGTTGTAGATGTTGCTCTTGGCAAGTTGTTTGTAGGCAATAGAGGAGGAAGGTGATATAATAATCTGAAACTTAACCCGGACTTTCTCCTCGAGAAGACCAATAGTTGGAAGCTCTTTCCAACGGCCAATGATGACGTGAAGTGAGAATGGCAAACCTGAGAGACCGGAGCTGGAAGGCGTATCTCACCATTGGAGTTCAAACTTTTTTTCTTGTTTTTTATTTTTTTCTTTTTTTTACACGAGAGGGGGGCAGACTTTCAGAACTCAACCAACCAAACATTTCTAACATCAACTCACCTCTTCTGCATGCACTTGCTTGAACATTATTTCGTTCTTGATCGTCACTTTACCCACAAACACTGTAGGTTATCATTTCATGGCTCTAGATGGCATAACAAAACAAACGGACTAACCAACCAATCAATCGTGCTATAGGAAGTCCAGGAGAAAATTACCAGAATGTCCAAACCCGACTTATTACCCCTACGCCAAAGGAGGGAAGAACCTTTCAACGCCGCCCGTCGCCGGAACTTCTAGAGCAGCCGCTTTTACATGATAACCGAGGACGCCTTCGCGAAGATGGTGAAGGACATGCAGTCATCTTCGACTCACATCGATTTGGCTGCCCTCTTTTGCCTGGGTCGCGTGTCACGGGATTTCCGATACACGGTTCTCAATGTTCTAGACATTGGCGGTTTTGACGCCTCGTGGTTGGAGGGAGTTCAAATGGTGCAAGAGAATACCGCAACGTAATACACAACGAAGAGAATGATACGGATTTTGCTACTGAAAGGTAGGTTCTTTGCCAAGAAATACCCGAACATGCAGGCCTTGGGCGGAGGGGAGGTTTTGAGACAAGGAAGAGCTTTGGGAGAGGGGGAGGCAAAACATGATGTGGGCTCCGTCCTTTCAGAAGCGGGCTCCCTCCTTTCAGCAGTGGGCTCCCTCCTTTTCGAAATGGGCTCTCTCCTTTTAGAGGCGGGCGCCCACCTTTTAGCCTTGTTTTACATTTTGCCTTTTCTTTGTTTTTTCCTACCTTTTACTCAAAGAGGAGAGAGGGAGGCACAACATGAGCTTGAACAAGAAGGGGGAGAGAGGGAGGCAGGGGATCGTGGAAAGTAAGAGTGTCATCCTACCTTGACCTCAACATCGGCTCAATGTGCCCGGAGCCAGGCCTGCCCCTGCACGACACTGTGCAGGGTGCAGAGCGATATATGTATTTCTGATCAGCGAGAAAGGACATCAATTCCAAGTTTGCTTAGTTATGATACACTCACCTCGTAAGATAAGCATTAAGCCCTAGAAAATAGTTAACAGGCCTTTAAAGAGGATTGGCAGGTGTTAAAGATAGCCAAAAAGCATTGAAAGATGTTTAAAAGGTCTACTGACTTTCATTTAAAGTATGTTTTACGATATAATAAGTATTGACTTATGTTGTGTGGTCCGTTGGCATGGGTTCAATCACCAGGCAATATATGTGACGAACCCCTGTACAGAACCTCTGAAAGGGATACGGGTTGAAGGTAACTTCTGATAATTAGTTTGGTGTAGTTAAATAGTGCATAATAAGATATCTTAATGTAAACATAAGATACCGTGAATATAATTGTGAATTATATACTGCGGAACTATCTATCTATATTAGCTAGTTCCTCCGTATATATAGATTTATTTATTACTATTATTATTAATAATAATATCGATTATTATTCGTCGTTTATTAAAGGCTAATAATAATCGTGATTATTACTTTTAGCGCTAATAATAATCTGACTTCCCTACTTTTTTGTTTTTAATAGTTAGACGGGTCGCGCCCCGCGTTCCCTACTTATATTAGGTCCGTAATATAATGCCCTTCCTTTAGGCTAACGTCCCGTTAATTTAATTATCGATTATATATATTCTTTTCGTTTCCTTTTTCTTTTTCGTAAGTCTTTCACTCTTATCCTTTAATAGCCTAATTAACGCTATATTTATAATAAAACCTTTATTATTGTTTATATAGTACTGTACTAAATTTATTTAAAATATTATTAAAAATAGTTTCTTCGTTATACTTTATTTATAATATAACTTATAAGGATTAATTTACTATATAATAAATAAAGTAAAACGTTATAAAGCTTACGTATATTATAGTCGTTTATATAATAGTTCCGGTATCCCTATTTTATTACGTAAATCTCTTATTACTTTTTTTTTCTTTATTAATCTTCTTTAATAAATAAAATTATGCGAGAGTAACGTTATTTATAGGAGGAAGAGAAACGTACCGAGACTTTTCTAATCGAGTATTAATAAAAAACTTTTAAAGCTTTAGTTCGTTTATCGTAAGTCCGTCACTAACGCGAATTTCTTATAAATAAGAGAGCCGTTATAGTTGCTCGTAGCCTCTTCTCTCTCGATAAGTTAAAAGCTGCCGAACGTACCGAATAGGAGGGAGTTACGCGGGCCGCGTAGGCCATCCCGTCGTCTAACGACGCTCCTCCTTCTAATCCTACTCCTCCGGGTCCTTCCGACTTCTCTTTTTTAGATCCTTCCTTAGGCTTCGACTAGCTACCTAACCTTTCTTTGGATCCGGGTACGGCTAATCCTTCTTTCCTAATTCCGCTAGGTGCCGTTAAAGGTACGCCTTCCACTTCCTAAAGTAATTAAAACGCGTGACCCTACTTATATTTAGGTCCCCTTATACCTTTTATCTTTATAGTGTAATGAGTAGTATGTCGACTATTACGTTAAAGGTATAGGTTCGATTTTTATTAAGGTTCTTCGGTATTAAGGTTTATATTTATAAACCTCGGTATTAATCTTTTTATTTATTTAGGTAGTTAAAATATATTTATAATTTCTACGAATTATTTATAATCGGGTATTTTAATTAATTAACTAAATACTTTAATTAACCTTTATTAAACTATAAATCTAGTATTTCTTTTATATTATATTCCTTTTGTTAATGTGTGGGTACTACTAAGTGCCCTACTTACTGCTTTATAGATTAATATTATAGTGGGCAGTACTGCTATAAATAGTAATGGAACTTCCCGGCTTGGATCTCTTTAGTATATTCTTTATAAGAGACCCTTAAAGGCTTATAGGGCTACTGTGGCTTAAGGCTTAATTAATGGATACTAAAACCTTTTAAAGTGGCTATAGGCTTACGTAGTAAGTTGCTACAATAGTGTAATTTATAGGGCACCTCTGCTACCGAAGGTTCTATAGATTTCCGTAAGTCTATACTAGACCCACCTAAGCCCACTAAATACCCTAAAGTAATATAGGGGCTTCCAGGGCCTACAGGACCCACAGTAGGCTTACGAAGGCCTATATATAGACCTCTCCTCTCTCCTGTAGAATAGTTCCTTTCTTTCTTTCTTTAAGGGGCAAAAGCTTAAGGCTAAGGCCAAAGGTAATAAAGGCAATTCTTATTCCTTATACCTCACTATATTACAGTGCTTTACCTTCCTTCGGCACTGCGTCTTATCCTCGCTCTTGGGTTTGTGCGTTGTTTCGTTTTCGCTTCGCGGGTTTCTCTTTTGTCTCGTTCTCTTTGGTCTTCTTTGTTCGTCTGTCCGCCGTTTTTTTCTTTTTTTGTCCCCCCCCTTTCTTCCCTCTCCGTTTTTCTGTTTCTTTTCGTCTGGTCCTTCTTTCGGTCTTCTCTCCTTTCCTCTCTTTTCGGTGTCCGGTGTCCTCTGTGTTCTTCCCTTTTTCCTCCCTTTCCCTCTTCTTTTGTTTTTCCCCCTCCTTTTTGTTTTCTCTTTTTTCCCCTTGGTTCGTTTGTGTTTTTTCGGGGGTCGGTTTCCGTGTCGTTTTTTTGTTCCCTTCCCTCCCTTCCCTCCTTCCTTTCCTTCTTCTCTCTTTCTTCCTTCCTTCTGTTCTCCCTTCTTCTCCCGTTTCCTCCTTGGTTCCTCTCTCTTTCTTCTTCTTCTTTTTTTTTCTTTTTCCTTCGTCTC
>NW_001914857.1:1150936-1152508 GCF_000226545.1 Podospora anserina S mat+
TCGACCTAACCTACTATCGATTAGCTTCTCGCTTATATTTAAAAGCTTAAAGATAAATTACGCCTTTCCTATAATATCTTTACGTAAAAAAACGCTATACTCTACTAGGAGATATGTACCTTACGTAGGGAGGGAGAGCGTGCTAAGCTCGAGGTACCCGATTACTATAGAGGCGTAAAGGGAGAGCTAAAAGGGTTCCTGATTTAATTTAAAGCTTACTTTCGGTATTACCCTTTTCGTTTCTTAAACGAGGAATTTAAAGTTATATATACTACGTTCCGGCTTAAAAATAAAGTATTTACTTAGTTCGAGCCGATTTTAGAAAATTATTTCGATAATAAGTATGACGAGAAAGAGGATATTACGAAAAAATATTTTAAGTCGTATAAAGGCTTTAAAGAGAAGATTAAAGAGATATTTAAAAAGTATAACGAGGGTAAACGTACCTAGGAGCGACTAACTAACTTTAAATAAATTCGATTTATTACCGATTACGTTATAGTATTTAAAATAAATTATATTAAATAAAGCGATTAAAGATTATTAATAAATATATTATAATAATAGTCCGTATTAATAATTAATAATATTAATACTATAAAAAGCGTAAAAGTATATACGTATAAGGATTTTATTACTTTAACGATAAAAGGAAAAAACGGTTACACGGGACTTATATTTCGGGGATTATATATGTAAGGCTTATAAAAGTTAATATTATTTAATAATAAAGGTTATAAGGTTAAAGTAAAAATAATTTTAAGTATTTTAATTATAATAAGGTAGGATATTTTAAGAGGGACTATAGGGTACTTAAGTAATTTAGATAGAAAAGAAAGATCGTAGTAATTATTATATTAAAAGGACCGAGAGTTATAAAGGTTATAGTTATTAGGTATTAATAAGGTAAAGCGAAGAATTATTATTAAATATATATATAAAAGAATATTAAATACGTAAAAGACGGAAAATAGGAGGAAACTAAGTAAGTATAATTAAAAAACTTTATATTATTAAATAACTTAAAGTAAGAGGATATTTTTAAATAATATAATTATTTAAAAAACGATTTACGGCCCTTCGCGGGAGCCAATAACTTTTAACAGATTACGAATAATATTTTTATAAATATTAATATAAAATAAAGGTATAAAATAATAATCCGGTATTCGTTAACGAAGTTACTACTATATAGGAAGGAAGTAAGAAAAATAAATATTTTTAAATTATAATATATTAAAAAAATATTTAAATAATAATATTAATAAATAAAAATATAAAAACGAATTTAATTTCGTTATAGTTCGTATATTAGGTTAGGATATTATAAAAGAAAAAAAAGGAATAAATTATTATATAAGGATTATTTTTAACTTAAAGAGTTTATAAAAAAATATTACTTTTAAATATTATAGTCGAAGGAAAAATAATATTAATTATATTTAATATTATAGATATAGGACTTTCGAAAGATATAATCTTAAACTAATTTTAATATAAAAATTATAATTTAAATATCGATTAGAGGGGAAATAATTATTTACGATTAAAAGAATTTTAAAAATATTTAAT
>NW_001914857.1:1153186-1154351 GCF_000226545.1 Podospora anserina S mat+
TAAAGGACTTAGTATTTAAATTATTAAACTTTAATCGACTATTTAAAGTCGAGGCGGATATATTAGACTATACGATTGGTGGACAATTAGGGTAGCGAGACGACGACGGTAAGCTATACCCGGTAGCCTTCTTTTCGAAGAAGCTCGAAGGGGTACGTTAAAACTATTTAATTTATAATAAAGAGTTATTTACTATTATTAAAATATTCGAGGAATAAAGGTTATACTTTAATAATATTAAATATAAAATATAGGTTTATATAGATTATAAGAATTTACGGTACTTTATTATTACGAAGGTCTTTAACGTATAGTAAATACGATAGTTAGAGTTTTTTTCGGAATTTAATTTTTAAATTAATTATAAAAAGGGTTCGGAAAATATTAAAATAAATATATTTAATTAGCGGGCCGATTACTATAAAAATATATTTAGGGAATTACTATTATTATTTAAGGAAGCGCTAAACGGTATTTTTAAGTATTTACTATAGTTATAAATAAAGTATTATATAATATATTATAAAAAAGTTATTTCTAATAAATATTAAAGGAAGTTAAGTAACGATATTACGGAATAATATTAATAGGAAAAGTTAAAGCTATAAAATATTTAAAAAAAATAATTAGGGAAGATTATAGTATAAGAATCGAGCGTATATAATACTAGGTAATAGAATAATATTAATAATAGAGATTTACGGATCGAAGTTCGGAGGATATATAGGTATCGTAAAAATTATAGAAAAAATTAAGTAGTATTTTAATTAACTAAGGATTAAAAATAACGTTAAGGAAATTATTTAATTATATTATATATACGAAAAAACGAGGGTTACGAAGTATAAGCTTTATAGATTTCTAAAGTTATTATTAATAGTAAAATAATTATAAAGTTTAATTATAATATATTTTATTATTAAATTATTAAAGTTTAAAAATATAGTAATTAACGTAAAGTATAATAATATATTAATAGTAATTAATAAGTTTATTAAATAAATATACTTTCTACTTTATTAGGAGATTTAGTTAGTAAAGTAATTAACGGATCTAGTATTATAGTATCTTATATTAATAGGTATCCACTTAAAAGCATTTATTACGGACCGCGATACAAAAGTCGTCTTAAAGTTTCTGCGATAGAGATCAAACGCGGTTATAA
>NW_001914857.1:1154451-1156350 GCF_000226545.1 Podospora anserina S mat+
ATTATAACGGCTCCTTTATCTATAAGAAACTTTACGTTAATGACGGACCTGCAATAAACGAACTAAAGCTTTAAAAGTTTTTTATTAATATTCGATTAAAAAAGTTTTAATATATTTCTTTTTTTTTTAAAAATAATATTACTTTCGTATAATTTTATTTATTAAAAAGAGATTAGTAAAGAAGAAGAAAGAGGTAACGGGAGACTTATATAATAAGATAGGGATACCGGTACCGTTATATAAACGACTATAATGTACGTAAACTTTATAACGCTTTACTTTATTTATTATATAATAGGATAACCCTTATAAATTATACTACGAGTAAAGTATAACGAAGAAATTATTTTTAATAATATTTTAAACGAATTTAATATAGTATTATATAAATAACGATAGAGGTTTTACTATAGATATAATATTAATTAGGTTATTAAAAGATAAAAAGAAAGATTTATAAAAAAAAAAAGGGAAAATAAGAAAAGCATATATAGTTAATAAAATTAGGCTAACGGGACGTTAATTTAGAGGAGGAATATTATATTACGGACCTAATATAAGTGGGGAGCGCGGGGCGTAACCGTTTAATTATTAGAATAGAAAAGTAGGGAAGTCGGATTATTATTAGTGTTAAAGGTAATAATTACGATTATTATTAATTTTCGATAAATAACGAATAATAATCGATATTATTACTAGTAATAATAATAATAAACCGGTCTATATATACGGAGGAACTAACTAATATAAATAAATAATTCCGTAATATATAATTTAATTTATATTTACGGTATTTAGTATTTATATTAAAATATTTTATTATATATTATTTAGTTACACCGAACTAATTGTTAGAAGTTACCTTTAATTAGTATCCCTTTTAGAGGTTCTGTATAGGGGTTCGTTACAAATAACGAATAATTATTTTTTACCGTTTTGTTATTTAATTAATAGTAATCTATATATAATCGTAAATTATTATCTTTCTTTAATATAAAGAATATAGGGTATCCTATTAACGATATAAACTTTTTAATATATCTTTTCTTTAAATTTTTATTTAAATATTTTTATAATTTTTTACTTTATTTATTATTAATATAATAAACTTTAAATAATTATAATTTAGCTCTTTCTTTTAATTTTATTTTATAGTTCTATAGTTCTCGCTTTAAAAGCCCTTTTAAATATTTAACCGTAAAAGTTAAGTATCCTCGATATTTTATTAATATTACCTTTTTTTTTACCTTTCTTTATATTATTATAATAAATATATTTATTAACCTCTAATATCTTTATTAACGTCGTTAACCTTATTTTTTCGATTTTATTATTTATATTAATAAAATATACTATTACTTTTTAAACTCTTTACGGTAGTACCGTAGAAAATACTTATTTTATACTTTATTTTATATATACTCCTAATCTCCTATCGTTAATTAAATATTTTTATAATTCTCTTAATTATAAATAATTATTATTTCTTTAATCGATATTTAAATTATAATTTTTATATTATAATTACTTTAAAATTATATCTTTCGATAGTTCTATATTTATAATATTAAATATAATTAAAATTATTTTTATTTTAATTATAATATTTAAAAATAATATTTTTTTATAAACTTTTTACGTTAGAAATAACTTTTATATAATAATTTATTCCTTTTTTTTATAGTATTTTAATTTAATATACGAATTATAATAAAATTAAATTTATTTTTATATTTTTATTTATTAATATTATTATTTAAATATATTTTTAATATATTATAATTTAAAGGTATTTATTTTTCTTACCTCTTTCCTATACGGTAGTAATTTCGTTAACAAATACCGGATTATTATTTTATACTTTTATTTTATATTAATATTTTTAATAATATTATTTAT
>NW_001914857.1:1156859-1215285 GCF_000226545.1 Podospora anserina S mat+
TTATAGAACTAGGGGAGTGATAATTGATAGGTAAATAATCGGTAGTAAATCGAGTTTATTTAAGGTTAGTTAGTTACTCCTAGGTATATCTAGCTTCGTTATACTCTTTAAATACCTCCTTAATTTTTTTTAAAAAACTTTTATATAACTTGAAATATATTTAGGTAATATCCTCCCTCTCGTTATATATATTATCGAAGTAGTCCCTT
The DNA here is from genome assembly GCF_000226545.1 of Podospora anserina S mat+. NCBI lineage: Eukaryota > Fungi > Ascomycota > Sordariomycetes > Sordariales > Podosporaceae > Podospora > Podospora anserina. Next base: position 1,157,069 of record NW_001914857.1, read on the forward strand.
AAGATCGGCTCGAATTATGTAAGTGCTATGTCCTTGAGCCTAGATGCAGTATATATAACCTTAGATTCCTCGTCCGGGAAACGAGAAGGGTAGTACCGAAAGTAAGCCTTAAGTTAAATCAAAAATCTCCCCAGCTCTCCCTTTGCACCTCCGTAGCGGTCGGGTGCCTCGAGTTTAGCACGCTCTCCCTCCTTACGTAAGGTCCCGATCTCCTGGTGGAGCATAGCGTTCTCCTGCGTGAGGGTCTCGTGGGAAAGGCGTAACTTATCCTCAAGCTCTTGGATACAAGTAAGAAGCTGGTCGATGGTGGGTTGAGTGGATGTCCCTGCCTGGGTATTGACGTTTCCGGCCATGGCGTTAACTTGATACCTTCAACTTATCCGTGACAGAGTTGAAGTGAGTATGCAACGTGTGACGAACCCCTGTACAGAACCTCTGAAAGGGATACTAGTTGAAGGTAACTTCTGACAATTGGTTCGGTGCAGCTAAATAGTGCACAACAAGATGTCTCAATCACAACAGCTAAGATACCACGATTGTGACTTGTCATTGCATACTGCGGAACTGTCTATCTACACCAGCCAGTTCCTCCGTATATATAGACCTTGGGACCGTGGACCGTTGACTTACAGACGGTCCTCGGTCCACTCCTGATTGGCCGATACTGGACCGTGGACCGTGAGCCCCGCCGCGGTCCCCGGTCCCCATCTTATTGGTCCGTTCCGTCCACTCGGACCGTGAGCCCCGCTCGATCGCTCGGTCCAGTCCTGATTGGTCCCTCGTGGCCCCACTGTCTTCCAGAACCGTGACATTGTGCGGTTTGGTGGGTGTCCCGACAGATAAGCATTCAAGGCAGATCTTATCTAGGGGAGAGCGGATGGGATCCCGAGTTCTACACTACTTCAGTTACGCCAAAAGCAGAAACTAGGGATCAGGAAAAAGTTGTCATCTTGACATACCTGTGCTGCTATTACGTTCTTCAAACAATATCCACGACCCTCATCACCGCATGCCTCATCATCTCCCCAGGCGCCTGCTCCTCCTGGTCAAACGAAGGTCGATTTGCAAAGTTGACGATCCCCACACGGCGGTACGCATCATGGGGGGGTGACCATTTGAGAACCAGCCATGGGAATCGGTAATTGTAGTATTGATCCGGGTGCTCTGGGTCGTCCCATGGAGAGTCAGGGTTGACGTTTACGTTGTCCTTGAACCCCTTTTTGGTGATGTAGATTTCTAGGCAGGAGACTTCGTCCGAGGCAGCTAAGGAGTCGGCTGACTGAGGGGCGTTGTGCCATTGGGGGATGTCGGGCGTTATGAGATATTGTTTGTTGCAGAGGGAGATGTATGCTTTGAGGGGGCTGCTGGGGTTCTCTTCTACGGGAGGGCCGAGGACGATTTTTGCTTCGACGCAGGGGCCGGAGAGGGTCAGCCGGGCATATGAGACTGGGCCGGTGGGATCGGGGCTGGAGAGTTCGGCTTTGTAGTTTAGGGCTGTGAGACGGGTGCTGATGCGGGGAGGGTTCATGACGTCGTCGAATACGCAGGGTTGGTTGATGGAACACCAGGACCAGGAAGGAGAACCAGGGATTCGGGCCGCTTCCTTGACGCGTAATGCCTTGGGGTTGGCATCGCGAGTCCAGGCTAGTTGGTGGTGGATTTCCGAAGACCAGATGCCCGCGTAGTAATTCCCTATGTTGAGAGGCTGGAATTTCTGAGCGATACCAGAAAGAGCAATGAGACGGTCGGTATATTTTGTGAAGACTCTCTGGGAGTAGCTCTGCACGAGGCTGAGCCACAGATCGATGATAGGGAAAAAAGAGGAGTTGTTTTTGTTGAACTGTGTGGGATCGGAGAGGTGTCCCATTTGACGCTTGTAGCTAACGATGGCGTTGCCTCCGTGGTGACGATGAAGGCTTGTCGGGTTACACTCGCATGTGATCGTATTCCGGCACTCCCAGATCAACTCATCATAGGCGCAATAGAGGATTCGTTGCGAGAGAAGACGCTCTTGATAGATCCAACCCCGTGTCATAGCGGGATAGTTGTCCATTTCAATCTCGGTGTCGACGGAGTAGGAGAAAAGCTTGCTGTGGGTATCAAAACAGGGACGACGAGCGTAGTAGGTATGCTGCGGCTTCGCCGAGTGCAGTTCGTGAACGGGATTATTTCGGGCTAGGAAGCAACCGGTAGCAACATCGGGGGCAGACGTGGCAGAGAGCGTGAACAAGGCGTTCTCGTAGACGTTTTTCATCTGAGCTGCCTCCTTCTCCCAATCTAAACCATCATCCTGGATGATGCAGAGGGCATCAATCCATATATACGATAGGCCCAGGTGTTGTACAAATTCGATCGCCTCGTGCAGGGTCTTGGGTATATCTTCCCACGGAATACCCTCAAGCCTGTTTGGCAATGTCGCTTTGGTCGTTGTAAGGGACTGGGCCAACCCCCAACAATAACTCAAAGCAACGTAGTCAGTGTCTTTCATATCCTCCGTGGTCTCAACTAACCACGGCAGACCATCCCCAGTACCAACATCCACAACCCTCGTAGGAATGAATCCCCTCCTCCCCACCCTACACTCATCATGAGAATCAACACACTCCCTCAGTCGTCTTTTCGCAATCTCCGCCGCCTTCCTCGGGTCAATATCAGCCTCTATAAACGTCGCCGTACCCAGACAACTCTCCGATTCTATTATCTCACAATGTCAGCCTCCCACCACCTTACGCACCATTCAAGGAATCTTCTCACCAGTATCAGAGAATACTTCAATAAACCTCAAATATTCGTCATCAGCGAGATTGTACTCGAGCTTGAGCGACGTCCCAACCCGGCCATCAACAGTAAACATATCATCCTCCAACCTTGGCTCCTTTCCTTCAAAACATTCCAATGCTTCAATCATGACCTTACAATTGACGCACGTCTTGGCCGATTCGTAAACATCACTTAACCAGACAGCCAGGGAAAGCGTCATTTTCCCCTGTTTCTGGACATCGACCCATTTGCCGTTGGGCAGGGGAATCTGTCTGTTGGGCATTAAATCGCAACAAATGCGGCATATTGGCCCATCGTAAACCGGTAATGAGTCTGAGGTCGACATGATCGTTTTTTTTGTTCAGTGTTTGCTCATGGCGAGTGGTGTTTTGAAAGGCCAAGTTCGATGAGTGAAAGCGGACCATCCTGGAAGGTGAGAGAGAGATATGGCACGGCAGCTTGAGCGCCAGTTGACACCAAGTGCCAAGCAGCGAACCAACATAATTGGTGTTCCTACAAGTGCGTCGGCAACTTCAGTGCCATTTGTATGTCAGGTTACTCAATATTGATATAAACAGCTACATTACATATATAAATGATCGTGCCTCATCCCCTTACCCATCTCCTTCATCCCTATATGTTTCCTCATCTCTGTCCCCAGATCACCCCCATGTTCATTACACAAACACCATCATCATACAGTCCTCCCCTTCGCTTCCCCCTTCCCCCAATGATGACGGCAGAAGTCGAAAACTAAACCCCCGCCGGCCTTGATTGCAACAAGCTCAGGCTCCTCGTCCTAAACCCTTACCCCCCTACAACAACTCCCTATTCCCAAACCCCTGCCCCCCAAAACCACCCATCTGCAACCTCTGCTGCAACACCATCCCCTGCTCCCTCGCCCCCTCAAATCCCTCTCCCCCCCATTGCAGACGGCGCTCGTGACTGCTGTTGAGATCTTGGTGACACCCCCTGCACACTAGGCAACCTCTCCCTTGCCCCTCCAGTCCCCACCCCCCTCAACCTTCCTCTCAAGCCCCCCTTCCTAATCACGCTCTCCAAGAAAAACGGACTACTATTCCCATTCCCTCCATCCGTAGTTGGGCGTTCATCATCCCCATCAGAAAAGACATCCTCCACAAAATCCTGCTGCTGGGGTGTATCATGCTCGTCATCCGAGGCAAAATCCAGCTGATGGTGATACGGTGCCGAAGGGGAAGTTACCGAACGAGCGTGAAGACCAGGACGGAGGATAGCGCTTGGAGGAGTGATGTTTGCGGGACCTGGGCCGCCTCCAGTGCCGGTCATAGTTACCGAGAACGCCCCCGGCGTCATCGTGTTGGCTGCTACTAGACCGTTTGTTGGCAAGACAAAAGAGGGGCGATCGGCAAAGCCGTTTTGGAAGGACATGCTACTTGTGTTTGAGGAAGCCTGGTGCAGAATAGGGAGGATTTGCTCGTCGTAGAGTTGAGCGTCGGATTCGAAGGCGTCAGGGGAGAATTCTGTCACTGTCCTGGAGGAACGGCCATCGGACGGTGGGCTGGTGGAGAGGTCGTCGAAGAAGTCGTCTAGGCTGTCAAGTTTGGAGACGAGGTCGCCCATGGGGGGGTTATCCCTTATGTCGTCTGACATCATGGTGTCCGCCCTGTCCGAGGTGGAGAAATAGCCGTAGGGGAACTCATCGTTGTGGAATTCAACCTCGGGCGTTGGGGTTGGCTCGGCGGCTATGCCTTCGATCGACTGGCACATGTAGAATGCGGCGTGGATGTTGGCGCGGGTAGAGTCAGTCTTTTTGGCTGGCATGGGAATCGCCCAACCGGAAGTTTCTGGGATGCCAAAGAGACTTTGAGTGCGCTCGTATTCTTTTCGGACGGCCTTGGAGGTGGGTCGGGTCATGCTCATGCGGAGGTGCTGCTTGTCCATGGTGGAACCGGACATGGTCATGATGTTATCAAGAACCTCGAGGGCTTCCATGCAGTACTCTGTTTGCAACAGTCGTAGCAAGGGTGAAATCATATCTGAGCCATGGCTCGCGATTTCCGGCTTCCTCATGTCGACTTCGGGGATGATTACCCTGAGAATCCTCATCGTCTTGATCTTGACCCAGGCAGTCGCGTTGGTCAGGAAGCCCATCAGCATGGCAATCATATGAAAGTCAAGTGCTGGCAGAAAGTAGTCTTGAAGAGCTGCCAGCATCTGCGAGACAAAGTCTTCCCCAGATGAGTACATGTTCGCCAGGTACTTGTCAAGAACCAGCGCAATACTCCTCAACTCTCGCTCATACGCAACACTCATCAGCGAGTGCGCCGTCTGAACCACCTCTTCCTCCAATATCTTCTGATTAATAACATCCAGAAGCCTTGGCAAGTTGGCAATGATGGTAAAGAACAGACGAGTATCGTCTCCAATCAGGGCATCGCTCGGCAACTGCACAAGTCTTTCCAGCGTCCGCAATGTCGAGTCCAGACATGTCGACGACCGCAACCCCTTGTAAAGAAGTGGCTGCAAACCCTCAAACGGCCCATCCCACTTGGAAGGCTGTCCATCATAGAGAAGCCTTCGCACATTGGCAGACCCAAAGTCCAGTTTGTCCAAGAACTCATTCAGTATCTCCACCGCTTCCAGAAACTCGCACTCATTGATTGACTCCAGACAGGCACATGTCGTCCAGAAGAGTTGTGGAAGAGCCAACAGCTTCTCTGCATCAAGCTTGACGATCAGGGTCTTAAAGGTAGTGAGTATCTCCATCGAAAACGACTGAATCTCCATATCCTCGTCCGCAATAGTGTTCGACAAGCGAGCGAGCATGTCCCCGAGCATATGCTGATCCAACGAAGTGAGAATACACCTGAAAATCTGAAAAGACCGACAGGCAAGATGTCTGACAGGACACGAGGTTGCCCACGTGAGTGATAGCCGGCCCCATTGGTCTTTGATGCCAGGGAAGGTAAGCTCAAAAGTCTTGACAACCTCGGTGGTCAAATACTCCATACTCGGAGGGACTTTATTGTCATGCTCGTTGACCTTGCCATTGCTGTCCTCGTACCCCCACACCACAGACCGGTCATGGCGACGAATAGCATCAATGAGATCCTCAATCGACTTCCTTGTCTCCACCGGGGCATCATCATCAAGCTGTGAGATGACAAGCTCATGAATCAAATGCACCAGCATCTCCCGAGCCTGCTCCTGCACCAGTGGCGTGTAGTGATCCCAGAGCACCGTCACCACCTGCAAAAGATTAGGGACATTCTCCGCGGTAAGGCTCACAGGCGCAACCATGAGATCCACCAACAAGATCAAAGACAGTTGTCCAAGCGAAAAGCCAGCCTGCTTCGTACCAACAGGAAGGACTACGGCCAAATCCGCATAGTAAGGCAGCTTCTCAATATTATCCGGCGGCGGAGGAGAAGCTTCCCGCTTCTCATTCGGAACCATCGTCTTAGGCGTGATCTGCGACAACAAGAATTCCACCACCTTGTTGCCCGGGGTGATACTGGTACTGGCCAAAAAGACCACAATCTGCTTGGCATATTCGACAAAGTTCTGCTCCCTCCGCTCAAGACAAAGTGACATGATAAAATCGAGAATGAGTCTCACATTCCCAGGATGGGGTCCCGTAGCCAACGCCTGCCAGAGTGCCTGCACTTCATTGTGCAAAGCCGCACTAGACTTGATGGTGAGCTCGAGCAGGTTGGCCAGCAGTACATATGACTGGGCAATCGGACCGCCATTCGGGTCGACTTTGAGTTCGACTGATTGTACCCAAGGAAGGATGACAGCCACGATGTTCCTTTGGGCTGATCCTTGTTGTTCCTTAAAGTAGAATGTAAACTCGGAGAAGATGTGAAACGCCAGTTCGGTGTGTCGTTTGGCCAGCCTCTTGGATATCTCGAACTGAGCGAGCTTGTAGACAGCCTTTGTCTTATCCGATATACTAATGTCGAAGTCTTGGAGTTTGGAGCTCTTGGGTTGTGGTTGGCGCTCTTCAAGTGCTCGAAGGAGGTGTGCCGCCTTAGATCTGATTTTGCTTTGGTCGTTACCCAGCATAAACAGACAAAGACCTAGAAGCTTCCAAAAGGGGCAGGGGTTCTCGGGGTGCTCCAGAATGACCTCGGTCACGACAGTAAAGTAACTCTCCAGCACCTTGGGCACTTCAGCAAGGTAGCATCGTGAGATGCAGTGTTCGAGGAGATATACAAACTCCTGGTTGTGGACAATCAGGTTCTTGAGAGCTCTCCTGCCGATGACATTCATACGATCGCTGCCAGAATTGAAGATGGCCTCAATCCAAGCCAGCATCCGCCTCACATCGAACTGCCGAGAAGAGCTACCCTCGGTGGTAAGGCTGATGGGTCCGCCGCATAGAGACGCCATGGCACTGAGTGCCGCCGTTCTAAGGTTCCTCTTTTCAATCTCCATAGCTGCCGTGACAGTGCCACGTTCACCGACAGCCTTTTGATCAATCACTGACTTCCTCATGTTGTCTTCTCTTTGTCGGATTTGTGGCTGGTTCGGCGAGAAACCGCACCAATCCTCCATCAGAGCAAATGCCGACTTTCGAGCTTCAAATGTCATCCATCTAGATGGATCATTGGTTCGGTTGATACCCTCAAAAAGCTCCTCCATAAGCCCGCAATAATGACGCCTGAGTTTCTGGAACTCCCAGTCCATTTGAACTTCGCCATCCATCAAAAAGATCTTGAGGTCCTTGGCATATCCGACCAGATTATTGAGAATCCACTCATCCTGATACACTTCCTGTTGCTTCAAGAAGTGTGATGTCAACTTGTAGACATGAGTGATTTCAGTCCGTAATATATCCATCTTTCGGTTCCGTCGCAGACTGCTGTTGGTACGCTGATGAATCCGTTGCCTAGCGTCATCATTGCAGCGCCCGACATGGCCTTGAAGCTCCTCGAGAAGAGTGCGATAGATGTGGACGTTGATAGAGCCCATCGCTATTACTACTGCTTCCCGTATCGAGGCGGACGAGACGGAGAGCAAGGGATTTAGGTATTTGAAGAGAGTGCGGGCTGAACCAATCTTTTCGGCAGCCGTAGACCCCTTCCGACCATGTTGCCCATTGCTCGCTCCATTGGGAACACTGCCCGGATCTGCCAACGTTGTGCACGCAAATACAAGGTACAGCTTCCACTGCTCAACAACACCCTCTTGCTGGCTTGTTGGCGTCTTGGCTGTGAGGCGGGCACTATTGATGTCGTTGTAATATAACCCTCGTGATGGCTCCGAGAGTACTGTGATGACCTTGTAAAGCTGAAGAATCCGCTCGCAGACCAGATCTCGTGTTAATGTGATAGTGAAGGGGCATTTGTCAAAGGCGATTCGGATAAAGTTGGGGAAGATCTTGAACCACAGGGTTGTGTCATAGGACATATCGCTGGTGCAGAGTTCGATCAAGGCTCCTTGGCTGTTTGTCTGCATCCCTCGCTGCTGGCGGCTCGTTCCGCTACTGATAACTGTTCATCATTGAAGTTCATGACTTGCATGGAGTCATTTTCGAGGATGTCAATAAGTCTCTGTGTCTCTTGCCCACCACCGCCTGGCTTTCTTAAGACACTGTCAAACTCCCTGATCAATCGTAGCACGTTGACCGCGTGATATCGAACGCGTCGAGATTGTGAGCATAGGAAGAACAGGCCATGTGCCTCGACTTGATCAACTTCTGCCCATACGCTGGACAAGTCGAGTTTGATCCCACGCTTATCGCCAGTGGGCTCACCGTTTTCAGTCGTGGCCTCCCTCGTCTTTTGCTTGATTTCCAGAATCCAGATATGAAGAAGTTCGATATAGAGCATCAAAGTCTTCTCAATATGGCCAGGTCCCAGCATGCCGCCATCTGACATGGTTGAATAGCGGTCATCGAAATTGAAGATGAACCGTGCGAAGCCCATTGTGACCTGATGGGCATGCGACTGTCGAGCGATAGCCTTCAGAGACCGCGCCGAGGATTCGGCAATATTTGATTGGACATGGGCCGTTCCGGTACAGAGCAGATTGATGAGAGTGTTGAAAGGTATGGGTATGTCTGGAGACAGACATCGAGGTATGGCCTGTACGGCTACGTGAAGTAGTTCATAGAATGCCTGCTTCTGGTCCTGAGGATTCGAATGGTCATCTCGCCGACTAAAGTTGAAGGTTTCGGTAATGGGTGTTTTGGGACCAGGGCTGTTGAACCTCTCAAACTTCTCGTCCAATGCTGCCTGGCCACCAAAAGTATTATCGCAGATGATAGTGATTTTGTTGAGAATTTCACAGAACTTGTTGTAGTTCGCCCGGACCTCTCGGGTCAGAGAAGAAATCATGACTGGCTTAGAAAGCTTCTCTCCAGCGGACAACGCCGCTGGGGGAACTGTTGGAGCGCCCACGGGCGATTGCAGTACTGGCGAGGTTGGTGTCATCACTTCATGAGCATGAGTATGAGCGTATGTCTGTGGAAATGGCGGTTTGCCCTTGTCGCCCTTCTCCAAGTCCGCCATAACAGTAAGAAAAGCCCGGATTCCCACAACCATCCGGTCAGGATCCAGTTGTTCGATTCTGAGTTCCCTGTCCTTTTTCTCGAATAGATCAGCACTGATCAAGGGGAAGATGATAGTCTTGAAACAGTGTTCTGGGTGTTTATATCCAACAAATCTAATGATCTGTATCAGAGGCTCAACAACGGCGGTGTCTGTTGCACTGTAAGGCTTCTTGGGATTCGGAAGCACCGTCCTCATCACATCATCCAACCTTTTTGTAGGCCCGTTATTGCTCTCTGTTGTGCGGTAGATGTATGTCCACACGAGTCTAGAAACGACCTGCATGCATATTGGCCTGGTCTCTCGGTCCTTGAGTTTGGGTGGCAACGGGTAGATCAGCTGGTTCCATTGGCTGACAAAAGTCTCTGGGGGGGAGACGCAGAGCATAGTGGCAGTCAGGGGAAAGGCGTAGATCCAGTGCCGTGGCTTGGCCATGATTTCTGCCAGACGAGGACAGATGGTGGAGAGAACCTCGGCCCACTTTGGGTGGGCAATATCACTGTTGTTTGCTTCAGCTGCAATGGGCAGCATGAGCATCTCGAGGACCTGGCAGAAGGCCGATTTGACCCTGCCACCTTTGGACCGGCCAAACAGCTTGCCAAGAGATGCCATGAAGTCGCAGGATTGATCCCACGCTGCCGCCGGTGAAGTTTTGATGCGGAGATGCTTCATGCCGCCCAGAACAAGCTCTAGTCTGCTTTCGACATGGGGGCTTCTAGCCGCCAACTCTTGCAGTGAGCGGTCCAAGTCGGTGACGAATCGGGCAGTCACGCTGTTGAAGTCGATGTCGCTCATGACACCAAGGAGCTGAGCGAACAAATTCCAGTTGGCCAGTTTCAGAGGCGACAGCATCAGCTGCTCTGTCTCTGACATCTTCAACTGGCCGAAAATGATCGATTCCAGCTTCTCCTCCATTTCCGGCGTGATGGAGGCCAGCGTGCTTTGTGACATGACCTCAAGGAGAACCCGGCAGAGCACATAGATGGAAACTGTCGACCGGCGCTCTGCCTGTGCGACGAAATCCTGCCTGGCTGCCAGACCCATCTGCCCACCAGCTTCCGGGCCACCTTGTGCGGACATGGGCTGTACAGGTTCCGTGTTACGTCGTTGTAATAGTCCAGGATGGGGTGCAGGATTGATACGAGCATGCTGGTGTAGCTGTCCTCGGGCTTCGCCGGCCGCTTCGCTCTTGCTCTTGCGCCACAGCATCATACTATCGATCAATGGCTTTGGCTTCTGCTTGGAGATGTGCCCAAGAGCTACAATGAGTTGGTCAAACGCAGGGTCCGCCCCTGGCCCGCAGATCTGTTCGACATTCGGCTCCGGTTCGAACGGGACCGTTATACACTCGTTCAGCTTTTCTTCTGCCTGGGCAATGAACGAGGTGAAAAGCACATGGAGCGCGTATTCCCCCACGGTCTTTTGCTCATCCTTGGAGGCCCGTGATGAATGCGAATGATGATGAGAATGATCACGGCGTGACCGCCCGCTGCCACTGTGCATTCTCTCCAGAGTTCCCCTGGTTGGTGCTGGGGCGCCTGACATATCAGTTGCCGATGAAGTTCTTTCGGGATAACCAGGCCCCGGGTTCGGGACCGCTGTCGTAGCATTGGAGAGAGCAGTAACAGGGCGTGATCCTGGCCCGGTATCACCCTCCGTCCGTGAGAAGGCTTGAATATGCATATCCGTCCTATCAGGTGTGAGACCTGCGCCAGCGGCAGCAATCATCTGCGGGCTGAGAGGGCTCGAGGAAGAGCTGGCAAGGCTGCCGTTCCTCGAGTGATGGATTCCTATGCCATGAACAATCGAGGTCTGGCGGTGGTGGCCGTACGAGGCAGCTCTGGGATCAACAACTCGCTCAATAACGCCTCCCAGGGCACCCCGAGGCGGCGGCACATGTGGGTGGGTGCGTTGAAACTTGTCGAGGGACGATTCTCGGGAATGCGCAACGCTCCTCGGTTCAAGGACGGCGGGTCGTAAGGTTCTCTGCCAGTCTTCGTCCTCCTCATCTAGTCTGGTGACGGCGCGGGGCGAGAACTTCAGTGGCTCGTGGTCAGGCAACGTCGTTTGAGACGGAGCTGTGGGTGGCTAGTCAGCAAGACTGGCACTATGAGGCAGTCGGCAGTCGACATGATGTGCCAGGCTGGAGGGCCAAGTGGAGTGGCCCTTGAAACCGGGCGGAGACGGCGGCGGCAGGAGGTCGGTTCAAGGAAGGCCCGGAGGCCGAAAGCCACCCGCCCGCGCCTTGCCCGCACAAGATGGCCGCCGCTTATCATGGTGGGGGAAGGGCAACTTCAACTCACCCATTTTTCAGACGTCACTTCTTGCATGATCCGTTGCTACTCCTGGCAATGCGGCTGCTTCGTTCGGCAGCGAGGGGGGTCGGAAGGAGTGGCCTTTTGACAATTGCGTCCTGTCCAGACAGGAAGGAGACCTGTCGGATGGAAGTCGAGGTGGGTTGACAACGTGAGCTGCTCGCGACAGTGCGACTGGCGATTCACTGGCCGCCCAGGTCCACCGTGTCGATGCAGGGCTGCCAGAACGCAAGGGACCTTCAGGGGCTAAATTGTTTGGCAGCCAATCAGAGATGGGCTGAACTCCTCCCTAAACCGGGGGCTGTCGTCTGGCTGAGCCAATCAGATATCAGATGGCCGGGCTGTCAGCCTGTCATCCCGACTTCACCTCACAGCTTTGACCTCTCATGGACTTGGACCTCAACCTCACACATGCACAGTTGAAGTGTGTGCTCATGCAGTAGTCTATGAACGATTGGCCTGCCTTGCTCTTGCATCTAGTGTCATTTGACAACTATAAAACATGCGCTGCCTAGCCTCGAGGTTGAGAGCTAGTTTATGTGCGCTCCGTCACACAGCACTTTCCAGCAGGTTATACAGACAAATTGTTCGTATGATGGCTCAGAACTTACCAGAATGTCTTGCAACCCCTTAGCTCTGTGAGATATTAATACATGATGTCTCCAAAGTCATCACGATACACCAGCAGCTGCAGCAAGCCATCCGCATCCTGTGCTCACCTGCCATCTCACTACCAGCACAGACATCTTCGATTTCGGGACGTGCCGAGCAAGCGCCAGTTCGTCTGCCGAACATATCAGATCCCGTCTGACCACCTCCTCCAAAGGCTCGTTTGTGTACCTTTGAGCTGTCATGTCATCAAATATATGCAGCAATCAGAGTGATGATGTATGCAGCTGGGCTCGCGACGATGATCGATGAGCACTCGGTATTACAACACAGAACCAATACCAAGGCAGTGTTGCCGAAGGTCGTCGTGTTCTCGGCTACTCAAGAAGCGACAAGAAGCGATATCCCCGCGAAGCCCCGTCGCGCCGGCGCTACCCCGAAAATAGAGTGTAGCAAAAGTTGGGGGATTTTGGGGTTGGACATGGTGCATAATCCTAGCGTCGACCATGTCCTTGGTCTTGAATCGCAAACCTCCACTTTCCCCTGATCCCATGTGACGACCTTCCCAACGACTTCGACTCCCGATATCATTGCCGTCCGAAGCCTCCCGGGGTGATCCCGAACCCTCGCACGCTGGGCAAGCTTGTTTGTCCCGGCCAAGTGGTGGGGTCCCCGCCTTTTGCGGTTCTGCGAGGGGCCAAAATTCGAGCCGAAGTGGGAGGGGTTGACCACGGGGTTGGTTGCGGTAGCGGACGCCATCGCGGGGACAGCACACGACACGATGCCGTCCGACAATAGAGGGGTGGTGGTCAGCAACAAGCTGGAGATGGGACACTGGGAATTCATCAAGAAAAGGCGGAATCTGATCAGACAGACGTGGCTTCAAGTCAACTTTGTGCCAGGTGTCCCTACATATTCTCCCACCACAAACACGACTCTGGCTGGTCTGGACCCTTGGAACATGATAGAGAAACTTGGGATTTGGCAGTGATTCTGCGACAGAAACAGCTGCCGAATCACCAAGAGATATTGAAGCTGATACTACCGATGCAGTGAATGCAGCGATCGCGGACTCGGTTCTGCACCGGATTCCATGTGGGGGTGCCAAGGACCACCTCCACGGCCCGGGCTTCGCTGTCCAAATCAATCCTACACTGTAAAAGTTCTTCAGCTTTCTTGTTGGTGCGGGGGATGCTCTCGTTGCAGCCGCCCTCCTTGTTGGGTTCTCTCAACTGTGAGCTCCCACCTTCCACTTGCCCTCATTCTTTTCCCTCCTCCCAGTCGCTTCTGTGTAGGTATCTTGGAAGAGAATCGAGATGCCTGTGTTCGTTCATGAACAAACGGAGTCCAATGGCGAATGCAAGATCTTCAGAAGAACAGGCCAGATATCAAACAACATTATGGGGTACGGTAGGTAGGTAGGTATCGTAGATCTCGCGCAGCGTACAATTTCGCAAGGTGCCGGCGGGGCGCGTAATGTACGGCGTATGTTAAAATACCACTCCACGTCGAAACGACGTCTGACTCGATTTGGAACGAGTGGGGACCCTTTCGCGCAATTTATTGCTGACTGTGCCAACAACTGGAGGCCAGGCGAGCTCGCCGTTTGCTGGGCTGGTCCGGCGGCCGTCGCACGTTGAGGAAAACCGCTCCCCGAGTCATCTTGTGTTCCAGGCTGGAGGCAGATATTAAAGCACTCTGGCGGACTGACGGGAATAGCCTTGCGGCTCTGATGAAACGGCACGTCACGCAAAGCCTCGTCTCCGTCTGATGAAGCGTTCCAGCGCTAGGTAGGCTGTGCGGTTGCTTGGCTGCCAGGCTGGGCGGATATGGATCTCGTCGGAGATGGTGGAGTTGACAGATGGCACCCGACGGGTCTGGAAAAAGCCCGGGCCCCGGGACCCTGGAAGGTTGAGGCTAGCGTCCCGGGGCCAGCATGTGGTTATCTGTCGATAAAGTAAGACCGCCGCAATCCCGTACCGCTGAATAAAATTCTACTTGATTCTCTGGTTGACTGCCTCTTCCCTCAAGCGACTGCCCCCTTTCTTCTTCTTCTTCTTTTTTTATTTGTATTCTCTTCACTCGAGCAGCCTCCCCGTCGACCAGCCGCTTAACCCCTCCGCCTTGTCCCTCCCCTGAGACTTGTGCCTGTCTGCCGTCTGACAGCCACACGCTTGGAGGTCGGCGCTTGTTTGTCTTCCGTTGAATTGGCGCTCTCGCCCGCGCCGATCCGACACCGCGACCACTGGACGGCTAACGTTTGCCGGTTCCAATCCGCCTGCCCCGATCCGATCGCATCGGCGGCACCGCTCCTCCTTAACTTGAGGAGCTCTCCCCCGTTTCCGGCTCCCGGGACGGCCTCAGAACACACCGATAACACTCCTACGCCGTCATCGAGCCCCCGTTCTGCAGTCCGTGAACCGTCGCCATGGCTGAACTCGATACGCTGGACATTATTGTCCTAGCCGCCATCCTCTTGGGGACGGTGGCATACTTCACCAAGGGCAAGCTTTGGGGCGTCGCCAAGGACCCCTATGCCAGCTCTCTCGCGGCCGCCAGTGGCGCCAAGGCTGGAAAGACAAGAAACATTCTCGAGAAGATGGAGGAGTCTGGCAAGAACTGCATTATTTTCTATGGATCGCAAACTGGCACCGCTGAGGACTACGCCTCGAGACTCGCAAAGGAGGGCAAGAGCCGTTATGGCCTCGAGACCATGGTTGCCGACTTGGAGGACTACGACTACGACAATCTCGATGCCATCCCTGAGGACAAGGTCGTCATGTTTGTGCTTGCCACCTACGGTGAGGGCGAGCCCACCGACAACGCTGTTGACTTTTACGAGTTCATCAACGGAGACTCCCCGCAATTCACTTTGGACAACGAACCCGCTCTTGGCAACCTGAACTACGTCGCTTTCGGTCTTGGCAACAACACTTATGAGCACTACAACATCATGGTTCGCAACGTGGACAAGGCCCTTCAGAAGCTGGGTGCCCACCGCATTGGTCAGGCTGGCGAGGGTGACGATGGCGCTGGCACCATGGAAGAGGATTTCTTGGCTTGGAAGGACCCCATGTGGAAGGCTCTCGCTGAGAAGATGGGTCTTGAGGAGCGCGAGGCTGTCTATGAGCCCGTATTTGGTATCGTTGAACGTGACACTCTTACTGCCGAGTCCCCTGAGGTCTACCTTGGTGAGCCCAACAAGACCCACCTCGATGGTACCCCCAAGGGCCCCTTCAACGCGCACAACCCCTACATCGCCCCTATCGCCGAATCCTACGAGTTGTTCAACGTCAAGGACCGCAACTGCCTTCACATGGAAGTCGACATCAGCGCCTCTAATCTCAGCTACCAGACTGGTGACCATCTCGCTGTTTGGCCCACCAACCCTGGCGAGGAGGTCGACCGGTTCCTCAATGTCTTGGGTCTCACTGAAAAGCGCAAGGATGTTATCTCTGTCAAGGCCCTGGAACCCACCGCCAAGGTCCCCTTCCCGACCCCCACCACCTTCGATGCCATTGTTCGCTACCACATGGAAATCTGCGCTCCTGTCTCTCGTCAATTTCTCGCTACTCTTGCCCCCTTCGCTCCCGACGAGGCTTCCAAGGCTGAGATGACCAACCTCGGTGGTGACAAAGACTACTTCCACGACAAGATCAACGTTCATCATCTCAACATCGGCCGCGTTCTGGAAATTGTTGGCAAGGGTCAGAAGTGGTCCAACGTCCCCTTCTCCGCTTTCATTGAGGGCATCACCAAGCTGCAACCCCGTTACTACTCCATCTCGTCCTCTTCCCTTGAGCAACCCAAGAAGATTTCCATCACCTGCGTCGTCGAGGAGCAGAAGCTCCCCGGTCGCGAAGATCCTTTCCGGGGTGTCTCTACCAACTACCTCTTGGCTCTCAAGCAGAAGCAGAACGGCGACCCCAACCCCAGCCCCTATGGTTTGACTTACGAGATCACTGGTCCCCGCAACAAGTACGATGGTATCCACGTCCCCGTCCACGTCCGCCATTCCAACTTCAAGCTGCCCTCGGATCCCCTCAAGCCTGTCATTATGGTTGGCCCTGGTACCGGTGTTGCTCCTTTCAGAGGTTTCGTCCGTGAGCGCAGAAAGATGGTTGAGAACGGTCAGACCGTTGGTAAGACCATCTTGTTCTTTGGCTGCCGCAAGTCCACCGAGGACTTCTTGTACTCCAAGGAGTGGGAGGAGGCCAAGCAGGTCATGGGAGACAGCTTCGAGATTGTTACTGCCTTCTCTCGCGAGAGCAACAAGAAGGTCTATGTCCAGCACCGGCTGAAAGAAAGGTCCAAGGAGATCAACGAGCTCCTTGAGAAGAAGGCTTACTTCTATGTTTGCGGTGACGCCGCCAACATGGCCCGTGAGGTACACAATGTGCTGGGCCAGATCATTTCTGAGGAGAGGGGTGTCCCAGAGGCCAAGGCTGAGGACATCGTGAAGAACATGAGGGCTTCCAACCAGTACCAGGTATGTTTTAATCCTCTATATCACGTTTACCAAGAGCAATCACTGACAACACGTTACAGGAGGACGTCTGGTCATGAGCACAAATCAAATACGGGAGGTGACGGGTGGTGTGTTTTGTTTTGATCTCATTGATTTAGGGGGTCTATTTTTTTGGCTGGCTGGCTGGGGCTGGAATGGGCTGGGAAAGAAAGGGTGGCAAACACAATTTAGCAGGGCGCTAAAAGGCTGGTTGTCAAATTTGTATAGCGATTTTCCATTGCAAACTTTCTTCATCACACGCACACACACACCACATTGACACACACACACATTACATGCATGGAATATAGAATGGACCGGGTGGGCGGGGAGCACACTATGATATATCAGGCTCCAAAGGACAAATTCATTTGGGGTGTGTGGAGGTTGGGTTGGGTTGGGTGTTTTTTTCTTTTTGGGAAGAAGGAAGATTTTTATCATCTGTCCATATCTATATATTTTTGCACAGCACCTTTGTTACGTGGTTGGGTTTGTGGCGTGGTGGTGGTAGATTACTCCCTAATTGTTATTTTTTTCTTCTCCGAAGAGGTATCGTTGGGATCTTGGTTTAAGCACACCATCATCAAGTACAACCACACTCTCCCAATGCATCAATCACACAACTACTTGACCTGCACAACCCACCAAATCCTCAGACACTCGTTATAATCATTCTCTAAAGACACACATGAAAGTGTAACTCGAATAACTGACACTGATTATTCAGCATGTTGCCGCAATCCCGTATCAATGATGGGCTGCATGTGATTTCACTGAGTCGTAATGAAGGTATGTATGCTCAATTAAACTGTTCTCATCTATGGTTCCCGTCTCTACAGTGCGATGTGGATTGGTGGTGTTGTGAATGATACAACCCTAACCCCCCTCCCCCTACCAGATGAGATTCCCTGATCTCATCATTGGAAATGGGGGCATCCCTGATTGTTATCCCTTTGTATATTTCCCATTGTTTGTTGGGCATGTGAGGGTTTTGGAGAAGAGCAAGTTTGAGTAGTAACGAGTAATGATGGCGTCGGGGGTGAACTTGATCGTGTTGTCTGGTCGGTGGCGTGGTTGTGTACTGAGTGTATGATGGAAGGTCCCGACGATGGGGCTTGGTCTTCGCTCTTTCTCATGGCTACACAACCTTTGAGTGAGTTTAATGACTGGCTGCAATGACGATCTACAGACCAGATTGGCCAGGGAATCTGTCCGGCAGGAGACGTGCAGGTTTAAAGTGTATGGTTGCTTCATGTCTCGGAGCTCTGGCTTTCCTTTGCTTCCTTGGCATCTTTCCGTCTTTTGTAGGTGTGTCTTCGGTCAGCTTGGTGCAAACAGCCACAAATATCCCGTTCTGAGCTGAGAAATGGAGGGATATTTTTTTGTTGTTTTTATTTTCTTTCGTGGGCTAAATAGCGTCTCTAGTATTTGGGTTATTTGTTGAACTACGTGCCCCTTTTAGCCCCCTTTTTCTTCTCGCTGATGCCAAGCCGCTGGCACTCGCACATAAAAGTCGAACTTCATTTCATCCCGATGCCGACTGGACCCAGAAATCGAAGCAGCAAATGGGATTTTCCAAGGAGTTGACACCAAAAAAAGAAAATCCAACGCACAGTATGAGAAACGTAGGGAGAAAAAGCAAGATACAGGCGGTCGGGCGGTGTCTTGTCTCGGGACGGTCACGGTCTTGCTGCCTGTCTATGCAAGAAAACAAAACACGCATGTCAACAAAAAGAAGCAAACGAAGGATGGAATCCACGGGGCATTGCAGCGCACAACACATACATGCTGCAAGCAAGATGCAAAGGAAAAGTAAGGAGGCCCATATCCCACCACCTGTTTGGAAGGTTTTGACGATGGGGGTGGGTGGTGGACATCCAGTGGTGGTTAGGTAAGTCATGGTGTGGGAGCACCGGTGGAAAGCCACCGGGGAATTTCACTGCCCGGGGTTCGACCCCAGAGACATATTTCTCGCAAGTGACTGAAACATTGATGAACCTACCTTACGCAACGGCCAATCGTCTTTTCTTTTTTCTTGTAACCTTGGGATGAGGGGGTTGAGGCGTGGGTGTGCATGCAGCAGCCGTCTATCTATTCCGAATTCCAACCACTCAGACCAAAATGCATATTGCATACAGCGAGCCATCACGTTTTCGGGCAAAATGGACAGAGTGGGAAGAAAGTCAAACCATCGCGCCACGCGAGTTCAACAGGCACACACATGCATATAACAGTGGAGAGAGAGAGGCGTGTTTCCAGAACGGTCAACGGCGATCTTGCTGGAGGGCTTGGATTTCGGGATAGAGTTATCTACACGCCCCCACCCCCCTCTCTCAGACCCTGCTCATTCCCGTCCGCATATACACTCACATGCTAGATGTATGCCCGCCATGGATCTCCTCTACTACCTGTGGCTGCCCACCCGGCAGGCTGCTTGTAGGTCGTGGTCCGCAGACTATGTGGCCTGTCATCGGAGATCTGTTCCGTATGGTTGAAAAAGGGTGGTGGCGAAAACGTTCTTATACCCCGACATTTGCTGCATCTCAGTCTTGGATCTGACGGTTGAAATCCTCCTTTCTTCCTTCGCAGAGGACGAAAAGACCACACACACCAACTTCACATGACGAACCCCATCTATTGCTAGTTGAAGTCTCTTCCCTTCGGATTGTTGCCCTCCAGTATCCTTATCCAGTTTTTCATCTTCAGCCAATATCCTACGGACTGTCTGTTGCACACATCTTCTTTCGACGGCATATTTTAGCCAGTCACAAGGTTGAGGCATAACTATCAGCGGCATCAGTATTCGAGAAGAAATTGGTACGTCATCATGTAAGCTTCTTACTGAGAGATCTTGGAAAGGGAGCGCTGATGACAGGAACAGCGAGAGATATCGGCACCGATCGAAAGGAAGCTCCAAAGTTTGGAAGGGCTGCCTCGTCTGGGTACTTGACCCGTGCTCGGCAAGCCACAACCCTACCAGTCCCGTTGTCGCCGTTCGCGGCCGTTTTATTCCACCGGGCAACTCATATTGTGGACGAGATAGATTCAAGCTGGAAGCCATACCCACGACGATCACAGCAGTTGGCAAGTGGCTTGTTGCAACACCAACTTCCAGGTTGTTGACTTCTCGATTAAGGGTGTGGACGTGTGGAACTGGGGAGCCACGTTTGGACGAGAGTTCGTGATAAGCAGGAGCAAGATTCGACACACTACACGTTCGACATCCCACATTCTTGCAAGTAAAGAGCCTGATAGAAGGGTTTGCGTCATCACATGCTCCCGCAGGTTCTTTCCTAAAGGTGCTCCTTCCCCGTCCAAACAGAACAGCCCGCCCAGTCACCTGGAGACGGGATCGCTCCCAGCTGGAAGTGAAGTGCAAGAGTAACATCCACCTGCCCCGCCAGCCTCGTCCGTAGCCATCCTGCGCCTTGAGCCTTGCTCTTTCCTCTTCAGAGTTTTCATCTCGACCGCCAACTTGGAAATCAGCATCTCTTTCGATTCCGACGGCACTCTCATCTCCTCCCCCATCCCCCGCTCCCTCGGCACCGATACAGCATCGCTAGGCAGTAACCATCACATTATCTTGCATCCGTACCTCACCTCCACCAGCTACTGCTATCTAGTCCGTAAGTCAATCTTCCATTTTAAGGTATCATTTCTGCCAGGAAAGCGCGAGAAAGGGCTTCCCAGTGGTTGTCTCCGCGATCCATTCTCCGCCTTACCCACCCTTTTGAGCTCGTCTGCGACCACCTACCTGCCCTCAACGACCCGTGCCTTCCTCCAGGCCTCTGCCTGCTGTGTTTCAACAGCAGGAGTAGCATGTGGTCAGCCACAACATTCACTTCTTGCGGGTCTCTCCTCGGTTCCACTCCCCAGGGCGGTAGCGGTCACTTACTTCACTTTACTTCACCCTGGTCGGTGTCGTCCCATCTTCCTCTCTTTTTAAAACATTCACCATCCATTCCCATCTCCTTGTTTTGGTCTCTTGTGGACTCTGCCTGATCTCTCGTTACAGCATCAACACACCAGTCAGACCCCGAATCTCTTCCATTCATCGCCGATAGCTCGATCTATCCCCTTACTCCAGCACTCGCTTTGCATTCAACAATTTGGCCTCTAACATTCTCCATCACTGAGTGGCTCGGTTTCTTGTATTCGCAGCATCTGTCGAATCAGCAGTACAAGACAAGATCATTTTGGAGGTGTGCGCGACTTTTCTCTTTCACTTCAGCGACTCTCCCTCATTACAGTTCTTCCTCGCGACAACTTAGCTTTTCTGTCCCATCGCATACTGACTCTTGTTTTGTTGCAGTGATCTCTTGATTCTTTCCCTCAGAATTTCAAGGTACGCGACAACGAACTCCTTCGTCCAATCTTCCACTTTCCTACTTTCTCTCGACCACCATCGACCTTGTCCAAGCCCTGGAGGCCATCCTAACATCCTGCCTGGGGAACACATCGCTAACCATGTTTTCAGACTGTATTTTCGCAACCATGTCTCATTACCGCACCAACAACGGCATGTCCTCCGAGGCTGGCGGCAACCGTCAGGGTACATACTCGGCTTACTTGGGGGCCCAAGTTGGGCACAGCCAGCAGGGCTTACATGGCTCTCATGTCCATCACCTTGGTCACAGCTCCGAGGGCATGGACTCCCTCGCGAGCCAGTTCGGTGCGATGAGTCTTCCACCCAGCAATGGCCACGGAGCCTCCAACATGTCGCAGATCCAGCAGCATGGATACATGACCGCCCAGGAGCAACCTGTCGCTTACCAGGGCTACTCAGTTCCTGTTCATGTCGGATTAGCCCCCGAGGCTGCCTATGGCTACAGCGTTTCTGGCCAGTATCCTGTTCAGGGGAATTACGCTCCTTTGCCTGTTCCGTACCACGCCATGCCCTATACCCCCGGTCGCGTTGCCTCTTATGCCGATCGTAGCAGCAGCGAGGTTCCCGCTTTGGAGAACCGCCGCGGCTCATACTCAACCACCGAGTCGACTCCGGCCACTCCTTTCTTTGGTAGCGCTTCGGAGCGTGGTGCTGGCTCCCGTGTTGCTGTCTTTCGTTCAAGCTACACGACCCCTTCTCCGGAGCAGGTTGTGATGCCCGGTACCGCTCCCAAGGCCTCCTCGCAGCCCATTGACGAGGAACTTTTGGAGTTGCTCAAGGTGAATCCAGCAATTCCCGAGGCTGTCCCGGCGGTCTTTACCCCGCCCACGCACATCAAGTCGATCGAGCAATGTCTCGAGAACCGCATTCACGGCAATCGCAATGTCTACATTCGCGGCTTGCACCCCACCACAGACGACGATTTGCTGCACCGCTATGCTTCTCGTTTTGGAACCGTTGAGCAGAGCAAGGCCATTATTGACACTGCCACTGGCGCTTGCAAAGGGTACGCTCCCTATCACCTCAGCTTCCCCTTGGTTGGACTTTTGACTAACATGTTTTCTCAGTTTTGGATTTGCCAAGTTCGCCGATGTCCGCGACTCGGAGAAATGCATTCGCGGGTTCTACCATCTTGGGTATGAGGTTGGCTTTGCTCGCGTAAGTTCACTATTGCTCTGCGGCCCTCGGTTCGTCCTAATCATGATCACAGGAGAGTTTCAATGCGAGACTGAAGGCCGAGGGCGACGAAGGTTCGACCAATTTGTACCTCTCCAACCTGCCCAAGCGTCTCAACGAGTCGGAGTTGAACGCCATTTTCACTGGCTATCATGTCGTGTCCAGCAAGATTCTTCGCGATAGCATGGGCAACAGCCGTGGCGTCGGTTTTGCTCGGTAGGTTCTTCCACACTGGCTGGTTGGGCAAGCAAGTTGCTAATTCCGTCTAGGTTCGAGTCTCGCGAGGAGTGCGAGCAGATTATCAAGCAGTACCATGGTGCCTCCATTGGAGACGAGGGCATGTTGATGCAGGTTCGCTACGCCGACACGCCGGCCCAGAAGGAGCTCAAGCGTATCACCGCCGAGCGTCGCCAATTCCGCACGAACGAGTACAATATTGGTGCTTATGGTACTGCAGATGTTGGCATTCACCCCAGCATCTACCAGCAGGCCCCTTGGACCCGCCGCGGTGGCGTGGGATCTGATATGTGAGTTGCTTTTCCCATACCACTCGGCACGATTGCCTGACTAACCTTCCATGTAGTTCTTACGCTCCTCGCGTTCCTGTCCGCACTAGCATTGGTACTGCTAGTACGAACACGACTCCAGTCATGTCTCAGGGTCTTGGTCGCACCAACTTGATGTATGTCCAGCCCCCACGTCTTGTGGTTACTCTGGCTCAAGATGACTCACATGCTGTTTGCAGACACAGCATTCCTTCGGTGACTGCGTCTTCGGATGATGGATCAGCCGACGAGGGCGTGACGGTGGTCGACTCTCCCACCGTCAAGAAGGGCAGTACCCAATCGTCGCCCACCATCAAGAAGGATACCGCCACCATCAAGAACGAGAAGGCATAGAGATGGATGCAAGTTGATCCCTGGACAACGACAACCACCATGTTGAAGTAAATTTCTGGAACGTTGACAACAACTTTCATATCTCGAGAGATTCTGTTCCAGACAATATCGATTACGAGTTTATTGTCATTTCGGTTGGAGCGCGGCGGCCTTAGGTTTGTTCGGCGAGTGTTTGGGCTGCCCCAGCACACATAATTACCTCTCTGCTATATTTAGTGGACGAAAACATGTTAGTCATATGGTTTATCAACTCGTTTTCAGAGAGGGTGGAGGACGGCAGCAAGAATTGTTTGTTTTGTTTCTGTGTTAATATTCTCTGGGAGATTCGGTGTAGTTTTTGTTAGCTTGGTAATCGACGAATGGAAGAGATCGATTTTAGCATTTTCGCAGGACAGATTGCGGTGATCGTGTCTTTGATTGCTTCCTGTTAGATTGCGACAAGTGTACATGTCCTGTCAGGCGCAGTCCAGACAACTTGTGCAAAGAAACGTGAGGTGAAATTGCTTTGAGGAATGAAGACAGCGAATAGAGCACAACAGGACCCAACATGGGAGTTCAGA
The DNA here is from genome assembly GCF_000226545.1 of Podospora anserina S mat+. Taxonomy (NCBI): domain Eukaryota; kingdom Fungi; phylum Ascomycota; class Sordariomycetes; order Sordariales; family Podosporaceae; genus Podospora; species Podospora anserina. Next base: position 1,180,821 of record NW_001914857.1, read on the forward strand.
GAGTAGAAGTAATGAGATATGCGCAGTGCTATGAGAAGATGATGGAAGTAATACAGACAAGAAAAGAAGTGGGTGATACATGTCAAGGCCATAGCTATAGACAGAGCTCAGTACCGTCATAGCTGAAAGATGGGAACAAGGTTATGTGTTGGGAGGTTGTAGCAAATCAACTTGGGGGGTTTCTCATTTTTTATTTTTGGGGGATTACCCTACTTACGTCTTGTTATTTATGCTCAGTTTCTCCATCCCTTGTTCAGCTCCTGATTCTGACGGAGATTGAAACCCGATGACTATTGATGGTTGTTCTTCCTTCTCTTTCTCATCTGTGTTCGCCTCTTCTCCCTCCTTGTCTTCTTCGTCCTCATCCTCGTCGTCATCATCTTCCTCGTCATCTGATGGCTCGAACGCCTCTGGATTCTGCAGCTTCTCCTCCTCGTGCTGCCTGATAGCCGCCTCGAGGTCCTTGGCCATCTTCTTTGTGATACCCGACGCCTCCAGCGTGGCGTCTAACCTCTGAAACCCGTCTCTTCCAACCGTCTTTTTGACATCCTTGTAAAAAGGGCCCGGAGTGGTGGGCTTGAAGTGAAATCGGCGCTCGAAAAAGATCTTGATGCAGTTGATGTCGCGGTCAAAGTACATTTCCGCATTCACATGCTCCATGGAGATCATCTGCGGAAAGTCGATGACGACAGGGACAAGCGTGATTTCTTCGGTTCCCGTTTCCGGGTTGGTGGAGACGTCCTCCCGGATGAGGATGTTGAACTCGTTGTAGTCGCCGTGGATGAGGCCGTGCTTAGCCAGGCGGAGGTAGAGTTCTATGAGCGAGGCGTAGAGGGCTGCCGGGTCGGGGACGGAGGAGATTTGGCGGAGGGGGGGCGCGTCGACGAGGGACATGACGATTGTGTGGCGGGAGTGGGCGATGGGGGTGGGCACGGGGATGCCGGCGGAGTGGAGGGCGGAGAGGAAGGCGTATTCTTTGCGGGCGGCGAGGGTGGAGAGGTACATCCAGGAGCCGGAGGCGTTCTTTTTGAGGTAGTCTCTATTGGTTTTTACGGTGCGGAAGGAGATGCGGCCGAGGCGGTGGATTTTGAGGATTTGCTGGGCGCCGGTGTGGTCGGCTACGAGCATGATGTCGGATTCTTTGCCGACGCCTACGCGGGTGCCGACGGAGTAGATGTGCTTTTTTTGGGAGTGGGTGTGGAGGGCTAGGTAGTCTAGGCCGCCGTAAGTGAGGCGGTAGCCGTCGTATTTGGCTTCTTTCATCTTGGCGATGAGGGAGGTTTTGGCGAGGGTGGAGATGCATTTGGAGACGAGGGAGGAGCCGCCTTTGAGGCGGGAGAAGCGCTCGATGATGGGGACGGGGACGAGTTCGTGGTTTTTGGAGCCTTGTTCGACCTGTGGTGGTGGTTAGTTGAGGTGGCTGTGAAGGGATGGGATAATGGGGTTCATAGGGGGGTGGTCCGTTGAGGCCAGCAAGGTACATGATGCTGGTCTTGGTGGTGTGAAGGAGGGGCAACTTACAGCTGCGAGGACCTTCCAGTCCTCCGCCGTTAGATGGCGCATAGCCCGTGTGTCCAACTTCATGGTTGCGACTTGACTGATATCACCTTATAAAGGCTGTATTGTGAAGCAGTAGTTTTCCCAGGATGAGTTCAAAGGCCAGGGTGGGATATCAAATGCGCGCCCGGATTCCCTTAAGTGATGTCTGTCAGTGCCCCTCCATTGCATTGCGCTGTGCCCACCAAAAATTCATGGCCCGTCATGAGCGATAAGATCTTTGATAAGATTAGATATGAACCCAGAACAGCCCCGCCTGGGCACGAGGGTTTGACGAGGGAAACGGAATTTGTATTTACCGGAAGATTCTTGGCGGGCGGTGAGCTGACCTCACCTGTCAAGGATCTGGGAGACAAAGGGTCGAGGTTAGCTCAGTGGAGCACTGGCCACTCAGGTTGGGCCCGCCTTGTGTCCCAGTGCCAGGCGGCCAAGCAGTGTCGCGTAACCAGCAAGCTGCCTGCCCGCCTCAGCATCAACGGGAAGAATTGCTAAGCTTTCTTCCATCTCCGACTCCAACACCGACATTATTCAACTGTTTACGAACCATTGCCATTCATTACAGATTACTGCCATACTGGGGGATTTGCGACGCCTTATCCAACCCGTCAATTACCAGGAAACCTCCCCTCACTTTTGACCCCCGCCACCTTCCGCAGGCCCAACGGAGCTTGACAACATCCCATCCCTTCACACATAACTGCAACCATGGCGCAGGACAGCGACCTGTCGAAGACCGCCGACAAGGGCAAGGGGAAGGCTGTAGATGACGAGACACAGAAGGACAAGGCCGCTCAGCCTGTGGAGAATGGAAAGAAGGATGATGACAAGGCTGAGAGTGCGTTGACATTTGCATGGGCATCATCGACAGCAGAAGCGCTTGCTAACACCATGGTATAGCTTCAGAAGAGCTTAGCGAGGAGGACCAGCAGCTGAAGAACGAGCTTGATATGATCGTTGAGCGGCTGACTGTGCGTTGCCATTTGATTGTCCTTGTTGCTGTGGAACATCTACTTAACTGTCTAACAGGAATCCGATACGTCCCTCTACAAGCCAGCATTGGAGGCTCTAGGGAGCTCGATCAAGACCTCAACCTCTTCTATGACAGCTGTCCCGAAGCCCTTGAAGTTTTTACGTCCACATTACGAGACCCTGACGAAGCTCTACGATGAATGGCCAGCGAGCGATGACAAGAACTCCCTTGCCGATGTGCTCTCGGTGATCGGCATGACCTTTTCTGACGAAGACCGCCAAGATACTCTCAAGTACCGATTGCTTGCGCCTACGCAAGATATCAGCTCATGGGGTCATGAGTATGTTAGGCATCTTGCTCTGGAGATCGGCGAGGTCTACGGGAAGCGCATTGCCGCCGATGAGCCAACAGCGGACCTTGTGGACCTTGCCTTGGCCTTGGTTCCCCTGTTTCTCAAGAGCAATCAGGAGGCCGACGCTGTCGATCTAATGAGCGAGCGTAAGACTTGCCTCCCTCGATTTTTTTTAGGAACCTGGAAGGCTAACATCATCGCTCATAGTCGAGATTATCGAAGAGCTGCCAAAGTTCGTGGACGAGAACACATATGGGAGAGTCTGCTTGTACATGGTGTCCATGGTCAACCTGCTCACATACCCCGACAACGAACAGTTCCTCCGTGTAGCCCATGATATCTACAAGACCTACAAGCAGTACACACAGGCCATGGTGCTTGCCATCAGACTCAACGACCTCGAACTCATTGAAGCCGACTTCCAAGATGCCCCTGATCTGGCGCTCAAGAAGCAGCTTTCCTACTTGGTTGCGCGCCAAAGAATATGGCTCGACAGCGATAAGACCGATGACGAGGAAATTCAAGAGTGCCTCTCTAACGTCAAGCTTCCCGATCACTTCAAGGCCCTGGGCAAGGAGCTTAACATTCTCGAGCCCAAGACCACCGAAGACATCTACAAGAGCCACCTCGAGAGCAGCCGCGTCGCCGGCCTGACCAACTTTGACTCGGCCCGCCACAATTTGGCTGCCGCATTCGTCAACGGGTTCGTGAACGCAGGCTTCGGAAACGACAAGATGATGCTGGTTGCAGGCGACAAGGAGAGCTGGGTATGGAAGACAAAGGATGAGGGTATGATGTCCACAGTGGCCTCTCTGGGCACGCTTCTCATGTGGGACATCGAGAATGGGCTTGATCAGGTAGATAAGTACACCTATCTTGAGGAGGAGCCAATCCAGGCCGGTGCTTATCTTGCAATTGGCATCATGAACTCTGGCGTTCGGTTGGACTCTGAGCCTGCCATGGCTCTTCTTGCAGACAACGACAAACTTGCCCACAAGAACCCGCTGATCAGGGTATCGGCGATTATGGGATTAGGTCTTGCTTATGCTGGGTCTAACAAGGCAGAGCTTTTGGACTTCCTGTTGCCCATCATCACCGATACGACTCAGCAGATGCGGGTATCCGCCATGGCTGCTCTTGCTTGCGGGTTGGTATTCGTGGGCTCTTCTAACCCCGAAGTTACCGAGGCCATTATCACCACGCTCTTGGACGATGACCGCAAGGGTCAACTCACCGACAAGTGGACACGATTCCTTGCTCTTGGCCTGGGTCTTTTGTTCTTCGGGCGCCAAGAGGAGGTAGATGTCATTCTGGAGACTCTCAAGGCGGTCGAGCACCCGATGGCGAAGCCTACCTCTGTCCTTGCTTCGATCTGCGCTTGGGCCGGAACTGGTGCTGTGTTGAAGATTCAGGAGCTGCTCCACATTTGCAACGAGCACTTGGAGGAGTCAGAAGAGAAAAAGGGCGACGAGCTCTTGCAGGCCTATGCTGTTCTCGGTATCGGTATTATTGCGATGGGTGAGGATGTCGGCCAGGAAATGGTTCTCCGGCAGTTCGGCCACCTCATGCACTATGGCGAGGCCAACATTCGCCGAGCCGTACCCCTGGCTATGGCTCTTGTCAGCCCAAGTAATCCCCAGATGAAGGTGTACGATACACTTTCTAGATACAGTCACGACAACGATAATGATGTTGCCATCAACGCCATCTTTGCCATGGGTCTGGTCGGTGCCGGTACCAACAACGCCAGGTTGGCTCAGCTTCTCCGCCAGCTTGCGAGCTATTATCACCGGGATCAGGAAACCCTCTTTATGGTCCGCATTGCGCAGGGTCTTGTTCACATGGGCAAGGGCACCCTCTCCATCAACCCCTTCCACACCGATCGCCAGATTCTGTCGCGGGTATCGGCTGCTGGTCTCCTCACTGTTCTTGTGGCGATGATTGATGCCAAGCAGTTCATCACCTCGGACTCGCATTATCTGCTTTACTTCCTTGTCACAGCTATGCATCCACGCTTCCTTGTAACGTTGGACGAGAACCTCAAGCCATTGACTGTCAACGTGCGCGTTGGTCAGGCTGTGGATGTGGTTGGCCAGGCTGGTCGCCCCAAGACGATCACTGGGTGGCAGACACAGAGCACGCCAGTGTTGTTGGCGCATGGTGAGCGTGCTGAGTTGGAAGATGAGGAGTATATTAGCTTGAGCAGTACCCTGGAGGGTCTGGTTATTCTGCGCAAGGTAAGCATTTCCGGTTCACTTTCCCATTCTGCCAGGAGGCTGACATGCTTTTCTTACAGAACCCCGATTGGGAATCAGGCAAATAAGGGTCTTGTGTCAGCGGAAGGGTAGGGTAGGGTATTTGGTGGTTTCTAGCAATAGGTTTTTCTTACCTACCTCGCGAAGTGATAGAGGAGGGGAAAAGAGGGCTTTTATGCGACACTACATTGTACAGTACAAATAAAGGATTGGACTTGCTGAGCGTTCAAGCAAATTGAAGCGCAAGTCGAATTGCCCTTGTAGGTCTCCAACCTATTTTGGTTTCAAGATACAGCCTCACCTCCATTGCCATAAGCTATATCACCAAGCCATTGTCAATCCTGCTAACCTCCCCTTTTCTTTTTATCTCCCGCAAAACTCAACGCGATCTGCTTTCATTGTCATCTGCTTCTCTTCTCCTTGTTGGCAAGAGAGATATATTTTGTGAGATTGGCGGACGGAGTGCTATGATGCTACAGGAACACACAGAAACCACACTATCACACATGGCATCATCTTGACGGACACGTCGAGTATTGAGATCCGAACTACCCGTTTCCATGTCAAAATTCAATTCAACCGACGACGACGCTAAACGACCTGCTGTGAGGTCTCACAAGGTATTTGTTCTTGACAAGAGAAAAGAGCAGCGAGATATGAACCCGCAATATGACACACAGACATAGACGCAACGAGAGAGAGAAAGAGAGGAAAAAAGACAGATTCCATACAGACAGGACCCAACAACCTTATCCCCATCCCCATTTTCAATCACACAACAAGCTCCATCTCTCCTCCTTTTCTTCCCTCCCATCCTGTCACCTATTTATCCTTCTTAATCCCAAAAATATTCCTCTTCTTCTTCTTCTTCTCCTTATCCTCCCCCATTCCCACCGAAGCCCCTGTAGCAGTACTACTCGTCCTCTCATGGCCCCCACCTCCCCCCGACGGCCCCCCTGGGCCACTACTCAACGTCATCTGCCCCAACGCCTTCGTTGGCGGCCTAGGACCCCCAGGGGGCATCTGCCCCCCCATTCCCATCCCTGGCGCCCCACCCCCGGGTTGCGGCGGCCTCACCTGCTGCTGCGGTGGCGGCGCCGGCCGTTCAAACAGATGCGCGGGCGCCTTCTTGGGGGGCTCATCCATCGGCAGCTTCAACCTCCTCCTATCCGACTTCAGATGCCGCAAATCTTCGACGAATTTATTCGGCGTCTGCATGTGCGACGTAACCAAGTAAACATCTCGATTGTGTTTTTCGGATACTTCATAGCAGGCTCTAGCTTCGGAATACGTCGCTCCACCCGCGACAAAAACAATGATGCGCTGTCGGTTTTCAACTTGGCGGCGGTTGGCAGAAGCCCACCTCGGAGCGGCAGAGCGGAGGGAGCCCTGGGTTTGAAACGCGTCATCCGCCTGTCCGCCTGCTTGGGGTGGGATGACATAAGGGAAGGAAGTCTGATCCAAGGTTCCAGAGCAGAGGTCTTCAAGCATGTGTTTAACCGCTGGTTCGAATCTCGAGAGGGCATATTCCTCGCTCTGGACAGCGGTTTTCGTATTAGGGGGGAAGAGAGGGGTGTTGGGTTGACGTGGGGGGACCTCTTTGAGTTGAGCTTTCAGGGGGCGAGCACCGAGTAATTCGAGGTTTTCTATCGCTGCCTTGTCGGTACTTTCTCTAGATCGTTGCAACGATGCATGCCATAACAACCGAAGAAGATCCTGGTCGATCATCCCGTCGCGGTAGAGGGCGTACAGCGCCACGAGCCGGAGACGGTCGGTGGGGGCAACGTCTTGGTCGTCTAGCAGACGAACAACTTGGTCGAGGATATTTTTGGGCTTCTTGAGGTCTTCGTCGAGGCCGGTGGCGAGGGTTTGTTCCACTGAGGCCACCTCGGAGAGCTTGAACTTTTGGAAGATGTTCATGGCTTCTTGCGCCATGGTAAGATGTAGACTATAGGCTTGCTTCATCTCTTGGAACTGAGGGAGGCCGGCCAACATATCTCGAATGTCGTTGAGGCTGGTCTCGTTTTCGTTCTTTCCGGCGAAGTTGGGGTTTTTCTCGATGAAACTCTTGAAGTCTCCCATCAGCTTCGCGATTGTATCCGCCATGTGCTTGTGCCTGTTGTCCACCCATAACTTGTCTTTCTCGGTTATCTCCACATCCTTCTCTTCGGCCTGGGGTAACCCTTCGTTGATCACCATATGATAGGTAACTGTTCCGTTTGGTTGCTCCCTGAGCGGTAGTACATCGTGGATGAATGATTGGTAGGAGAACTCGTGAAGTAACGGCGCCATCAGATCCATAGACCGGTCCGTGATTAGCAACACTGACTGAGGCCGGGTAGTTTGTGGCGGAAAGTTCTGGTCCACTTTTTGTAGCCGCTCGATCTCGTTTTGGAGGAAGCGAGCCAGGTGAAAGGAAAGAACTCCAGCTTCATGGGTCGCGGTCTGCGGCGCATAGTAGCGTATCCTCGGTGCTTCTCCAAGCGTGTGGCAGACAGAAGCTATCTTTTGCGCCAACGTCGTCAAGTGCCGTGCTACTAGATCATTGCAACTGGGATTATATAGCACTTGAAAGCTGGACGGGTCTTGGAAGGTAACCAAGTGTGATTCTCGGGGGTAGAAGTCGACGAAGAGGTTTTGAGGGGGAGCTGCTATTTGCCTCCGGGCAGCATCAACACGCCGTGCTAGGGCATCGGGCAGAACCCCGGTCCATATCAAAAAAGCACTTCGGTAGCGGCGGCGTTCGAAATCGGCCATGAGGCAATCGACGGCAAATGGTGTAGGCGATATCACGTAAATTGCGTCCATGGTTGGATTGGGCTCCCGGCGCTCCTCGATCCTCTCGATGTTCGCGATATTATGGTTGAGAATGTCATCTTCGTTGACGGTGGTGTCGAGAATCGCCTGTGTCGTCTCATCGAGCACCAAAACCTTCCAATCTCCTCGGGTGGTATTACGAATGATGTCGATGATGGACTTTTGGTGCTCCTTGATTATCGAGACTCCCTCCATTGCGGGCGCGATCAGGCCGGACCCTGGTTCAGGTTCTCGGCACTCGGCAAGGTGTCTAGGATCTGGGGTGTCTCGAAGAATGTACGGAAGGGTTGCCGGTCAGGAATTCAATTTCGCAATCAAGCAGTGCCAGACAGGAGCAGAGGCAGGATTTCTGACGTTGCGATCAAGCCGAAACTCGAAACACGGAGCGCAAGTTGGGCCTACTGCAAGACGTCCCCACTACAACTGCCAGCAACAGGATCGCGGCGCGTGCCACCCGCCGAGCCTCCTGCAGCCCATAACCCTAACCCTTTCAAGCTAGGCATTGAGGTATTGGGGTCCATGTTATCGATAAGCCCCCGCATTCTTCAGTGGACCTTTAACCACAGCCAAGGAAATGGTTTGGCAATGATCTCATTCCCAGACTCCATTTCAGTTTCTTCGAGCTTTGTTGAAAACCAGCCTCCTCAACAGTTTGAGGCGAATAGATATACGAGAGTGCTGCCTAGATTTTGTATTACCATAGCAAAAGCATTGAACATGACCCAGAGACCTGGTTACCGGACGGCTGAGGTTCCATTCTTCAAGCACGGTGCACCGGGTGCAGTTTTGGTGGGTGCTGGGCACTGGCCTTGCTGCACCACTACGGCGCGGGAACCCTTGGCTCCGATCGAGTTCCATAGCCCAGCCCCCCCGCAGTCGATTGCCGTAGGGTGCCGTGAGTCTGCCAATTGGTCTCCCCCGATTAATGATCACAGATATTCCGACAGTTTGGAACCGACATTATGAGCCGCAATGCGGGCTTTGCGTAACGGCATGGGAAAGGGGTGTTTTGGTGATAACCTCGGAAGCAATAACATCGTGAGATGGCCTGGTGAAGCATCAACCCGCCTCCCCCCTCGACGACGGCGTTTCGACGCCGATCACCAGGCCGGCCCAATGTTTGACCGAGCTACAGAAACCGTACATGAGCCCTCCGGTCTGCGGGGAAGCCGGAAATACATGAAAGACTCCCAGGATCATCTTCCCTCCATGATCCCATCGAACCACCAGACCGCTTCACAAGCACAGCCCACCTTTGCCCACGTTGCGTACCTTGACCTTGCTCTCAGGAGAGACGAAAGCGGCCGCTATCCCTCGTCTGGTTTTCACTACTTCTTCATTACTGCATGTCACACATGGCTGGTGATACGACTGCATCACTGGCTTGGCCTTGACAATGTCCCTCCAATCGACAAGGCTTCTCGCTTGCCATTTCCTGCATGCTTCTCTTATCAGAATGTAAGTTGTCGGTGAACCCCACCAGAAACTACTGTGGTTACGTACAAAAGTTTTGCCCCCTTGTCAAGTACCGCCCAGGGCCTTGTTTTTTTGGCTAGGCCAACTTCGGCCAAAATTCTACCGCAATTTCCTCCAGACCAGTATTTTCCACCTTTCAACACCACTTAGCCAGCCAGCCAGCACCACAATGGCTCCCAATCGCCACCTTACTACTGAAGAGCGTCAACGAATTCGTACCCTTTATTTCGACGGCCACCTTAGCCAACCCCGAATTCAAGAAACCACTGGTTATACGAAATACCAAATCCGCCATGCGATACGAGCCCCGGCGGCCGAGGTCGCCCCACGATCTGGCCGACCACGCGTTATTACGGCCGATCAAGAGCTCGAGCTTATTCGGTATGTGTGTGAATCAAAGGCACACCGTCGGATGAGCTTCCTGGAGCTTTCTATTGCCCTTTTCAACTCCCTTCTTAACTGGATTACGATTCGCAACGCCCTTTACCGCCACGGATTTCGCCGTCGAGTTGCTCGGAAGAAGCCTCCTATTTCAGAAGCCAACCAGCAAAAGCGACTGGCCTGGGCTATAGAACATAAAGACTGGACTCTCGAACAATGGCGTACAATCCTTTGGAGTGACGAAACCTGGGTAGTTGGTGGTCCTCACCGTAAGCAGTATGTTACACGCCGAATCGACGAGGAATGGGACCCTACTTGTATCGTTGAAAAGCACCAGAGAAAAGGAGGGTGGATGTTCTGGGGCTGCTTTTACGGCTCAACTAAAGGCCCTGGTATCTTCTGGGAAAAGGAATGGGGATCGATCAATGAGTATTCTTACCGAAAGAATATCCTTCCTAACGTCCACGAATTTATTGACGATACCTTCGAGCAACACCATTTACAGCTTTCTTTTATGCAGGACGGCGCACCTGGCCATCGAGCGGCCGGTACGAAGAAGGATCTTGAGAATAGGAAGATTAGAGTAGTTGATTGGCCTCCTTTTTCCCCAGATTTAAACCCTATTGAATCCTGTTGGAATTGGATGAAGGATTATATTGAGGATAAATACGGCCTTGAGGAGAAGCCGTCGTACGCGAAGTTGAAGAGGTACGTGGAGGAGGCCTGGCAAGAGCTTCCGGAATCTTACCTTCAAACGCTGTTGGATTCGATGCCCAGTCGGTGTGAGGCAGTAATTGCAGCGAATGGTATGCATACAAAATACTAGCTATAGATATGGTGATTATTTTGTAGAATACAATCGTCAGGGTGGACCTTGACTAGCGCGAGTACTTGACAAGAAGGCAAAACTTACCCCTGCACCACAGTAGGATCTTAGCTCTTCGATCCCCTGTTTGCTCATATTAGACGCATACATGGGACATGACCTACATGACAGAACTGTGAATGTCATGGGGAGGAGCGCAAGAATTCCACCACGCAAGAATTCATGAGTGAATATCCGAATGAGGATGCTAGACCCGCTTGCCCACTAGCAATGGGAGCAACAGGATGAGGATGGGATGGTCTCTTAAGGGCGGGTGCTCGCCACGGCTTGACTAGAAAATACAATCGTACTCTTGTCCCGTGTCCTTCTCTCGCGACCCCAACGTAGTCTTGACACTTGTTGCTGCCCTCGACCTCTTGTGTTCACTTACGGGACACAACCGTCCCAATCGCCCATCATGAGTCACTCTCAGGACTCCGACCTCGAGAGACAGGAGCCTCACACCTTCAAGAGCGCCCTGACATCCATCCTCACCGTCAAGGATGGCGAGGTCTACGAGACTCATCCTGACAAGAATCCCAAGTGGTACCAGAAGCTGCTTGACATCGGCGTCGAAGAGAATGGCATCAAGCCAGTACCGCTTGAGCAGCGGACGTGTACGCAGTACAACAACTTGTTCACGGTCTTCTTCACCTGTCTTCTCTGTCTACTTCCGTGGGTCCATTTTCCCGTATTCCTGTCAGCATGGACCTCACTAACCCGAAGGATCTGGCCCCAGTATCCCAACCGGCATGCTCGCCACGTTGGGCATGGGCATGAACTTGAGAGACGCCTCTCTCGTCATCGTTTTCTTTGCCATGTTGACTTGCATTCCGCCTGCCTTTATGGTGATTGGTGGCATGGAGACTGGGCTAAGGCAGTTGATTCAAGCGAGATATTCCTTTGGGTACGTATTGCTCACTCTTCCTCCCCTATTTATCATTTTTCCTCTTTCCATCTAGTCGAAATACTAACCAGCCTAGCCGCTACCTCGTCACCATTCCCCTTCTCCTCAACGCTGCCACTCTAACTGGCTTTTCCTTGCTCTCAGCCGTGGTGGGCGGCCAAACCCTCGCCTCTCTCAACCCAGATCAACTTTCGGTCAACATCGGTATTATCATCACCTGTCTTGTCTCCTTTGCCGTCTCCCTCTTTGGCTTCAAGGCAGTCCACTTCTGGGAAAGATGGACCTGGATCCCCAACCTCATCGCCATTGCCATTGCCTTGGGCTGTGGCGGCAAGTATCTTCACCTGCAGACAAACAACCCACCGGCAACCGCTTCTCAGGTCATGACGTTGGGTGCTCTGATCGCGGGGTATTTCATTACATTTGGAGGCACGGTGTCAGATTACAGCATCTACCACAAACCAAACGTTGTGTCTCGGTAAGCCTCCCCCTTTTCTTCTCTATCCAGACAACGTCAAAACACTGCCCGTCTTGTGTTCTCCTAAAGCATCCCACACCGAGTTTCTAACCACCCTTGTCCCCGCCAAATTCCAGATTCCGCGTCTTCGCCTACACCTACTTCGGCCTCCTCCTCCCGTCGGTCCCCCTTCTCATCCTCGGCGCCGCGATAGGAGGCTGCACCCCCAACATACCCTCCTGGTCCGCCGCCTACGCCACCACAGGAATAGGAGGCATCTTGTACCAAATGCTCGTCTCCGTCCTCGGCAACTTTGGGAAATTCATCCTCGTCCTTTTGGCCCTCTCCGTCATAGGAAACATTGCCATCTCGATGTACTCCATCAGCGTCAACCTCCAGCAGCTCCTGCCGTTTTTCGCACAAGTTCATCGGTTTTTCTTTATTTTTGTGGCCATGGGACTGTTAATTCCGTTTGCGATCAAGGCGGCTGAGGCGTGGGAGGAAAGTTTGACGAACTTCCTCGCGGTGATTGGGTATTGGGCTGGGTGTTTTGATGCGGTTGTCATAACAGAATTGGTGGTGTTTAGAAAGGGGGATTATAGCAGTCATGATCACAAGATCTGGAATGTTGGACGGAAATTACCGCCGGGGGTGGCGGCGCTGGGAGCGAGTTTGTTGAGTTTGGGATTGGTGGTTCCGGGAATGGCGGCGCCGTGGTATACGGGCCCGTTGGCGAAGGTTACGGGGGATATTGGGTTTGAGAGCGCTTTTGTCGTGACGGGGTTGGGGTATTTGGTTTTGAGGTGGGTTGAGATCAAGGTGGTGGGACATGTTTGATTTGTTTAAATGGCATACTTGGCATGTATATGCCTAAACAGACAGTTAACCTAGTATTAGCTGGCTCAACTGCGCAAAATCCTCCCGCAAAGCACCACGTCTTCGCCGTGAGGTTGCCAGGATACATCCCGCAGCTTCAGTTGTGACGTCTGTCCTTGTTGTCGTGAGGGTGAGACTACCACCCCGCCTTTGCCGAGCCAAGTTGGGGCGATGGTGATGATTACCGAGTCGACGAGGCGGTTCTCTGGGTCGATGAGGAGAGAGTTGATCACCTCCCCTCCTCCCTCTACCATGACACTTCTCACTCCTTGCTCCCCCAAAACACTTAACACATCCCCCCATTTAAACCTCCCGTCCTCCCCCGTTTCCAAAACCAAAAACTTGCCCCCTACACGTTCCAGCAACTCTCCCCGTTCCTTAGTCTCCCCTCCCCTCTTAGTCACCACCCAAGGGCCCTTCCCCTTAAACTCAGCCGCTAGACGGATTACCTGGCTGTCCTCGGTGAAGTCCCAGCGACCTTTTGGGTCGAGGATGATAGGGCGGGGTTGTTGGTCGAGAGAGGTGATGCTTCCTAGCCGGGAGTTGAGGGCTGGGTTGTCGACGAGTGCGGTGGTGCACCCGACGAGGATGGCGTTGTGGCGGGTGCGGAGGTAGTGCGTCATTGATTTGGAGTAAGGGCCGGAAAGGGTTGTGCGGACGCCTGGGGCGAGGGAGAGGGACGCATCGAGGGAGGTGGCGTAGGTGAGGGTTAGGTGTGGTTTTGAGCTTGGAGAGGGGGAGGTAAGGGGGAGGTAGGGTTCTAGGGGTGGAATGGAGGTGGGGGGGAAGGAGAGGGTTTCGCGGGACATTTTTATATTGGGGGTATGATGTGTAGATGCAAGTGGTGGTGTATAAGCGGGGCAGGTATATGTGAGTTCAATATGAGACCAAAAGGCCTCAAGTTGCTGGCTGTGGTGATTCACCCCTGCCAAGAAATAAGGGGTAAGACAATCGGTCAGAAAAAAAGCCGGTGGTGTAACTTTGACCGGGGATCAGAGCCAACGGAGGTGAGGCGGTCTCGATCGGCCGGTGCAAATACCGGCGATGACTGCAAAGGTGGGTTGCTGATGCGATGATGCCACACAAAGAGCAATCATGATCAGTTGTCAATCAAGAGGCCGCCGATGACAGCAGTCACTGGCAGCTGGCAGTGTAGCTTGTGCAGAAGCAAGGAACAATCAATGTGGGGTTCATAACTTGCATTAAATGCCACGAGGTTGCAGCGATGGCTTGTGGATAACTCCTCATCAAACACTCCACTCTATCCTTCTCGAAGGCAAGGCTTACTCGCTGACACGAACGCCATAGACGCTCTCATATGATAGACGCTGGTTTCACTCACGCTCAAGACTTGATGTAGCTACATGGATAAGAGATGGTTGACGACGCTTCGTGGCGCAGCCGCCGGAGTTCTAGAATGCAGAGTGTCAATCTTCCAAAATGTAGTGGCACATGATAGGGGACCTGAATGAGACACCCAAGGTTTGACCGGAGCAGAACATCAGGCTCTGAGAGCAACCCTCCCGAGGCTCCCGTGATTTGCCATTGAATCCCGTTCTTTGTCCGTGGTTGACACATTTGTCGAGCTCTCCCTTGGTTCCCCTCTTCTCTTCGTCTGGTCTTTTGCTCTCCACCACCTGGAATTGAATTATTGCAAAAAGAAACACGGATCGTCCGAGTATCTCTCAAGTATCATATGTACGCGTTAGCTTGAGGCTTGAGGCCAGCTGCGCACCCGACCTGTGTCCTATAACTCAGCGCACTCTTGCCCCGCACCCCGGAAGCGGACTTGCGCCTCGTCACCCGCGACCGTTCCATCCAAATTTCAGATTTCGACCCGAGCGAACAACAAAGTTTCCCACCCTGGTCATCGCCACGCAAGGACAAACCTTGATAAACCGAACCACCCCATCTTCTTTACCTCGCTTAATTTGGCTATCGCAAACTCCTTCCCCGAACTCCCCTATTTTATTCACCACAACAAGCAAACCAAACTCCAGTCGCCTCTCCGATTTCGCATCGTCGTCGTCGCTGTCGCGGATCGCCTAATCATCGTCGTTCATCAATCAAATCCGTCAATCACCATGTCGCAAAAGCACGATCAGCCTCCCGCCTACGGCGCTCCTCCCCCCGGCGCTCCCCAGCAGGCTTACTACCCACCCCAGGGCGGCCCTCCTCCTCAGGGTCCCTATGATCAGCAACAGCCTTACTACCAGCAGGGCCCTCAGATGGGCTATGGCCAACAGCCACCTCCCGGCGCGTATTACCAGCAGCAGGGCCCGTATCCTCCTCAGGGACAGTACTACCCACCGCAGCAACAAGAGAAGAAGGGACCTGTGAGTGAACCCGACTGATATCCGCGCGTCGCGCAGATGCAGGATGCCGATATTGACTGACTTCGATGGTAGGGTTTCTTCGAGGCGTGCTTGGCCGGTATGGCGTGTTGCTGCTGCTTGGACATCCTGTTCTAAACGAACACGACCAATAAATACAACAATAAAACAGCGACAGAAGACAAAAAAGCAGGAGATGGAAATTCTGTCAGCACGATGGAGGAAGGTGAACCTTTATGTATGCCGCGCAGCGTGGGGGGGGGGAGCTCCGATGCGATTTTCCCGATCCTTGCACGCGGACCACCACCTGCAAGACACCATGCAGACCGGCGAATTCGACAAACGGCGCAGCAGGGCCAGGCATACGGTACTTCTTCTGAGAGCTTGCGGCGGCGAAACAGGGAGGATAGCGGTTTTACATATCTCTACCAGGAAGCAATGAACACATGGGGCGTACCGGGGGGTTGCATTTCTCTAGGTTGTGATACGGGAGCACAACGCACAACAACATAACATGATGCGCACTGAGGGGGTTTTCTAGGATGTTACGATGTGGAATATGTTGGCTATTCTGGAACTGGGGATTATTTGTTTACTTATCATTGTGTAATGAGTCGCTAAGGTGGCTTGGTTTTTTTTAGTAAGGCATAAAGTTGGAAGTAATAGAGTGTCAATTTCAGAGGTTAAATACCAACAGGCCGTGTAGCGCAATGGTAGCGCGTTACTTTCCGGTTTCAACTTCACTGTTAAATCTCCAGCTGGTAAAGGTTCTGGGTTCGAGTCCCAGCATGGTCGGTTTGTTTTTGTCACAGACCAACCATATAGCAAGGCAGAGTGGGGACTGCAGCAGGCCGTGGTGACCAATCAAGTAATAGATAGCAGCGGGGCTGCAGGACAGTGGGGCGCTCACCTCTTAGCAGAGGTAAGCCGGCTCGCCAGGAGCGCTGGGTGAGCGAGGTGAGCCAGGATGGATCACCAGGAGCGCTTGGTGATCGAGGTAAGCCAGGTACGGAGGTACCTGGAGGATTGAGGTCTATATATACGGAGGAACTGGCTAGTGTAGCTAGATAGTTCCGCAGTATGCAATTCACAATTGTATTCACGGTATCTTGTGTTTACATTAAGATATCTTGTTGTGCACTGTTTAGCTGCACCGAACTAATTTTCAGAAGTTACTTTTAACCCGTATCCCTTTCAAAGGTTCTGTACAGGGGTTCGTCACAGTTTTGCTTATAGTGGATTAACCACCCCCCTTTTAGCTCTGCCTGCTAATGGACATATACCTATAATAACCAATTAGACTTAAACAATATAATAAGAAACATTATCTTAAGGACTTACTGTCTTTTGAGTCTTATATAAAATGCAGGATTTTATTTACTATTTACTCTTTTCGATATCTTTGCCTTTGTAAGGTAATATTATCAGTTCAATTACATGCTTCAAATCAACTATCTGGGTCTAAACTTAATAAGTTTTGCTTTCTCCTTATCATCATCATCTGCATCTTTATACCCAGTGTGTAACTCGAAATGCCTTATAAATTTGGCCTCCAAAATGAAACAGCTAGAAAAACAGCAAAATGTTTTATTTGCTGAGAGCATGAATTCTATTAACGTGACTAAAGTGTCTTGATAAGAGTTCGGGTGCTTTTGATATTAAGAAACATGTTAATATTATTTACGGTAGGTACTGAGGCTTTTATGAGGTGTGGTAAGTTGGTGTGGATCAGAAGCAGCTTACCTTCTAGGTTGACTATGGTCTATATGAGATTGCTCTGGTTTTCACAAAAGTGTGTGATATGCAAGATAGCTATGAGAAAGAGCGGGGACCAAACCACATCGTCGGGACCTGATGGAGTCTTGCTTGGGTATTCTGTTTCTGAGAATTCTAACTCTATTTGTCTACAGACGTTGACGGCAGGTAGAATGGAGCCATGGGCAGTGGGGATATTGGGATTTTTGACAGCGTACCCTATCCTAGCTTGAAACAAACAACTATCTTTTCCTCCTCAATTTGTGACCCAACGTTGACCACCTTGTGAAAAGAACTCACCGTGAAGACTTGGCAACGTATGGATCCATGGAATGTATAACGAGCGATATCTCCGAAGACATCCATATACTGATTCGTGCACTCGTGGTAGCATCTACCGTCAACCCATTCTTCTTGGCACCCTCCCCCAATCATCCAAAAGCTGCGTCTTATAAAAAGTCCGAAAACTGTTTTTAAAAGCCTTTCAATTAGGGCAATAAGATAGGTCAAACTACTCTCTGTGTTAATTATGTTGTGGTGAGGGTAAGTAGGTACCTAGATGAGGGCGAGTATTGTTATGGCTCTATTGATTTACGGTACATGGTACAGTTTGGCACGGATGTAGCGGCTTACCTTCTGGAAGTAACACAATGAAGGAACCGTACTCGCCAAACCAAATATATGTTGCCGTGAGGATGGTTGCCGAAGCCTCAGCAATGTGGGATGATCATTCGATTTGACTGAGATAAGGACGCGTACCACCGACTCGGAAAAAGCATGTGCAACCCAGGTCTAAACGTGCATTCGTGTTGCTTAATATAGGGCAAACTAACGGGGTTGGAATGCTGGAATGTTTCACGTGTGGTGGGCCGGCACGTGGATTTTGCATGGCGTTGTGTGATCGTCATACGATGATTTCAACTTCATTTCTCAAACTAAAGGGGCAATATACCGCTGTTCTCTCCCCCTCAAGATGCTTCCACGTAGCATTGTAGCGAAGGATTCTGCAAATCTTGCTGTTAACATAGTGGGAACTCGCCTCGCTGTGAATTTTCCTCTCCCCCGACGGACGGAACTAAACGGATACATACATTTCAGCAACTGAGCATCACGACTACCCACCGAGAGCACCCTCTGCTATGGCCTTATATATCCGAGTGAATGCTTGAAGCCCCTCGCTGTCAATGTTTGTATGTATCTTGTCCTTTCCTTGTCGTTCATCTTCCCTGTCCCCTGTCCAAGACGGATAGGTCTCCGCATTGCCGGGTGGAGTCCTTCGGTTACATTCTGTGATGGGACCAGGGCACCTGAAGCTTAAAACGACGTCACTCCTCAATAACCTCGTCGCTGCGCAAGCGTCTATATTCAAGCTGGATATCATACTTTTGTGTGACCTTCGGTTGAGGCCGGTAGGTCGAATAACATGAAGGCAAACAGTGGCGCCGGAAGCTAAACCGACTAACCGCTAATCGAAGGCACATATGATCGAGACCGCATCTTTACACTGCAAAATTATGGTAGCTCAATGGATACCTGCTTGAGGCGGAATATACTATTGCACCTGCGTTGTTTTTACCACACAGTCCTTAGCTAATGACATGCCCAGGTCCTTCCCAGACATCATGACTTCTTCGTGTCGGCTGTGTGGGTGTGGACATGAAGCACTCAGTCCGCAGGACATATATCGGATTTATGCATTCGTCCGTTTTATATTATCGAGGGAATGTGGGATACTGTGTGTATAATTCTCAATAATTTGCATATTTCGCCCACGCCGACGTGTCAGCTCACTATTCAATATTATTGCTATCGGCCGGTATGTCTCAGGTATTCTGTTTTCACATCTCAGGGGAAGGGTTTAAATAGCGGGGGTTCCAGTCCTATGCTCGACTTGGTAATCATTCGATTTTCTTGCCCCCCCCCCCCACCTTTTATTCTTATACTGCTCTGTTTTTCCTACTCGGTGGCTGCAAGTGGGAACCGAGGTCTCGGTGGGAAACTGTCGTGTGGTAGTGCAAGTGCTGCATGGTAGTTGGTGAATGTCGGGTACGAATCGGCTGGTTGCTCGGCATTCCAAATTACCAGAATCAGAGGAGCAGCGATTCGGTTGAATCCTAGCCCTCTAAAACGTTTCGGGGCTTCCAACGGCACCATTGTCATGTCGGGCAAGTCATCGGATATCGTGGAAGAACGACTGGGCTTATTTTAGGTGCCGGGAAGAAGGGCCACCTAAGAGCGCAGAGCCTCCCACCCAATCGAGACAAGTCACTGCCTGACGATGCGCGCAGAACCGAAGAACCGGCTCCTGAAGGCCTTGCCAAGCAATGAATCACATCAAATACACACCCACCTCACCCCCTGATCCCACACCCAGAAGCAGCCGATCCAAGAACCTACCTATCACTGCTCAAAGTTACCCACCCCCACGCCGGCAGGTATGCACCGATCAACGGGACTTCTCCCATACCGAAGCACCACCCCGTCATCTTTTTGGGCCGGTGTCGTCTATATCATGGGCTTTGTTGCAACCTCGATAGTATGGAGATGCTCGGTCAACCAATCCATAGCTGGCTTGATGGAATTTCTGGGCAATGAAGACGTTCGTTGAAGAAGGGATTCGATAGACTGCCCAGGCCCGCGCATCTGGCAGATGGCACTATGCAGTGGCTCAGATGGGCCCCCCTGTGGTGGTCTACCTAAGGGTTCCCTCCAGCTCCACGTTTTTGGCTTGAGCCACACCGAATGTTCGTGTGTGGTCCAGCAGAGGTGCCGCGCCATATAACGGGCGAGATCCGCGGTGGGCGCTCACTGGTCATCAATTCGATGTGTTTCTTGACTGGCCTGCCTTTCCCCTCCTCCGGAGGATGAATCTAATAAAATATATTTCTCCTACCCATTGCTGTTTGCCGTAGACTTTTGTCACATAACCTGCTACCGGCCCCCCATGGAGCCATCACAACATTCTTCACCGCTCAATCGACACCGGTCCGGCGGACTGTCGACGGACGAGGAGGATGGGACTCGGATTAATATTTCACCCAGAACACTTTCGCTTTTTTCCCCATCCCTCCACAACAGCACCCTGTGCCAATTTTTGGCGACGTCATCAGAATCTGGGGAAATCAAGGTCACATCTACCTGGAGCTACCCTCCGCAAATAGCTTTGAACATGCATCTCGAAGTACCTTTGCTAATAAAAGCTGAGTGAATTTTCATTTTCAACATGCTCCAGCTGGGTTAAGTTCGCTGCCGGGCAGCAACAGGTCTAGTGTCCCTCTCTCGAAGAGCACCCATGTCCATTACCAGTGCAAGAGAAACCAGACCGGCTCTGGGTCACTTGGTCTGGGGAGCGGCCCCACCTCAGAGGCCGTTGTGTTGCCGAACGCTCCTATCTGCCGCCGGGTGTTTTGCTGTCACTCGTCTTGTCAGCAGTGGGACCGAAGTCATTCCACGTTTTCGACCGATGTGCAACTTCGATGAAGTCTTAATACCAACAAAGGTGGGTCCTTGGCTTAGCCCATCTGCTTCCGCAGCAGCACCGCTCTTCTCTTGTTTCCTTGACAATATTTAGGTAGTTGCGTGACAGGGGTCAATTTTCATCGACCATCTCTGCCATACTGTCCACAGCTCTGGCATTCCCTTCTCGTCCTTGCGTTGCAGATTTGGAGTTCGTCAGTGCCTTCAACATCCACCCTCTCGCGCACTCTGCAACTTGGTTTCGGTACGGAATTCGCTACCCTCGAACTTCGTAACCCCCTTCCCGCCGCCGTAGATTCAGCACTGCCATATTTGACGGCATCCAGAATGGCTCAGCCGGTACACGTCGTCGTCATTACTCCAGCCCCCGCGACACCTAAAAACCCAGAAGGTGGCCATCGGATCGTATTGTGAGGCGTTGACCTTGTATGTGAGCCCGGTTGTTGAAGTCTTTCCTAGTTTCATGTCAGCGCTAACACCGCCGATAGCAGGATGCTCACATGGACCGCTAACGGTCTATCCCTGGCCGCAATGAAGCATCACCTCAACGGGGTGAACCGCCCAGCTGTTATCATTTACAGGCATACGCGCCAAGGCGCCCACCGACCATCGTCCACCCTTGCCTCTTTGTTGTCGTTCGCCTTCCTGGTTGTCGATGATATCCTCAAGCCCGAGTATGCGAGGCGGCACCTACTTTTTGTTTTCCAACTCTATCACCATGTTCTGTGCGGTCCCGTTGGTCGAGTTCTAGGTCGCCAGGCTATTTCCGTTCCGGGTGTCTGGTTGTTGGACTTGTCGCCGTTATTCCTCATCGCCCATCCTCGTCGCCCATTCTCATCACCAATCCTCATCGCCAATCCTCATTGGCATACTTGATCATCACTCCTTGTGACAATCTTTGTCACGAAACTTTATCTTGATTCATCCGTGGTGTTGATAATCGGAATAGCTTGCCGTGCTGTGGCACGAAAATTAGCATTGTGCTCTCAGGTTTAAAGGATAGATTGGGTGAGCAATCGATGGGTGAATGGATGGGAACAGATGAACGCGAGATAATATGTAAGAGGAAACATGACACTGGTGTGAACGTCAAGGGGGAGGCTTGGGAACAATATATGAGACTTTGATGACTTGGCGAAACGACAATAATCCTTTCCTGCATGCAACCCCTCTCGCCTCTCAAGATGCGATTCGCTGAAGTGCTCAGCCTTGCCGCTCACCACCCTCCTCCTTCACAGCCTAATGAATCTACTCCAACTCTGCCAAATACATGCCATATTGTGCCAAGGGAAAAAGGATTACTGCCAAATGTGTTCTCCTCCGGTATTTAGAACAAGTGGTTTAGAACAGGTGGTGAGAGCGTTGAATTTATGCATGGAGTCAAAGTTTGCTGTGAACGATCTTGTTCATGACATTTCGGTCTCTTCCACAGCCTTGTCCCCTTAAATGTTCATCTGTGGCTATAACATAAGCCGTGCATGATGCACGTTCTATACATGATTGCGCCCGTCGAATATGTGATGAAGCGATTCTGCTATGCTGCGTTGGGCATAATGTGCAAAGCTAGGCACTCTTCAGGCCACATTTGGGCAGACGAGGCTCTGTATGAGAAACCAGAGGGATGGAGCATATGAGCCCAGAAGAATCCTAGTTTCGGTCTTGTTTCATCTTTTGATCTCTCCACTTCTTCTCTTCTTCTGACATCTAGCCTGATCTTACTTTAGCTTTGCGGAATCCGAGTACATCGAAGTTGTAATGGGGCCGACAGAGCTTGATAACCTCAATCTCTCCGAGAGAGGAGAAGTACCAGCAGCTGGGACGCGTGAGTTCACCAGTATCTTGCCAAGTCCTTCCACCACACCTACTAATGCTTGATTTCAGGAGCTGGCAGTCTTGCCAGTACCTGCTCAACTCTGCAAGGCACAGGGGTTTCCTGCCCAGAAGGTGAAGAGAACAAGGGTGTGTAGACCTAGTGCCTCCTATATTTCTTTCGATTGACTGGGCTAATTTCTTAACATGTCTGTAGATGAAGCATTGGGACGTGCTAAGTGTGCTCTTTATAAAGAGTTATGTCAAGAGTGGTGCTTTTTCCCAGCCCTCCAGGCACAGTTCTCTCTGGCTCTGGATTACTGGGCCGCAAAGGTTCTCGGGACCTTTCGAGACCTCAAATCCCTGGAGCGAGAAAACCATGCCCAAGGCTGTCATGACTACAAGGAACATCGGCCTGACAACGAGTATGGAAAGAAAAAAGAGGAACTGGCCATCAGACTTACCAATGAGCTCAAGGAATTCTGTAAGGCTTTCAATCTCTCCTGAAACCCTTCCCTTACCGAAGCTGAGTGTCAAACGCTAATCGAAGATCTCCGTCATAACCTTAGCAACATTGTTCAATTCAGCCAATGTCATCATGCATCAACATACCCCGAATGGCAGCATGGTGTCTGAATACAGGCTGTGGTCTTCCAATGTGGTAGGCTCAGATTCATCGGACCGCGAACTCTTTGCCGAGAACTACAGGGCCTTAGGCCCACGGCCAAGCATGATTGATGAGTTTGTGCATTCAGTTGTCAAGACTTCCGCGATGTTATGGATTCGGTTCAGGGTAAATACTCGGTCTGCTGCTATGTTTGCATACTTGATCTCTTAACTGGGCACTGACATGATATTTCTTCCCTCCAGTCCTATGCCGCCCGTCTCCGGTCCACGAAAGACTGTTCTCCAGGCCCGGTCTCCATTATTCTTAGCTATACTACTCTTCACGTTCTCTCCCACCTCCTCGTTGTTGTCATGGCCGGGGTGTTCTTCGTCTTGCCGCTCACCATGATGTACTTGGTAACGATGAAGAAGGCGGAGATTGTCCTCGTTACGATCACCTTCAGCCTTTTGTTCTGTGTCGGGTCATTTTACTTTGGTGGTGGCAGGGGCGGACTCAAAACTGACACCAAGTTCCTGTTGTTGTTTGCGTACACAAGTGTGATGGCAACCTTGCTTTCCAACTTTGCGCCGCATCAGGAGCAGCAGCATAGTCAGCAGTGTTCATGTCCCGAATCGAGCTGAAGAGACGGACACCCCTTCACACAAAAGTCGAGGTCATGACCTCTATACCTTTTCTATCTTCTGGGCAGGATCCTTTCTTATATTTCTTTCTAAATTTCCTTTGGCTATCGGTCTTTAAATCGTTTCCCGGACATAACATGTCACACCGTTTTTAAGTTTACAAACTTTCTATCTTCACTTCTCACGGCACCACCTTATTATTTTCTTACATCTACCTGTCTAGTCGGTATTATTTTCTGGGCTACGCGCTATAAAGTAATGCGTATTCGAGCTGTATAATAAACACACAGCAGTTATAACAGACAGGACTATATGGAAGTTTTCTACTCCAATCAAAGCATGCAAAGTGTAAAGTCTTCAACCTGAACCCTTGATGGCCGCTCACCAAGGCTTATACAGAGTTATACCTTGGCCGTGGAATTTTTTTATCAGTTTTTAACTATTTATATCTTGCTATCGATCCAGGCCCAAAGCCTCTCAATTACAGCTCTTGGAGTATTTAATCCCAGCCTTTGAACTCTTCAACCCCGGCCTTAAAGTTATTGGTCCCAGCCTTCAAAGTTTTTAGTGTCAGCAATTTAAAGTACATAACTCTGATACACAGCACTGAAAGAGACCAAAGACTACAAGACCCCATCGATATACATTGATCCTCTTACAGAGGACATCCCCACCATCCTTTCACACCTGTTAATCTTCTTTTAAGGCTTAAAAGATAAGAAACACTCCTCATGGCTATTTCGAAAGGCTTCTCAGCTATCTTTTAATACCCAGTAGCTATCTTTCAGTACCTAGCAACTATCTTTTAACACCTGGTGACTTATCCTTTGATACCTAGTGACTATCTTTTAGACCATACAGACGATTTTTTAATGCCTATCAAGTATCTTTCAATACATATATACTATCGTGTGAGGCATATGAATTATCTTTTGACACCTATAAACTATCTCTGAAGCCGTAGTAACCATCTTTTGAGGCCTTGATTTCAAGTATCATGCTATATAAAAGCCTTCTCCCTGCCTGAGAAAGACACACATGCTCATAACTCAACAGTCCACACCAGACAAAAACGCACAGTTTTCAATGCAAGCTAACATAACATATTATTCTTCCTGCCAGAAACACTATCACCCCCCCTATCTACACCCTAATCTTTACCTCCTAGGACGCTTGCTGGGCCTAGCGTTCTTTTCCCTCTTCTTTTCAGCGATAGCACGTGCCTTCCTGATGTCCGTAGCGTTCTTCAACTCCCGCTTCGAGCCTTCCCCATCCTTGAACTTGCCAATCCTCTTTTCCTTGGCTTCGGCCACCCGCTTCTTCCTCACATGATAATCATCACGGAATTTGTCAGCTTCCTTGGGGGCCTTTTCTTGCTTGTGCTTATACCTGGTGCCACCTTCCTGGTGGCCAGGACCGTTGGCAAGCCTGGCCAGGCCAGGCTTTTCCAATTCGCCAATACCAGGCAGGCGGCCGATACGGTTGGACTTCTTCCACTTGTCGAATCTGCCGGACTGGAAGGACGCCGCGATCTTGACACCAGACTCACCACGGATCATCTTGACGCCCTTGGAGCCGTCGTCATCGTTGGCACGGGCGACGTATTTGCTGTGGCGCTTATCCCAGCGGAGTTTGGAGCGGGTAGGCAAGCCGAAGGCCTTGGCGCCGTCGTCGTTGGTGAGGTCCATGGCAGCGTCGCGGGCGGCGGTGACGAAATGAGACGAGTTGACACCACCGGAGTGGACGCCATAGGCCTTTTCTTCTGCCGCCGAAGTCGTGCGTGGCGTGTAGGACATAAAAATCTCGGGGTCTTGGAATGACGCTATAGGGTCACCACCCTTTTGCTTCTTGCTTGACTTGGACGAAGTAACCGTGACTTCCATTTCAGAGTCCGAGTCGTCCTCTTCTTGCTCCGACTCCGACACATCCTCCTGCTTTGCGGGTTCATCGTCAGAATCCGAGTCAAATTCGCTGCCAGCCTTGGGTCCCTCGCCATCTGACATGTCAACATCAGAATCGGTTTCTCCCTTCGTGATTCTCCGTGGCGCGACCTTGGTTCTGAAGCTGCGCATCACCTCCGCCGCTTTGTTCCTGTGGGACTTTCCTTGGGGCCCAATTTCGAAGACTGTCTCCTGAGGCTTGAACAAGCTGATCTTGGAGAGGAGATTGTCACGGGCTTCCTCGGCATTGATCGCCTCCACGCCAAACAAGGGATGAAGTTGTGTCCAACCCTTTGAGTTGATGATCTCACGAGCTCTCTTGGCACTGGAGCTGGAAGCCGAGTTTCTGGTCCTCATATAGAGCTTCTCAGCCTTGAGCGTAACACCCCTGAGCGCACTGATGTCGCCCTCTTCGTTCAGAACCTTGTTGACCCACTCAGTCTGGTTCTCGAGCTCCGATCTCTTCAGCGCACCGAGCACAACATCCTGAGCAAATGAGGGGTCTTGTCCATCTTTACCCATAACCAGCCTCCGTCCGAGGAAAAGCTGAAGATCGATGAGATAGGGCAGATCAGACTCCCGTACAAGAGCATAAGCCCAACCGCGCTGGCCAGCACGAGCCGTACGACCGACACGATGGACGAAAACCTTGGGCTGTGGAGGAAAGTCGTAGTTGATGACATTGGCGAGAACTGGAATATCGATACCACGAGCCGCAACGTCTGTGACTACCAGAATATTCGTTCTTCCTCGTCTAAAGTCATCAACTTGGATCTTCCTAGCGGTTTGATCCAAAGAACCGTAAATGTAGGAAACAGCGAAGCCGGCGTGGCGAAGGAGATGTGCAATGTACTCGACGTGATGCTTGGTAGCCGTGAAGATGATTGTAGAGTGTGCTGTCGGCTTCTCCTTGAAACTGAGTCTGTCGCTGCCACGCTTGCGCTTTCCCCGAGAGTTATTTGGATCAGCCTCGTCTTTTGGTGCTCCTTCTGGCGTTCCCATTGGCATCTTGATAATATCGTGAAGAATATGCAACAGAGCGCCCTCCTTCTCACCACCCTTGACAGAAAAGAAGGCACTCTCCATATCGGGAGACACCTTGGTCTCAGCGTCCAATCTCACCAAGCTCGGCTCCTGTAAACCAGCTCTGGCAAACTCAACCAAGGAAGATGGCAGAGTAGCCGAAAATAGCAGAGTCTGTCTTGATGATGGCAGCGCGTGAAGAATCTCGGTTAGCTGCTCGGCAAAACCCATTTCGAACAGGCGATCGGCTTCGTCGAAGACCACGTATTTGATCGAGGAGAGGTTGAGGTTCATTTCAACCTTCAAATGCAGGAAACGACCAGGGGTAGCAATGACGATATCGGGGTTCGTGGCCATCTGGGCGAACTGCTCCTCCAGGCTGTCACCACCAACGAGGAGAATCGTCTTCAGATCTGTGCCGCGACCCAGTTCCTTCACAACCTTCAATGTCTGTAGCGCCAGTTCACGAGACGGCGAGAGAATCAAGGCTCTGGCGCCGACCTTGGGGCTGTGTCCCTTCAAACGCTCGATCATGGGGATGACGAAGGCGGCTGTCTTTCCTGAACCTGTGCGCGCCATACCCACAACATCTCTTCTTTCCAGGACCAGAGGGATTGTCTTCCTCTGAATTGGAGTCGGGACAGAGAAGCCCTTCTTTGTGATGGCTCGTAATAAATTCGCATTGAGGCCTTTGAGAACCACATGTTAGCCCCCTATCACCGTGGAACGTTTGATTTTCCAAGGAATACGTACCCATGGCCTGGAAACCACCACCCTTCTTTACCGACTTGCCCTGCACATTCGAGCTTTTCCTGTTGGACTTGCGCTGAGCGGTAGCAATGAAGTCCTCATCGTCCTCGGCATTCGAATCGCCATCGCCTGCTGTTAAGAGATCTCCGAAATCAAGATCGAAATCCGCCTCACCGCCCTTCTTGACAACCTCAAAATCTCCATCACTCTCGTCGGCAAACAGGGACCCCGCAATATCGACCTCGTGCTCCGACGGAGTCGGGGACGCAGCGCGTCTCTTCATCGTAGGCGAATGGTATTATACTGCACTAATTGAACGTAGGATGGTCGGAGTTGAAAAAGGGAACTGGTATTTGATATTCGGCGCTGACAGCAGTGAAAATAGAGCTCAAAGTGGTGGATGGTGTTGCTAGAGAGCTGTTGTAAATTTTCGGCATCACTGAGCCTGCTGTTACTGCGCTGCTCAGCGAAATTTTAGTGGGGCCGATTCCTTATCGGTTATCAATCGCTCGTCAACATTGGCGCATTGCGACCTGCATCAAACGAACCCTGTATGAGCGAGGTGTCGCACCTGCTGCTTCCTCCTTCCACACTTTTCTCCCATCCTCGTGCAGCT
Organism: Podospora anserina S mat+; assembly: GCF_000226545.1. Taxonomy (NCBI): domain Eukaryota; kingdom Fungi; phylum Ascomycota; class Sordariomycetes; order Sordariales; family Podosporaceae; genus Podospora; species Podospora anserina. Next base: position 1,208,685 of record NW_001914857.1, read on the forward strand.
GAATTCGAACTTCCACCTTTCCCTCAACAACCACCCGCGTGAAACAAATTAATCCCTCCCACAACCACCCAAGATGTCAACCCCAAAACCAACAGAAAGCGCGGCGACACCAGCCGATCCCGCCCCAGTTGACACCCGCGATGCGCTCGAAGTCCTCGAGTCGGAAGCCAAGGAGTGGGACAAGGTATGCGATCGCAAACATCACCCGCCCTCATCACCATCCCATCCCTCCCCTGTCCAATCCCCATTCTCCCAACAATGGTACTAACACCCCTTATCCCCCAGGACGCCGAAATCGACCGCATCCTCAAAGCCTTCCGCCTGAACGCCTACGCCGTCCTCGGCCTAAAACCCGGCGCCCCCGAATCCGACATCAAAAACCTCTATCGCAAGAAATCCCTCCTCATCCATCCAGACAAGACCAAAAACCCCCTTGCCCCCGACGCCTTCGACCGTTTGAAAAAAGCGCAGACCGAGCTCATGGACGAGAAGCACCGCGCCCGACTCGACGAGGCCATCGCCGACGCTCGCATGCTCTTGATGCGGGAGATGAAGCTCACTGTTGACTCCGAAGAGCTCAAAACCCCAGAGTTTGAGAAGAAGTGGGATGAAAAGACGGTACTTGTGCTGGTGGAGAATGAGCAAAGGAGGAGGCGGCAGATGAAGGCGCAGTTGCAAGAGGAGGGTAGGGAGCAGAGGAAGCAGGAGGAGGAGTTGGAGCAGAGGAAGAAGAAGAGGCAGCATGAGGAGGACTGGGAGAAGACGAGGGATCAGAGGATTGATAGCTGGAGGCAGTTTCAGAAGGGGAAGAATGGGGAGCCGGAGAAGAAGAAGAAGAAGAAGTTGAAGCCGATTGGGTGAGCTGATGGGGGGGTTAGCAGCACAGATGAGATACGCAAGACTTCAGATGAGATGGAATAGAACGAACTGACGGGATGGGATAAGCATAACAGGGCATCATCTCGAACGAAGCAGCAGGGATTTGAGCTTATGGAAGTGGAAGGGCATTCATGTCGTGAGTTACATTTCTGGGTGAAGGAGAGGTAGAGAGGACGTTGTTTGACCCCTGACCATATCATCAGTTGCCAGCATACTCTACACATTAGCGTGGAAGTCATCTTGCCCCAGCCTCCTTGGGTGGTGGTTTATCCTCTCCTGAAAATGGTCTGTACACACACATCAAGCTCCATGCTGTGAACCGTTTCTCTTTATTGACGTTTCTTTCAGGTCTCAAGGTAAGATTCCCAAGATCCGTGATGCCAAATGCCTTTTTTGTGTGGGTCTTGGTTGGATGTCCTGTCCACAAGCCATCCCTTTCAAGGTGAGATCCGCGTGGTTCGTAATCAAGACGACAAACGCATCTTGGAAAATGCGACTTCACCTATTAGAAAATGAGCCATCGTAGTTGAAATACCATCAGCCTTCGTTCATGGGGATAGCGGTCCCTCAAGAGTACAATATGGACAACATGACGCAGGCTTGACCATGAACCCTTTATGAAAATCCATTTCAGATCATGTATCCCACCGCAAATCTCCTACCTCATAGCCATAGCCTTCTCATTCAACACCCTCTCCTCCTTCTTCTGCTTCCCCTCCTTGGGCGCATGAGTCTTCTTATACTTCAAAAACCTCACCAAATTCAACACCGCCTCATCCGCCTTATCCCTCAACTCCCCCTGCGCCCTCTTATCAATTCCCTTCGCCAACGCTCTCAACTTGGGCAAAAACTCCTCCAGATGCTTATGGAAGCCCTCCTTCCAGAACACCTCCTTATCATTTTCCGTGGCCTCATCACCATAAATGTCAAAAATCTGGTTGACAGCCTCTACAACATCAGCCGGTGGGATGGTCTTGTCCTGCTCACAGCTCTGGAGGAGAGTGATCAAAAAGACGCCAATCTCGCGGTTGAGATCAATAGGAGCTGTGTCCCTGGCCAAAGAGCCAAGGATACCAACGCACTTGACGCCCAGACCCTGGAGGGGGTCAACCTCCTTTCCTTCTTCTGGTTTTGGCTGGTTCTTCGCGGCCTGGTAGAGCGCAATGAACTTGCGATGTTGGCCTGGAGTCAACGGTACATTTGCACCCAAGCTGCGGGCAATAGCCCAGGCAAGACTGGCTATTTGGGTGGCGAGGTCGAGATCAGCATTGTCAGCCTCGACGATGGGAGTGATGGCCTTGACCCAAATCTTTTTGGCGGCTGGATACCACGCATCATAGATGTTGGAGTTTTCGCTCTCAGAGAAGTCGATGCATGCGACGGTCCAGGCAATATTGTTGAGGGCCGTAAGGGCATTTGACTGGATTGCGAGGTTCTCTTCGCCATCGATCTGAATATTGGATAGACGAACCAATTGCGGGATAGCTTGTTGAATGAAGGCGCCGAGCGTGGGAAGGTCGTCCAGATCTCCAGAGTCAAATGGGTCGTCGGCTCCTGTTACCTTTTCCATATCGGCTTCCAGATCGGCAATATCGTCATCGTCATCCTCCTCGTCTTCATCCATGTCGTCATCCTCCTCATCGTCCTCTTTGTCTTCGTCATCACCGTCCCCGGCATTGGAAGCTCCGTCCACATCCATCGCGTCGTCACCCTCAGGCTTGTCCTCAAGTCCGTTCCATTCCTCCTCCTTTGGTTGAGAACGGTTGCCCTTCTCAAGAGTCTCCTGTAAATCGGCACCGATAGAAGCCAAAATCTCCAAAGCTAATTGGACAACAGCTCCCTGGTTGGCGTTCCCATTAGCCACAGCGCTCGCCGAAGGTACATGTTCCAATGCACGAGTGAGGGTTCCAATAAGAACTGCATCGCAAGCGCCGTCCTTCCCGGGGCTGTGGTCGAGCCATTGTAATGACGAGAAAACATTGTGAAGAACACCGCACGCCATCACCGATCGAGGACCGGAGCCAGAGGCAAGTTTGAGAAGGACGTCGTAGCATCTAGTTTCCTGGTCGTTCGTCATGGCTTGGCCCAGCTCGAGGTTGTCTTCTGAAAGTGTCGTCAGGCAGGAGAGGGTCTCCTCGTAGATCTCTTGCGGCGTGGACTCTGAGGCAGCCAGACGGAAGAGGAATTTGACGATGGTTTGGTTGGCCACGATAGCGGTGGTGATCTCCTCGCGGGCCATGCCGAGAAGATTGAGGAGAGCAAGAAGGGAGCTTGAGATCTCCCATACAATACGCTGCTGAGCCTTGGTGAGCTTGGAGAAGACAGGCTCAGTTGATGTGAGTGTGTCAAGAATCTATGACCTGGTTAGCTCTGGCAAGTTCATAAGAGTTGTAGGTCACATACAGCCTTGGCAGCATGCTCGATGGCAGTCAGAATGTCGAGTCTGTATAGGTGTACACAGAAATCGGCCTCCTCTTCCTCAGCGAGAACCTTGAGAATCTCCCAGCCAGCAGCTCGGCTGTCGATGCTGTTGTCTGTGAGTGTCTCGGTGAGAACAATGTGAACAACCTGCTCCCTGAGAAGCAGCTTTCTGGTTTTGGCATCTTGAACGATGTTGGCGATGGCGCCGGCAGCCTGTGTTCTTGATTTGGCTTCGGGGTTCTTGAGATCCTTGAGAATGGGGAGAATTTTGCTCTCACGGAGCTTTGCAAGCTCTGGATCAGATGGTGGTTTTGAAGCCCTTGCGATGGGGTCTGCGCGGCTGGCACGCACTCTGTTCTTTCTTGCTTTGCCCATTTTTGTATCTGGAAAATGTCTGATGGTTATGACGTGGCGTTTATGAGAGAAATATCTGGAAATAGGGTCCCACGAAAATTTCCCAGGTTTGCTCAAGGCAGAAAGTAAATAAAATCTAGATGGTTGTCGCAACAACAATTGTGGAAGAAAAGTTGAGAAAAGCCCTTCAACCCCACACTCGTCCCCCGCCATCCACACAAATTGAACCCTGGTCCATGAGATGCGGAGATCCAGGGTCGGGCACGAAGTACCTTTTGTGACACCAGACATGTTGAATTTCTCAAATGACAGAGGTTCCACACTTAGACTTGATGTTCAGAATATTCATACTGGCTCATGTTAAGGTGTTAAGCTAGCCAATGTCTCACATCGTTACACTTCATTCCCTTCCCACTCAAGTAGATGAGAACACAGGTCGCAAACAAAAGTACTTCGGCTGCTAAACAGCTCCAAGGGTTCGTTGATGCGGGACATGGCAGCCCTGTAAGTGGAGCCGAGCTGTCTTGGCTTTAGCGAGCCACGTTTAACCCAGACGCGCCAATCTAACCACCATCGACCTCCATCCACTATCATTGCCGAGTTCGGGGTCCTAGATCAAGCTCCCGAGGCATCAAGGAAGTCAACCAGACTGGCGACTAATATTGATTGAATGAGATGCGGTTCCGCGCACACCAGCCAATCTCTCATCGTCTGAGACACTGAGCTATTACTTTATATCGTGGTTGATGAACGGGAATGCACTCAGCTGGCATCAATCGCTGAGTGCAAGATGGGACTTTTCACCAACAACGACGACGCAATGGTTAAGAAGGACGATGATCTCAAGCGGGGGAAGACGCTTCCCACTCGCGCACCATGGGCACCAGCTTCAGCACCCAGAACGCCCCCGCGCAAGACGATCAAGCGGCTCGTGATTGCTTTGGCTGTGGGATTCTTCGTCTATTTGTTCATCAAGAATCTACCGCCAATGGATGATCAAGTACGCAGAGACTACAGGCATCCGAGATATTCAGATCGCAAGCCGGGAAAACAGCCAGGCCCGATGCCAAAGATGAAGCCCCCACCACCTGAGCGCATACCGGAGAAGCCCGTGGTGAAGGACATCCCGAGTGAACAGCCTGCTGCTGTCGTGGTACCCCCTGTCGTAACTGACACTGCTACCAACGCCAGAACATATGATGGCCCTATTTACTTCAGGAAGCTGGCTGCGACATTACAAGCCATTGAGAGCAGTACGAGCGGCTTCAGCGCGGTGAATAAGAATGTGCTGTTTGCCGCTGCTAGCTTGAAGAGCGCCTCAGTCTTGCTCCCAATGGCATGCAAGATGGGGACTGAGCTTCGAAGCTATGTGCACTTTGCATTGATGGGTGGTAGTGAGATTGATTTGGATGAACTTCAAGCTGTTAACGGCATCGACGAGTCCTGCCAGATCATCTTTCACGGTAAGAGGACAGATCATGTGCCGATGCCTATATCAATGCTAATCCGTGAACCACCATAGATGCGAGGCCTGATTATGCCTCAACCTCGACATTGAGCCGCCTCGAAACATGTGCTACACGTGGATTATGTGAGCTTCCTTTCCATGACAGTTTGATAACACACCTCTCACACGCTGATAGACCACATTTACAAGTATATGCATCCTCAAGTTCTGTTTCTTGATGCTTCTGGTGTGGAAGAGCACTATTTTCTCGATGGCATCCGCAAACAAGCAGACGTCTCTGGAGTGCCCATTATTGAGCTGCCCAAGAATGCTCACTCACGGTTATCTTGGATGACGAAACTCGATAGCTCGTCGTTGGCGGCTTGGAATAGGATCAGCGTCGATATACTGATCCATGCGCCACCTGTAGGCTCTGGTAGCCTGATTCGATTGCTTCAATCATTATCAGCAGCTGATTTCTCAGCGGGCCCAACGCCTCACCTCACCATCGAACTTCCTCATGACATTGATCGGGCTACGACAGAATTCTTGAGGGACTTTACTTGGCCACCAAGCCGCACACACAGCCTTTCCAATGTGCGGCAACTTACACTCAGACATCGCATACCTCGGGCTAGGTTGACCGAAGAAGAAAGTTCGGTCCGTCTTCTCGAGTCCTTCTGGCCGGTCAGTCCGCGATACTCTCACGTGCTGGTACTATCACCCCAAGTCCAGCTATCGCCTGGATTCTTTCACTGTAAGTCTTTTCTCAACCAGCTCAACTGGCCCGGTAACTAACATCCACCAGACCTGAAATTCACTCTGCTGGAATATCTCTACTCATCCAATTCCCTCCTCCAAAGCTGGGATTCCCGCCTGCTCGGTATCAGCCTCGACCTGCCCCCCACAACGCTAGCAGACACCTCAAAGTCATTCAGCCCACCTGCTCCCAAACCCATGACACAGGCCAAAGACTCCAAAAAGCCATCACTATCCTCTCAAACGTCTAGCTCAGCTCCTTTCCTGTGGCAGTCCCCCAACAGCAACGCCATGCTCTACCTCGGCACTAAGTGGACAGAACTCCACTCTCTTGTATCGAACACTATCGAACATCAACACTCTACCTCGTCCCTCTCAACATTTTTCACCACCAAGGCCGTTAGCAAGAGGTATCCCTCCTGGCTGGAACACGCCCTCAGGCTTTCAAGAGCAAAGGGGTATTTCGCGCTGTATCCTAGTGAGGCTACTGCTATATACTTGGCTACGACGCATAATGAGTTGTTTAAGGGGCCGGAGGAGTACGAGAAGGAGCTGGAGGTAGATGATGGGAGAGGAGAGGAGGTCAGGCTCACGTCTGGGCCGCTGTTGGAGACGGTGCGGTTGTTGGGGTTTGATGAGATGCCAATTGTGAGTTGGGAGGGCAAGGAAACGGGTTTGGAGGGGTTGGATGAGGGGGCGGAGGAGTATGTTAGGGAGTTTAGGAAGGCGGTGGGGGGAGGT
>NW_001914857.1:1215435-1236579 GCF_000226545.1 Podospora anserina S mat+
GGTGGGGGGTTTGTTTTGTTTGAGGGGGGAGTGAGGACGTGATGTAGGTTATGGGGTAAGTTTGAAGGTTTCATATGGAAGAGGGACATTAATGTGGTTTGGGTACTTGTATCTCATAGTCCGGGTATCTCTCCGTTATCGTCTGAGCATCTGAGCTTGGTTAGTCACATTCTACCTTACATTTTTGAGATGTACGGATCATGATATTCATTAATGCATAGAGTGGCAACCATCCTCGTAAATTGCTTTCTCATCTTCCAGCATCACTCACTCGTCAGCCCCCTCATTCAACTTATTTATCACCAACAACGACACGCACGCGCCGACGATACACAGCGCTATGCAAGCCATCACCTATTATCCCATCAGTACATATTCCTCTTTTTTGTTCCCCTGTCCCAGTACTTACAGTCTGCGTCTTCCACCCTGTCTGCACAATCGCCGCCCTCCTGCTGTACTTATTCACCGTTTCTACCATCTCATCAGCAACAATTCCCCTCCCCTCCCCTCCCCTTCCCATTCCACATTACTCACTGATATAATTCGCCAAGCCCACCCCAAGACAGCTCACACTCAACGCCCAGAAAACCGCCCCCAAGGGATACGCCATCCTCAACTCGGTCTCTGTCGCTGTTTTCCGCAGATGAAAGGACAGGACTATCGCGACGGAGACAATGGCCATGTAGATCGATAACCGGAGGTAAGAGAGAAAGGTGCGCTCGTTGGCGCAGTGGTCGCGGCAGTCGGAGGATTCGTTGTTGAAGATTAGGGGGCCGAATAGAGGGGGGTGGAAGAAGGCTCTGGCGAGGGGGTCGCGGCTTGTTGTGAGATGAAATTATTAGTGCTGAGGATTTGAGAAGACATGAGATAAAATATGAGCTGTGATTTACTCTATAATCTGGTGAACATCCACCGGCCTTGTCAGTGAAGCCAATGGCTGACAACACAAACTCGACCGGGTGAGGTCTTCCTCGTCTATTTGATCGCTCATGGCTGGATTTTGGTCTGGAGGGATGAAAAGTGTATTTGGGATGGTTGGATAGGTAGAGGGCATCATAAAATTTCTATTTCGTAAGTTTGATATGAGATGTGATGAGTTTGTATAAGTGTGCTGCCCTCACAAACATGACGCCATCGTGGGCTTGAATGAGAACCTTGCTGGTGTTTGTTGCAACGAGTGGGGGTGAGCGGGGGTCATTCTTGACACTTATCGGAGCGCTTATCGGTGGCAGCGGGGCACGCGTTGGGCTTTTAATTAGTGCGGCTTCTGCCTGCGCGACCTGACGCGAAGGAGCTGGGAGGGAAACGCGTCTTTCGGTTTATTCACCTTTCCAAGCATTTTGAAGTTTGTTGTTGACTTGACTACGACACCACCCGCGCTATTGACAGACTTCTTGCAACAACATATAACGACTTCAGGACACCATGAGTATGCTATACCGATCAGGAACACAATATTGACAGGCTAAGGCTAATGTAATGGCAGCATCATACGGCGGGTATCAAAGAACGGGCTATGGCGCCCAAGGCGGTGATGAGGGCGGCGGCTTCATGAGCGGTTCCCAGCAAGGCAGTCAGGGTCAATCAAAGAGGGTATGTTCCCACATAAGGTCTCGCACTACCTGAGCCCCCAGGCTAACATCGATCCCCCACAACAGAGCACAATCGACGAGTACCTCCGCCCAGTAACTATCAAGCAAATCCACGACGCCAAAGCCGGCTACAACGAGTCCGAGATCACCATCGACGGCTTCCCCGTCAGCACAGTCACCCTTGTCGGCCAAGTGCGCTCCGTCCAACCCCAAACCACAAACATCACATACAAGATCGACGACGGCACCGGCGGTACCATCGACGTCAAGAAATGGGTCGACCTCGAAAAGTCCGAATCAGGCGCCGAGACCCCCTTTAGCCTTGACACCTGGGTCCGTGTTCTCGGTAGACTCTCGAGCTTCAACGGCAAGATCCACGTTGGCGCACACCATGTCAGAGTGATCGACGATTATAACGAGGTCAGCTATCATTTGTTGGAGTCTACCTATGTGCATGTCTGCATCTCGAGGGGTTTACCTGGTGGTCCTTGGCCACAAAAAGAGGGTGCGGCTGCTGGTGGTCATGGTGGAGGGGACTCTGACAGCATGTTCATCGACAGTGGGAATGGGTATTCAGGTGATGCTGCGGCGGCTAATGCTAGGGTGGCGTCTTGCTCGAGACAGGCCAAGTCGTTGTATCAGTTCATGCAGAGCGATCCAAGATCGATAGAAGGGATCAATGTCGCTGATGTCATGGCTGGGTCTGGGATGGGCAAGAGGGATGTGCTTGCAGCGGCGGATGAGTTGTTGGGCAACGGTATTGTCTATACCACTGTTGATGATGAGACCTGGGCCATTCTCGAGACATAAAATTGTTTGGTGTAGGGGGCATGTACAGATTGAATGACGGGATATGCATGGCGAGGGATACCACGGCGCCAGTTATTTGACTGATTGCTTTGATTTGTCTCATGTAGAGTACGTACAATTCCCATGGCATTCTGATTTGGGGCTACCGAAGGATCATTGCAGTTGTTCGGTGGATTATAGCTACTATCTAGGTAGATCTGACCTAACAGTCGTAAAGAGCGCAGAACATCATCTCAAACAAGAATCCAAGACCAATTAGCCAAACAAACAAAAAGTCAATCTGCGAGCCATATGTTGAGTATGGCGATACATGTAAGCAAACGACCCCCTTTCAAACTTGGTCAAAAATCACCATAGGTTGAGTTGATCAACCAGCATCAAACATCCAAAAACAAACAAAACAAAAACAGAAAATTCAGACGCACCAGAAACCATTCCTTCCTCTCTTTCCCAAATCAACCAACAACCTTGCCAACCCTCCTCCCCTTCCCCGTCGCGCCCGGCTCCCGCACCATGATAGTCAACCTAACCGGCCACCTCCCCCTCTTCAAATAAATCTCCTTCTTGATCTCAAACCCAAACTTCTTGTAATACTCATTATTCACCGCCGAGCTCGACTCAAGGTACATCTGCCTCCCCTCCCTATCCGCCCTCATCATCCCATCCCTCAGCAACCGTCCCCCCAAGCCCCTCCCCTGAGATCTCGGTTTAGTGCCCAAGTAAACCAAATACCAAGCATCATTCTCCTTCTCCGGGCCCAAGACCTCCCGCTTGGTGTCGTGAAGCAGAGGGAGGATCTCGTCAAAGAGACGGCGACGGCCTTCAGCGCAGAGTTGGAAGTGCAGACGCCAGAGCCCAGAGCGGAAGTGGGTTAGGTAGCTGTCGAGGGAGGGGGGTGGGTTGGGTGGTACCCTTTTTCTTTTATCAACACTTTGTTTTCATCATGCGGTGAGGGGAGGGGCACTTACCAAAGAGCAACACTATCAAAATCCTCCCCCACCGTCGTCACAAGCCCCCCGCCGATGCAGTGAGAGGCGACGGTGTAAGTCAGGATATCGACATGAAGGTTCCATTTGTCTTCCGCCGCACCCTTGCCCTGTCGTCCCTTTGCCTCGCCGCCGAAACCAGCCCAGGTGAATGTCACCCCTCCAGATGTGGTGGCGGAATCATCGTTGGAAAGAGGGGATTCAACAGCGGGGTTGCTCTCGATATCCACCAGATACCTCGCGTAGTCATCCGCCTGGAACGCGTGCGCGAGACTGAGGGCCGCCTCGCGGCATTCGTGGGTTTGGACGGTGCGCACTTGGGTGTTCCAGGCTGCGGGGAGGAGGGAGCGTTTGGTGAGTGTTGCAAGGACTTTCACGCCACTACTGCTGCCATTCCCACCACTGTTTGTTGTTGTTGATGAGGTGGAGAGTGGAATGGTCGTGGCGGAGGGGTTGGAGGTCGTGGTTGTTGTTGTTGTGGTGGTGGTGGTGGTTGACGTCGCCATGCTGGGCTAACGTCTCGTTCAACTACATCATGGTGAGCATGAGATAAGACGGACGACTTGGGAGGGAGAGAAGTACTTTATGTGTCTGATATATTTTGTATACTATCACCCGTATGGACTCTCGAAAGCTGACTTCTCGAGACGGGCATAAACCCTATTGAGGACGACCTCATTAGCATCTCGGTCTTCCAGAACAACCGCAATGTGTGATTTGATGACTTACTGGACGGGTGGCGGAGGCAATTAAGTGCGGTTCGCAAATCAGCAGACATCAATGTGGTCTTTGAGCTGTCCTGGCTCCGTTGGCTGGTAAAAACAGAGGAGGTGAAAGTGTAATCGAAGAAAAGGTCTTGACCAAGACCCGGCTGTATGGGTTATCTTCGAAGAGCGGCTGTTGTTGTTCTCGAATGTCTCGTTACACGTAAGAGTAAAAAGACAACGAGAGATAGGTTGGGGGGGAAAGTGTTTGTATATATGTGTAAGTACCAGCCTGCCGGAGAGTGGATGGATGATTGTCGTTTGGGGTTTCTTGGCGTGGGCTGTGTAAGACGGGTTGATGGTGATAGATTGGATAGTGGGAGTGGCAAAATGACTGGATGGGACGAGTCCTGGTAGGGATTGTCCTAGTAGTCTGAGTGGTGGTAGTAGCAGCGGTAGCAGGTTATGGTCGTTGTGCAAGAAGAAGCAAACAAGACAACAACAGCAGCAACACAGCAACAACTACAAGATCGAACAAACAAACAACAGGCAAGACAATGGCAACAGCGCGTAGTGTGTGTGCGTGCCCTTGATGCTAAATTGCCCCCCTGAATGGGGGACTTTCAAGTAGACTTGGATAATACGGGGGGGTGTTGTACTGGATCAACTCTGGGGTAGTGGTAGTTCTGACGAAGAATCCAAGAAGGCGACGAAGTGGCAGGTAGGCACCTTGAATATGTAGACAGCAAACTAGGACGGACCTCTTAACAATTTCTGAGACAAATGACACGAAGGGGGACCAGCTTGCTCCGACGTAATGAGACAAGGATGACGAGAGTCGGAGACGATAAGATAGGTGGGATGAGAAGTTCCCAATGTTTGGAAATCAGGCAAGCAGCCGGAGGAATGCAGCGGGCTCTTTTGGGAAAGACGGGGAGCACTTACACCACGCCCACGAGGACATGCATGTAGGGGAACGGTGGGCTCCCCATGTGTGAGCACTCACACCGCAGAGAGCCGGAGAAGGTCTCCCCCAGTCCACCCAGTCATCAGACAACACAAGTCCGTATCTCTCTGTTAGGGAATAGGAAATGGTCGGGAATGGTTCCGTTGAAGGTCCCGGACAACGGGGCGGGCGTATCCATTGGCTGCCAACGGCTGCCCACAGACCGGGGGAAACCAGGGAGGTCCCAAGGACGGAACCATGAAGCAACGGCAGCGCCGGCATCCCCAACGTCGGTCAAAGGTGGGGGTTGGGATCTCGCCTTCGTCCAAACTCGCTATCCAATGAAGCCTGCACGAGATGCAACCTGTACAGCATCCTGTTGACGAACAGGGTCCTTGTCCCCAGGCTCAACAGTCCAATTCCTAGCGGTTCAGCTGCACATGCCAAGTTAGACGGACTAGGGGACTGGGGGGACTGTGCTGATCCGAGCATCGGGTCCCACCGGTGTTTGAGTGGAAAGTTGGCCATCAAATGGTCATGTAAGTCGCCCTGTTCCAATCAAACGTCGTCAATTCGTGGCCTGTATGTACACGGATATGCAAGATGATCAGGTGACGCAGCCATGGGTGTCCTGACCGCACGCCCTGCCTGCAGCCGCTGGTTCCCGAGAGATAGTAATACCTGTCATGATAAGAGCTTGTCCAGTCGAAGAAGAGATAAACGGGTGGCATACTCAGCAGCAAGCACGAACAGCTTTGTTGTTGTTGTTGTTGTTGTTGTTGTTGTCACATCGCATGGTTGCATGCCCGGAGCACCAATGTTCTGTACCCCCCGTTGCCGAATCTACAGGAAAATAGTTCTTCTGATTATTATTTTGGTAGAAACCCCCCACCCTAGCCCCCCCAAAGCAATTGCTCTGCGATTAAGTAAGACTACCAGTGTTGTGTATGCAAGGTGCTGAAAAAGGAAGCAAGCGGCTCTCTGCCCGGCTTTATAAGTCGCCGGTCCAAACAAAGCAGAGAGCGGATATCTTAGGCATAAAAAGCGGAAACCAATCGGACGGCCAACGTCTCGAAAAACTGCACTTTTCTTTTGCTGTGTTTTGCTGTGTAATCCGAATTCCGATCCCGTCCACTACATGCGGCGGATCTCCTGCTCGTTCTTGTACTTGTCGAGCCCGGTGTCCAAGTTCGCCCACCACTCAAACAGCATCGAGTTGCAGATCAGCTTGAACCAAGGCGTGAACTTAAGGGAAGGATCCTCAAAGAGCTGCTTCAGCTTCTCGGCAGAGACATACTGTACGTCCTTGACCTCGTTCGGGCTGGGGTTAAGATCGACATTGGCCTTGATGAAGAGAATGTAGTCGACTAGAGTGGTACCTCATGGTTAGCACATTGGCACGACAGCGCGGGGCGGCTGCACATCATTGCTACTCACTCTCGTGCTCGCCCCATTTCCCGTCGCTTGGCGCCTTGTAGTGAATGCGTGTCAGGAAGTGAAAGTCCTCCAGGGGGACCTGCTCCTTCTTGATGCCCAATTCGTGGTCCAACTTCCGTCGCGCAGCATTCTTGACGCCCAAAACAGAGTCCTCCAGGTTGGACCCGGTCTCGCTCGCCATGTGCAGCGGGTGCGAGCAGCAGGTGTTGGTCCACATGTCCGGGAAGGTAATCTTCTCGGAGGCACGCTGCTGAAGAAGCAGCTCGTTCTTGTCGTTGAAGAGGAAGACGGAGAAGGCGCGGTGCAAGAGTCCCTTGTCGATGTTCGTCATGAGGTGGCCTGGTTGCGCGTGGTGTTCCTGGTCAGTACAACATGAACCCGCGCATAATAACCCCTCCCCCCCTTTCCTAGCTGCTTCTTGTATTATGGTGACAACTCACAAAGCTTCTTGCTGGCAGTTCCGATCGGCATATCATTCTCGTCTGTCACGATGCAGACCTCGTCCATCAAGCGGATCTGCTCCTCATCGTGGCCCTCGAGCGCCTCGCCGCTGGTGTCGATATCGGGGAACAGGCTAAGGATGGTCTCGGCTGTGATGGGGACGCTGCGCGTCTGGGTCTCGATGGTGGTGACAGACATGGTAGGCGGTATAGATGAAGTGGGTGAGGTTAGGAGCGCGTCACGGGTGGTAGACAGAGGGTTTGGGCGCAAGTTATATTGGAAGGAATTAAGGTTCCCCAACAAGTCCACGATAAGGGTCAACACAGCTGCAATTTAAAGTGGGTGCCCTGAACCCTTCTGCTTTATTGCCCGGGTAATCGCCGGGCCCCGGCCCAGCAGCCTGGCACGAGGGGCAAATCGCGGGGACCTCTGGCAGCCGCCAGAACCCTTCAAAGAACACCCTTGCCACCCGAAGGGTGCACCCGCCACTTACACCCAAAGAGGAAGATAAACACAAGCTTTGCATCGAATGTCATTGTGCCCATCATGTGAGTTGAGGGCGGTGAAATGTTTTTAATGAAAATCGTCACCAAACCTAAAAAAATCGTCTTGGTTTTTGGTGGAAGTAAACATTGTGTACGTAACCATTAGGTACTAACCGGCATGGCCCGGCGGTTGATGCCCCTTTTTACCCCTATTCTCCAACTTCACCCGAGCCCCAAATTTGGGCATATATCTACTTATGCTTGCCTCACATCCCTTTGTAAATATACGCTGAAACAAGCGTTATGTGTATTTTTTCCCAAACCATCGCAATAGTCAACCCATTCATAGTTGTTTCATAGCCTATTCATTCTGCCATTCTTGTGATGTCGTCATATGTTTCATCAACCCGATTTTCTCCTCTTCTCTTCTTCCAAATCTTTTTCTTGGATTTCTATCATCAGCCGGCGTTGTTTCTGTTCTCAGCCTCTTTGGCTGCCTGATCCCAATCAGATGCCCAGATAAACGCATATTCAACCAACGACACGCTAAACAGGAATATTAGCAATCGCATCATCAAATCTGGTTCAAGGAGTACTCACAGGCCTAGGCCAATCGTGACGCCGATCCAGAGGCCAGTCAACTTCCAGTCCAGGCCAAAGCCCAAGCCAAAGGATATGGGCAGCGCCACGACATAATAACAGACCAAGTTGGCGTATCCTCCGAATTCTTGCTTGCCAATACCACGCAGCAGCCCATGAGAGACAGCAGCCATGCCATCGAAGACCTGCATCAGCGCACAAACAGGAAGGACCTTCGCAACCAAGTTGATGACATCCTCATCGTCAGTAAAAAGCCGCGGGATTTGATACCGAAACACCGTCAGCATCGTCAGGTTAAACACCCCCACGAGAAAGCCTCCAAATACAGTCACCTTGGCCGAAGTCTTCGCAGCGTCCACCAACTTAGCCCCCACCAAATTCGCAACCCTCGTCGAGCCCGCAATCGACAACGGAAACGGAATCTGAAAAGTTGTCGAAGTAATAGTAACCAACACACTCTGCGCCGCCAGCGTCGTCACCCCAATCCTCCCACACAACAGCGTCAAAATCTCAAAAGCGAACCACTCCGCCACAACCATAATCATCCCCGGCAACGCCAACCTAATCATCGGTCCCCAATTCCTCAAGGCCCCCTTCTTAAACCCTCCCCACGCCTCCTTCCCCTCCACCTTCCACACATATAGCCCCAACAACAACGGCAACAAATTCTGCGTAATAGCCACCGCCATCGGAGCGCCCTTAAACCCCCAACCCAGCTTCCACACAAACAAAAAGTTCAACAGAACATTCACCGGCGCCGCCACAAGCAGCACATACGTAGTAGCATGAAACAGTCCCTGGGCCAAGACAAACCGTTTCCCTGCTTCAAATATAGCATACGCCGGCGCACCCAACACAATCGTCCTGAGATAAATCCCCGCAAACGCCGCGCTCGCCTCTTCAATTCCCAGTTTGATCAATATCTCCTCCGACTTCCACCACACCCCCATCACCGGCACGAGCACCAACATCAAAAAGTACACCATCCTCTGCATCTGCAGCCCCACTAGGGTCTTGTGCCCAGATCCAAACGCCTGCGCACAGAGGGTATCCAGACTCGTGGCCAGACCCTGGATAGGAGCGTAGCAGGTGATGTTTGCTGTCATGGTAGCCAATGTCACTGCTCCTAACTCGACAGTTCCTAGTCTTGCAACAGCAAAGATGGACGTTACTGTCAAGGAGTACTGCAGCAAAAAGGTGACAATCAGTGATTTGGAATAACCAGCAATAGTTTTCGCCTCCCGCTGCCAGGTGGTGCGGATTTGTCCTGCCGCCACGGCAGCTTCCCATTGCTCGTTGAGATTTTCCGGGGCATCTGATGGATGACGAGAGGTGCTTCCCAGCAAGGGAGCCCGCTCATCCGGACCGATGATGATGCGAGGTGCTTCCTCATCACTGGACGGAAGAGGGACCTTGGTGCTGAAGAGTCGTTTGTACAACCGGGAGAACTGGCCGGCGATGCCTTTTGGTGGTGGCTCATGGTGGTGTTTAGGCGGAAGAATATGATTGTCCCTCAGCAAAGACCGTTCAGCATCACGGCTGCGGGCTCGCTCAGTGCGGGTGAGTAAGGCGGGATCATCATGTCCCAAGGGAAGAGCAAGAGCTGGGCGGGTAGTCCCAAAGGCTATCCCGCTTGGCCGGCGGTACAGAGTTGGTCCTTGGGTGGCATCGTCTTCTCCATGGTCAGATCCGTCAACTGCTTCTGTGTCGACGGGTATGTCTTCGTCATCGGAGAAAGCTGCAAGGTCTCGTGCCAGGACTTCTTGGGCAAGAGGCGAAGTGGAGAGGAAGGAGTTTGCTAAGGATGCGTGGCGGTCATGGTGGCTGCTGGGGATGGAAGATTCTTTTCTTGCTGGAATTGGCTGACTTCTTGGACTTGAGGGCATTTTGATGACCTTTTTTACAGAAGTATTTTGTGTGTGTTGAAAGTGTTCAAGGTAAGTCCGCCACCGGAGAGAGCTTGACGGCTCGGCCTGTTCGGATGAGGCAAGCCGGACCGGACCCTGTGTTGGTAAAAGACGGGACGATGAACCGAATGCGACGCAGAACCCAGAGAGTATTTTTGACGTTGCAGGTTGAGCTGCAATGCAATGCACGACGTTCGGTTTATCGAAGAGGTTTTCAGGGCAAGTGCATGAGAGTGAAGGTGAGAAGTCATGAGTCAACTCGAGGAGGGAGGTCCCCCTCTCTTGTGTAGGAACTGGCTGGGCCCTTGGAGGGGTGTGACTGCACAGCACCCTGGCAAAGGTTAGGTAAAGATTGACCGTTGTTTCGGAACCCGTACATAGAGAGGATTAGTGCATGCTGCCGATAACCGGCATTACTATGAAGCATCATCGTACCTCCCCCGCTTCGAGAGGTAGGTGAGAAAAGTGGTTGGTGGCTGGGCCATTGATTGTGGAGGACCGAAGGTGCGAGTCGTAGAAGATCTCACAGATGCGGTCATCCAAGCTGTCGTGCGAGGCCCCTGCAGGTCGTTGAGCTGATTGTTCAGAAACTTGGGTTCGTGCCAAGATACGGGTTAGGGTTGTGGAGCAGAGTCGTTCTGAATAGTTCGCTTAGTTCTGTCCGCGTATGAAGCCAAGTAGAAAACCAAGATATCGAGTGAGAAACATATTAGATTAGGTATCTTTGAGCTTCATCGAGTAATTTAATTGTGTGAACTTTTAAGTTAGTTGGGTAGTTGGCTTCCTATCAATAGAATGGGGAACAGAAAGCTTGGTCTTATCTGACTGAAGCTAGTGATCTTATCGCCCGGCTAGTTCACGATTGGAAAGCGGTGACTTGGTGCAGAATAGTGAATTTCCCAGAAAGTTACCCAAGCAACGCTGTTTTGCGACAGCAAACCCGAATTCTTGTCGCATAGTTCATTCGACATTGGATTCGTTTGCGCAGAATGGGGAAACGGTTCTCTTATGGCGGCGATGCTGCCGGTGGTCCGAGAAAAAGAGCCAAGGTGGTTCATGAAGCACCGACGTCCGAGGAAGTCCACGCCAGCAGACAGTTGAGGCAACTCCTGGTATTCGACCAGGACCCAGCGCGGTCAAGACATGGTTTGTACCTTCCGTTTTCAGTGTTGGCAGGTCAATTGTGCGGCTAACTTGAAATTCCAGGTCTTCAATCGCTCAAACTCTACCTTGACGAACTCCTCAGCACAGATGGCGGCATAAAGAGCGAACGCGCCAAAATTCTCCGAAATTATTTGGATTCAGAGAAACCCGCCGAAGATGGGGAGAACCCGGTCTACCTGCCAGATATTATGCACACATGGAGTCATGCCGGTCAAACCAACAACGACAATCTCATGTCCGCTGTTCCCGTGGTGCTCGTCCTGCTCCTGAGGCTGCTCTCCCAGTCGCTTGAGACCGTCCCATACGGGCTTGGAATTTGCAGAACACTGTTGATCAAAGAATTTCAACAGCTGATCAGTCGGAATTTAACCGCTGACAAGGGGAAATCCTTTGTCATCTCTCCCACACTTCGCTTGTTGAGGGAGGCGGTCAGCTTCGATGGAGGGACGATTGCGAGACCCCTTTTCAGGGCGAGGGCGACCATGTTGAAATCATTGGCCCGCAATATGGGTATCGTCCACATGGGAGAGGACAAGGAAGACACCAAGCGACCTTCGGCTCGCACCAATGCTATTCAATTCTTTCTCGCCGCAATCAAATACCTTCACCCAGAGGCGAAGAAGGAATTGCTCTCCCAAAGAGACATCGTCTCTGCGCTAACCAGGGACGTCAAGCAGGATCCTCCATATGTGCTCAAGGAGCTACTCGTTGGGCTGAAAAATCACATTATCATGGACGATAAGGTTCCCCGCGAGGCCAAGTCAAACCTGCTCAACACCTCGACCCTTGTTCGATTATCGGCGCTTTACCAGTATCGCCTCGATTCCCCAGCCGAAGACGAGCCTTCGATAGCTGATATGGCCCACGAACTATTATTAGCTGTGTGCACAAACCCAGCCTGTGGCGTCTTGAGACAGGACGCTGGATTCTACCCCCGGGAGATAGACCCAAACACGACAATACCAAGGGCGGAGCTCGACGACTTGGGCCTGGAAGCGGTTGCGTGGATGAACAAGTTCAAGACGGAAGTGCCTATTCGAAACTTCACGCTCTCGAACTTTCTACCAAATCTGCGCCCTTGGTCAAGCGTCAAACAAAGCGAACTCATCACCTCTATCTTCAAGGTGGCACCGGAACTAGTGGCCAACTACTTCATCAACAACAAATCTTTCACCTTTGAACCGAAGCTTTCTGCCACATGGATTGGTTACGCGGCGTTTTTGTTCGATACCGTCATTCTCCCAATACCAGAGAATCTGTGCCGTGGTCCAAACGTCCCCGAGCTGCCCCCACCTACGTCAATTGTTCTTGACAACGTCCTCCCGCTTCCTCTGAACCAAAAGGCCCTCGTCCGCTGCCTAGAACACAAATCAAATATGATCAAGTTCTTTGCCACGAGGATCCTGGTAGTGGCCATAGAGAAGCTTGATGCTGTCATCACAATCTACCAGGACCCTTCTCACACCAATAAGTCGATATGGAACGAAGCCGCTCGAAGGCTGGTGGACGAGTTTTGCCAGCGCGCCCCTGGCATTCGCAATATGATTACTGCATGCCAAAAAATCCCCACAGAGGATCTACTCCACCGCGAAGCGGCAAGTCGGCTGCTACGTCTATGCTATGAGGTGCTGCCTCAAGCTACGCTGAGTGCCAAATTGGATGTTTCCGCCCATCTAGACGCTGTTCTGGGCCGCATCTCCAACCAAGAACTGGAGGATCCGCGTGACTTTGCCCTCGGGCTGAAAGAACTTGAAAGTCTTCTGGCTATTGCTGGGTACTCTCCTGGCATGCGGTGGTTCGGGGCTTCGAAAGGAACCACTTTGTCACCTTTCACTCAGCTGCTGAAGATCTGCGTCGAGGCCCCAAAGGGTGTTTCGCTGGAGGCGATGAAGCAGGTTTTGAACTTTGTGGCCGTCGAACAACAGCTCGTTCCAGGTCATGCCGGACACCCTGGCTTGCTTCCGTTGATTGAAGCTCTTCAGTCCTCTTCCAAGTACGCCTCTCAGGCATGGCCGTTCTTGGATAACTGCTTAACGCAATGCGCCAGCAAATCGGTGAAGTATGTCGAAATGCTGCAAGATATTGCACAAGAGATTGCCGAGTCCACTAGTCAAAACATCGATGGGCCACTCGTGAGCCCCATCATTCTTGCTATCCGGGACCAACTTCCCCACGCATCTAAGAATGGAGGGGAAGAGGTGCTCAAGGCTCTTGGCCGAATTTTGCCTAGCTATCTGGGGCTGTCAGTCACTGTTGGTGAGAGCAGGCCGATACTCAGCTTGATCTTTTCCAAGATGGTGAGTGACCTCCCAGATCCCAAGGGCAAGCTTGCCAAGGCAGGCGTTCCTGAGAGGCTTGAATTTCAGCACAATTCTTGGTCATCTTCGAAACCAAAATCCGAGAAGAAGGCAGTGGATACACAGGATGCGGCCACACTCGCAACGAACATCGATCAAGAAACCTTGGAGGGCATGCTGCATGTCCCAGATAGTTTGGAAGCAGAAAACTCAGCTTTGATGAAGTGGGCAAACAAGACAGCAGATGAACTTGTCGACGAAGGTTATGCGACCTCCTTGATTGCATTGCTGGCATCTGAACATGCCAGTATCCGTAAAGAGGCGCTTGTTAGTATTCTCAAGGTGGCAGACAAGATCAAACAATCACAGTATGAAGAGAACGAGCAAGTTTGGCTGCTTTTGTCTGAACTCGCGGAAACGGCCAAAGACAATATCAACAACGGACCTCTGCCCAGCACAATAGTCGCGTTTGCCAGCCACGCCTTGCATATCGTACGCGACCCGCTCCATGGCCTTTACCCCAAGGTCAACATTTTTTTGACTCGAGGACCATACTGGAGTCTGGACAAGCTGCCTCTGGTGGATGAGATCCTGACCGAGGAGCCCAATGTCGGCGATGCCTTTTATACCCAGATAAGTTGGCTGTTGACGTACCTCATCGACGGGTTACGTTCAGCTTCTGACCTGGAGCTTTACCACAAAAAGCGTAGCCGGGGACCAATCTTGGAGAGAATCCTTGCTCTGGCGGTCAACCCATACATGAGGCTACCACTACGCACCCAGGTGTTGAGATTACTCTACCGGGCTAGTAGTATCGAGGGTGGCAGTACTACGCTCACGACGAGATTCAGCGTGATGAACTGGTTGGAGGAACGACGGTCCGCGTGCGCTGATTCCAGTGAAGCTGCAGTCTATGATGGCCTGCGCAGGAGGATATGGGAGACGTGTGACCAGCAAAGGGTTACAGAATGGAGTAAGAACGGGCTGCCTTGAGCATTTAAATGTATAATTGTAGAGCATGTACGAGACAATACCAAGATACCAAAGTCGTTTTGAAGATTACCAGCGGAAGCTCGAGTACTGTTCTCAAAGGAAGTTGGGGGCCTGTGATTTGTTGAATGAAAGGGTTGTGGCTGCCTTGACAGCTGCAGCAAGGAGTTCCCGTCTTGGGGACACAAGGACTCCCCCACATTTGCATCATGGTCCCTTTGATGCCTTGCGCGGGAGCTGAAATTGTTGGGCTAGGAATTGATATGACCAAGTGAATGGTCTTGTGAAAGACATGATTGGTGAGGCAAGTCTACTGCAAGAGAAAGCGAAAGGCAGCTCTTATCGATAAGGATATCTCGCCAGTGAGGTGTTTGATTCAGGCTTCGAAACAAGAGACAACGACCCCGCCACCTGCTCCCCAGCAACTACTTCCATCTCTGCCATTGCATTGCACCGAAAAATCTAACCCTGCGGACAACGGCGGAGTGTGAGTTGAATATCCACATCCACACGTAGTCGGTAGCACTGTCCACCGGGCCACTGCTTGTCGCACCGCCACTGCCCGTTCTACCGTACCTAGTGCCCAAAAGCCAGTCGCCTGAGACCCTCTCTCCTTCCAGAACGAACTCCGTTTATCATTGATTTGCTCGACCGCACACCCACACCCACACCTCACCCACACCACACCGCAGCACACACCCGCAAACAAGAATCTAAGAGCCCAAAATCACCGCGCTTCCACCGACCGTCCTACCTCGACATCACATCCAATTCCCCATCCGCCGAACCTCGAGCAACAAGTTCCCTTCCCATCGTCCCGTAGACCTGCCTTTTCTGCACCGCTCCACACCTTGTCACCTCGCCCGCAATTCACCTGCCAACACAGCCGACTCCTGATCAATCTCGGGTGCTGGGATAACCTCCTCCGGTGAGGACCGCCATCAATCACTGCGCTGCCATCAATCGAGCGCTTGGTTTCACATTCGATAACTCTCGAGCCTCTATATTCTAACCAAACAAGCGTCAGCCAAATACTCCTCTGCGGACGTCTGGTCGACATCATTCGGCCACGCCTGCCACAATCTCCATAGACAGGAGCGCCCAACGACCCTTTCATGGTTGCTGCTTAATTTAACCACGATGGCTCAAAGATACTCTTACACCGAGGAGCACCTCCTCTTCTTGCGCCAATCTCCGCTATGTGTCAAGCCACCGGGCCTTCCACCCGCTGAAGAGTGGATGGGGTATGCGACGAAGGCCCAATTTCAGATCATACGTACAGGTTTGGCTAACCCCTCTATTTTCTCCAGGCCACCTCCCGAAACATTCCGCAATCAGCCCGGAAAGGTCAACGATGCTCGCAAAGGCGGCGACAGTCTGTTGCTGGGCCAGGAAAACCGGCGTCCGACATTGGATCGCAATGCTAGCCGAACTTCAGGATGTATGGATTACCCCTTTCCCCCCCCACCCAAACTGCGTTGGAGAGAGTGCATGGCGCCCAACATCAGCCCAACAATTCATCACCAATCTTTGCTAATTCGACAAAAATAGTTGCTGATGACTTGATTCTCGGCCCCCCGCGCAATGCCTTCGCATCTGCAACCGCAATCCGCGGCGCCCGGAGCGGCGATGCGGATAAAGGATCGAAGGATCTCGACAGACCGGACCGAACCGATCGCTTCAACTTCCGTAATCGTACCAACGACGCGGACTCAACCGGTGACCGACTCGGTCGGGATAATCATAATCGAGACGGCAAAGATGGCCGGAACAACAATGGTTTCCGGCGACGTGGAGACCAGGACCAGGATACCGAGGGCTGGAGTACCGTGAAGCCTCGCAAGAGCTTCGGCGCCGAAGGAGCCGAACGCTTTCAGGGACGTATGGGTGGCGCTGGTACCGACCGCTTCCCAGCTCGCGACGACCGCCGGACTAGGGACCGTGAAGACCAGGATGGTGGAAACCGCCGTACCTTCCGCCCACGTGATCAAGAAGACGAGGACCCCGAAACACCACGGAGGAATGGACTCACCAGAGGCAAGACCGACCCATGGTTCAGCAAGGACAGCGGGACCGCCACTGCCACCGAGGCCTCGACAGGACAGAAGCATATCGAAAGAAAGAGCTGGAGAGACCGTGCCCCTCCAGAGGAAAGGCCTGCGGAAAGACACAATGACCGCCAGGACAGAAACTTTGAAAGGCGCTGGGATCGCCAACAGAAGGTTGAGAACGACCCGGAGTGGATGGCCGAGCCTGCGGAAGAACCTTCTCAGGGCCGCACCGCGGACGATTTCCGCAAGTTCATGGAAGCTATGAAGAGCGGACCCAAGTCGGATGAGAAGCCCGCTTCGATAGCTCTTGACAAGCCTTCAACTGACTCCTTTTTCGAACTGGAGCCCAAGGTGCTCTCAGCACCCGCCGTCGAGAATAGACCCGATAAGTTTTTTGAGGCTTTTGGAGGTACAGGCCTTGATGCAGGCACGCCCGCTGCCGAAGCCAAGGACGCGGCCAGGCCCAAGGGAGCGAAGCCATCACGGTTCTTGTCATTCCTGGCGCAGCAGGAGAATGGCCAGCCCAAAGCTGAACCACCCACCCCGGCACCAGCCGCATCTGTTGGCGATGGGAAACCGCCATCGGGCGAGGCCGACAAGCTTGCTTTCCAGCAGCTTATAGAGAAGCTCCATAGCAGTCGTCTGGGAGGCTCAGGCAGCCCTACCCCAAATGGACCTCCACCCCCTGGCCCTCCCCGAGATGCCCCTGGAGGACTGTATAATTTGATGCCACAGAAGAGCAATGTGGCATCTCCAGAGCCATTTCAACAGTACGGAAATGACAGGCGTGATGATCCCCGCTTCCGTCCTCCACCACAGCCGTCTCCTTATGAGATGATGACATCTCGCATGGGTCTGCCGGGTCCATCTCATTCCCCGCCAGTCAGTCGGCCGGAGCATGCCTTACAGGAACTCCTTTCTCAGCGCCAGAGTCAGTCCAATCCTCGCGGGCCTCAAACACCTGGCGTGGTCAACGAAAATACGGAATTCTTGATGCACCTTATGCAGGGCCACCGGCGCGTTGAAACAATGAGGCCTGAGCAACGGCAGCCAGATCAGCATTTGCCCGAACAGCTCCTCGCCCGTATGCAACAACAGCAGCAATCCAGCAAGCAGGGGCCTCTTCCCGGAATGCCAGACCGTGAGCACCTTGAATACCAGCGTGAGAGAAGCGCGTCCCAGCGTCAGCAGCAACTTCGTGGACAGCCGGGACCACAAGGCTTCATGGATGAGAGTCAATTCCACCCCGGAGATATGAATGCCCGCCCTCCGCAACAGCCGACACAGATCCTGCAGCGGCCGATGCCTCCTCCTGGCTTGGATCACCAAATGCATCCTTTCCATATGGGTGGCCCCTCGGGCGGTGCGGGCCCGGCGCCTCAGATGCAGCCACAACGGCCAATGATCCCACCTCCCGGGCTGCTCAACAGCGGTCCTCGGAATGCCAATGTCGGGCCCATGCCCGGAATGCAGTTCCCACCAAACTTCC
This sequence comes from Podospora anserina S mat+, assembly GCF_000226545.1. NCBI lineage: Eukaryota > Fungi > Ascomycota > Sordariomycetes > Sordariales > Podosporaceae > Podospora > Podospora anserina. The sequence continues at coordinate 1,233,335 of NW_001914857.1, forward strand.
CGCCCCCACATGGCCCCCCAGGTCCCAGCAACTTCCCATCTGTACCGCTACCTCCACACATTGGCGGCCCCCCTCCTGGACCCCCTGAGGGCATGGCAGGACCTCCCAGGCAGATGCAACCGCCTCCGGGCTTCTTTGGCGGACCCCCGCCCCCGGGCTTCATGGGACCTCCCGGTATGGGATTCCCAGGCGGTCCCGGCGCGCCGGGCGGACCGGGCGGACCAGGGCCTGATGGTCTCGGGCCAAATGTAATGGGCTATGGCGGGCTTCCCAGTCCCTTTGATAGGATGGAGCGGATGGACAGAAGGGGCATGATGCCTCCTCCGGGAAACTTCCGCGGCTAGAGGAATGACCGTGAAGGAAATCCGGACCAGCGCGTGCAAATGGCCTTGGAGCATATTATGCAGGTGCGGGAACACGAGGAACGAGTTCGTGAAGAGCACAAAAGGGAACATGGGCGGCCTCATCTTTAGCAAGCCTTCCGAGGCTCTAAAACAACGGAGGTTAACCTGAAGAAAGCAGAGACAGTTAGGGGCGTTAGATGACGATGTCACGAATTGGAAGGAGGTGACGCGTATCTTGACCGCCCACGTCTACAAGCGTGCTGCCTACCTCGACGAACAGCTGGCGACTGGTATAAGATGGGTTCTCTTTTAATTGTGTACGGGCATGGCCTACTCCCAAGAAAAGCGGGCAATTTTGGAACAGCGGACGGTGGTGGTGGCATAGTTCTTAAGAAAAAGGTTTTGTCGATAATGGCATAAAATCAGGGGTAGGGACGGAAGGAGTGTCTGGTGGTGATTTTACCTAGGCAAGGAATGAGATGATAGGAGTATGGGACAGAGGTTGGTGAACGATTAACCACTGATCTGTGGTGATTTTTGGGCCTCTTTTCTTTCTTTGTGAAGTCTAGTACTACTACGTTTTCTGTTTGGTGTGGATGTTGTCTGAACGGTGTGCTGTGTGGTTTAGCAGTATGTAGTAGTTGTTTGATTGGTACCTCCTACTTTGAGATAGCGCGAGGCTAAGGGAAGCGAGGGGGGGTTGAAAGTGTAGGGTTATGTTTTCTGTGAGGGGGTTTAAAAGGTGAAGGGCGAGCAAGGAGGAGCGTTGAAATGATGAACTAGCAGCGTTGCTGTTGTGACTTGTGTTGCTGAGGGGGGAATCAAGCGAATAATGAAGATGAAAAAGAATTTACAGTGAGCCGGGGAGCATTGTGAAATCTTTGTGGCATAGTGATATGGAACCTGTGTTGTTGCCTTTTCCAAGATGGCACTTTAATAAAGAAGACTACAAAATGAAGCGAGAAGTACAAAAGAGAAGTGTGCTGTTGTGAGGAAACAGCAGCATGGAAAAAGATATGGTTTTGATTTCGTCCAGGCTCGAACTGGAGACCTTCAGTGTGTTAGACTGACGTGATAACCAACTACACCACGAAACCATTGGTTGTTGTCAAAAATAAGTGGTGGAAGATTGGTACATGTGGAGAATGTTGCGGTGGGGGCGTGATGGGTGGAGAAAAATGGGAGGCGATGAGACGATGGATAAAGAAATCCGGGGATGTTCGTGGGAAGTGTTTGAAGAGGTAGCCTTGGGCTGTTGGAAAGATTCAACTCCAGAGAGAAGGTGCTGGTCTCTTTTGGGTGGCTATTGGGCACCTTGAGGGTCTTGCCGTTGATAAGGCAAGCGGCAAAGCGGCAAATGACCTGTGGCACCATGGAGCTCTTCACTCAAGACGCCGTCTCAAATGTGATTACGATGCAGTCAACTGCAATAAACATCATGCCATGGGAGAATTGAACAAGTCAAAGAAATAGAAATCCCCAGAATCCCCAGCTCGGGATGGCGGAAAGGCGTGTAAGTGGCCGGCCGGTCTCGGCAATTGGGCCCCCGGCCCAAGCAATCGCCAATCAGTGAGCTGGTCCCGTGCCTGGGCGACATCGCGCCTGTTGCCTCGGCATGTGCTTGCTGGGTTCGCCGTCACCAACCACTCGCACTCGACTTGTCGAACGCCTCTGCTTTCTCTGCGGTTCTACGACTGCAACATTAAAGAACCAGGGCGAGTTTCTGGTAAATTTTCAACAAACCTCTCCGCTGCAGTGTTTAACTGTCGGGCTTTGAGTGGCAGATGGTGATAGTAACGTCATCAATTGTCGATTCAACGCATCACTAAAGAAACAAATAACATCCATTGACCTAGCAACCCAAACGACAAAGACATCATTGAATAAACGTTTAATTCCAACGAACCCGATTCAGTATAATACCTCCTTTCGCACGCCTCGATTTCCGAACCAACAACCTCTTCTCTACCGATAAACAACAACTAAACCTCACCGGGCTCCCATCAACAACAAACCATGCCCCGCCCAACCCAAACCATAACCCTCCCCATCCACCCCCTCCCCCCAGGCGCGGTTCTTCTCCCGGGAGTAATCCAACGAATCTCCGTCTCCTCCCTCCGCCCCGACGTCGCCTCCCTCCTCGCAGCAGTCTACACCCGCGCCGCGGCCGCCTCCACCTCGTCCAGCAAATCCGGCCCCAGCGGAAGAATAGACACCATCCCCATCGCCTGCCTCCCCCTGGCCTCCCCGCTGATCAACTACAAGGGTCAACAGCTCCTCCTCCAGAAAGAAGACTCTCCATCTACACCACCCCCGAAAATCGACCCCTCCAAAGCCACCAAGAACGACCTCTTCCCCTACGGCGTCGACGCCAAAATCACGGGTATCGAAGGTCGTGGAACGGGGGAGTTTACCCTCCTAGTCGAGGGCATCTGCCGCGTAAAGCTAGAAAAAGCCTGGACCAACACCGAAAGAGGCTTTCTCGAGGGCAGGGTAATCGACCTCGTCGATGATGCAACCGAGCTTGAAAAGGGCGGGGTGGTGCTCCAGGAATTGTTTAACCACCTCAAAATGCTGAGTCGGGAGTTGGTTGCGATTCTTAGGTTGACTGCCATGTTGCCGAGATCTGGTCAGCAGGGTTTGTCGCCTTTGTTGGCTAGGAGACTGGATCTCTTTATTACACGGCAGAAGCAGCCGGGGGCGTTGGCGGACTTTATGGCGAATATTGTGGAGGCTAGTTATGAGGAGAAGTTGATGGTGCTGGCGGCGGTGGAGGTAAAGGTGAGGGTGCAGAGGGTGATTGATTTGTTGGATAGGCAGGTGAATGGGTTGAAAAAGGGGGAATAAAATTAACGCTATTACACCAAGCGGGAGTGGTGATGTTTCCATTTTTGGGAAAAG
>NW_001914857.1:1236729-1293667 GCF_000226545.1 Podospora anserina S mat+
GGGTTGCCGGGAATGTTTTCGGGGGGGCAGCAGCCAAAGGGGATGATTGGAGGAGGGGGGCAGGATGGGGAGGATCAGGAACCGAATGAGATTGAGGAGTTGGCCAAGAGGCTGGAGGCTGCGAAGCTTTCGCCTGAGGCGGCCAAGGTGGCGGAGAGGGAATTGAAGAGGCTGAAAAAGATCCATCCCGCGCAGGCTGAGTATGCTGTTACGCGGACATATCTGGAGACGCTGGCGGAGATTCCGTGGACGGTTACGACTGATGATCGGCTGGGACCGCATACGCTGCCGAGGGCGAGGAAGCAGTTGGATGAGGATCATTATGGGTTGGAGAAGGTCAAGAAGAGGCTGCTGGAGTACTTGGCGGTGCTGAGGTTGAAGCAGAGTGTGAATGAGGAGGTTGACAAGGAGATCAAGAAGGTGGAGGAGGAGCTTGGGGCCGCTAGTGCCCACAGTGACACTAAGGAGGCGGAGGAAGCGGCCGAGAAGGCTGCTGATGCAACTACTGCCCTGGAGGAGAAGATCAAGGCTAATAGTGCCAAGGTTGAGATTCTTCGCAGCAAGAGAATGGTTGATAAGTCCCCCATTCTTTTGCTTGTCGGCCCCCCAGGTGTAGGCAAGACCTCCCTTGCCCGCTCCGTCGCTACAGCCCTCGGCCGCAAGTTCCACCGCATCTCCCTCGGCGGCGTCCGCGATGAGGCGGAAATCCGCGGCCACAGAAGAACCTATGTCGCAGCCATGCCAGGTCTTATAGTGCAGGGCCTCAAGAAAGTCGGCGTGGCGAACCCAGTCGTCCTGCTCGACGAAATCGACAAGATTGGCGGCTCCAACCACCACGGCGACCCCTCTGCTGCCATGCTGGAAGTTCTCGACCCGGAGCAGAACCACAACTTTGTCGATCACTACATCAACATCCCTATTGACTTGAGCAAGGTCATGTTCATTGCCACAGCCAACAGCCTGGATACCATCCCGGCGCCGCTGCTGGACAGGATGGAGACGATTTACATTCCGGGGTACACCACGTTGGAGAAGAGGCATATTGCCATGCAGCATTTGGTACCGAAGCAGATTAGGGTCAACGGGTTGAGGGAGGAGCAGGTTGTTTTTACGGAGGAGGTGGTGGGGAGGATCATTGAGAGTTATACACGGGAAGCGGGGGTCAGAAATCTGGAAAGGGAGATTGGGTCGGTGTTGAGGGGGAAGGCGGTTGAGTACGCGGATGCGAAGGATGCGGGACACCCGGAGAAGTACAATCCTGTGCTGACGGTGGATGATCTTGAGCGATTCCTCGGCATTGAGAAGTTTGAGGAGGAGATTGCGGAGAAGACGAGCAGGCCAGGGATTGTCACGGGCTTAGTGGCGTATAGCTCGGGAGGGAATGGGAGCATCCTGTTTATCGAGGTGGCGGACATGCCGGGCAGTGGAAGGTTGCAACTCACGGGTAAACTGGGGGATGTGCTGAAGGAGAGTGTGGAGGTGGCGCTTACGTGGGTGAAGGCGAATGCGTACGAGCTTGGGCTGACGCAGAACCCGGGGGAGGATATCATGAAGGGGAGGAGCATTCATGTGCATTGTCCTAGTGGAAGTATTCCCAAGGATGGGCCGAGCAGTGGGATTGCGCAGGCGGTGGCGATGGTTAGTTTGTTTAGTGGGAGGGCGGTGCCGCCTACTATGGCCATGACGGTATGTCTTTTCTTCTCTCATTCTACGCAAGACGCTAACTTTCTCTGTCAAGGGCGAAATCTCCCTCCGTGGCCGCGTCACTGCCGTCGGTGGCATCAAGGAGAAACTTATTGGTGCGTTGAGGGCGGGAGTCAAGATTGTGTTGCTACCTGCGCAGAACAGGAAGGATGTGAAGGACTTGCCGCAGGAGGTGAAGGATGGGTTGGAGATTGTGCATGTGGAGCATATCTGGGAGGCGATACGGTTTGTCTGGCCTGATGCGGAGTGGCCGGTGGATAGGAAGGGTGTTGCTGTTCAGAGTCGGTTGTAAGAAAGGGGTGGTCATGATGATGGATGATGAGGCATGGCTATTATGGGTACATATGTGAGCGGAGTTTGTTTTTGTTTTGCTTTTGAGGGGAAAGGGGGAAGAGTAAGATAGCGTGTATTGGTATTGTAATTGAGATATTTTTCATGGTTTTTATCACGAGGAGTTTCGAGGGCGTCAATGAGTGGAGATTATGATCATAGGTTGTGAGGTTCATTGATTATTGTCCACTTTTGATATCAGGGTTAGATGTTCTCATCACCAACCAGGGGTCGTAAAATTCCGGGTTATGTATGGCCTACGATCAGGGGGCCAGATTCAGGGGTAGGGTTGATCTAGACTAAAACAACAACAAACAGTTGGTTTCTCGAACCTCTCCCTCCCTCCACTTTCCAACGTGACATGGAACTGCTGCAGAAGACATGTGTGTACGTACCTACCTACCTTGACCTACATATGCATTACGCATCCTGTGGCGGCGTCGCATGCAATGCAATGTAATGTAATGTGGATGTATGGTACTAGGTTACTAGTTACTTAACTTTTTCGCTGCGGTATTATGTAGTGCAGACTGACACGACACACACACACACACACACACACACACACACACACACACACACACACACACACACACACACACACACACGCACACGCACACACACACACACACACACACACACACACACACACACACACACACACACACACACACACACGGAGGAAGCGGCGGAAGAAGAAGCAAGCTGAACTTGCTAGGGGGAAGGTTAAGAGGAAGGGTGGTACTGCATTTTTTGCATGGATGGGATTTTGTTACACTGCTTGGGAGGTACCCTTGTTTTTTTCTCTCTGGACTTTTGGCATCCTGCTGGGCTGTGTGGTGATGTATAATTATAATACCTATTTGGGGCACTCACTGATGGTTGTAGTAGCGTGGGTTTTGGTTTCGAGGTTTGATGGTTAAGATTGGTATTTTAATAGCTCTGTTGATGTGAGATTCAGTGGGTGCAATACAAAGTCATGAAACGAAGGGAGCACGGAAACACGCGGATGGTCTGTGTACGATATATTAAATTCTTTTTTTTTGTGTATGTGTGTGTGTGCATGTTGTTTTTGTTACTTGCTTACCCAAGGTTGCAAAGGGTTACGGTTACCGGAAAAATGTCTCAGTTGTTGGTGCCAATGAAGGGGGAGGGATTTAGGGGTGGTTGGGGTGATGTGGTGTGATGACGAGGTTATGCTGTGGCGAGGCGGTGTATTGTAGTTAGGTAGCTGATTGTCAATATGTCAGTTTTGGGGATTGTTGGGGTTTTGGAAAGAGTGAGTATCTGTGTCTGGTTGAGGGTTGTGAGGCAAGTTTCCTTATCTTTTGATGGGTTTGATAGTGCTGCTTAGATGGTAAAGATTGATTTGGATAGGGGCGTATGGGGATCGGTTTTGTATAGTGCAATGAGTGTTTTTGAACTACTTGGTTGCCTACACAAGGAAGTGTTTCAGAGTTCCACGTTGACAATGCATCATCTTCATGTGTCTATTTTGTCTGTTGACATGTTGTATTATCTGGTGCTTTGGTACCTATAACGCTTACAAGTAAAGCTTGTTGCCCTGGCGACTAAGACAACTAACACTGAAATGTTGGTGCTTGAGCAACTCCCTTCTTACCCCTGAATTAGCCCATGAGGTCTCCAGGCCACTTTATTTGAGACCTGGGAATAGACAAAAGAAGTAGATCGCTCCGGAATGTCAGGTAGGGCTCTTACAGGTGCCTACATGGCACGATCTTTCTTATCATGCGGTGATCACGGCCGTTGGCTCTGTAACTCATGGACACCAGGATGGGGGCTACATGTCAATTTCAGCGTTGTATACACGTTCTTTCTGCAAGCTCATGCCGTGCCATCATTGAACCACATTTCCCATCTGATCTGCGCAGCAAGCCGCCGTCGCTAACACTGGGAGATCAAGACATCTTCGGAAGGGTACTGGAGAAAAGAAAAGTGAATCTATGTGGAAGGGTGATACAAGAAATGGAGAGGGGTATTTATCTCCTTCTTCTGCGATCTGCCGAAGCCTTTTCCTTCTCTTACTGCTTCGATTGGGAGAGGGACTTTGTTGCTGGCGGAATTGTGGAACACCGTTTCCAACTAGGTTAGGCGATACGAAGTGGTTGGTAGTTGGCTGGTATCATTGGGTTGTGGCTTCGTTGTCTTTTTGACATTACTATCGTTACCTACATCGATGACTGGATCTCCGGCTGAGCGAGAAAAAATTCCCGGTTGGCATAGAAAGCTGGGTAGTAGTGTGGACTTGTCATACAGGTGGGCCTGGGGACTGGAGGTTGGAAAGGGGATTGTATCTCTGCATGCATTGTACTGCCTCTTGAGGGCCCTTAGGTGGAAGTCTGCTGTATATCAAGTCTATTCGAGTTACATGACATCAATTACACATGAATTCATCTCTTCCTTCAATACTCCTAGAAACATCACATTCCCCCCTGTCTTTCATCGGACCTCTCACCCTCCAACCCGCCTCCGAACACGCCCAAGTCGTGTAGTCACCCGCCGCTCAACCCTCGGCACCGATTACCACCAACCCACACCCGTCCAAATCTCCAGCTCCAACCAACCCAATCCCGTCCCGACCGTCAGGTTCATGGCACCCAACGATAGGCTCTCCATCCAACACTCTTTGTTTCCGGGTCTGGATGCGGGTAAGTTGAACGACGGGTACGGGTGTTACCAACAACGGCGGACTGGAACCTTTTCACGAAGCGGATATAGAACCAAGTTGCCGGGATTGTACGGAATCTTCTTTTTTTGACTGGGACAAAAGATTAAGGTTACATTGTCATATCCCTGGAATGATATTCTTGGGGTACGGATTCGCGGCCCTTTGGGAATATATACTGGGCTTTGCTTGCTTCATATGTGTGTGTGGTGGGCGTTGCAATGAGGGAAATAATGTTACACTCATCTGGTGTTGCTTTATCTTGGTCAGCCCGGTCTTTGCTACTGCTCCTGATTGATGATGTAACTGATCAAACTTGGGCATCCTTCTTACTGTCTACCTGCGGCAACTGTAGCCGGAGAGAAAATTGCTTCCTGCTCAGGGTTCCCTGTCTTTTTTGTCTTGAGCAAGTTATCTGACCTTGTTTCGTGATGGAGTCATGAAAGGTACCCAATCCCGGCTGTAAACAGGGAAAGACATGTCCTGCAAGAAAGGAAACGGAAGCAAGGAGTTAATCTCGCCGTGGTGGTCAAGCAAGAATATACCGCGCATCTGGCGGAGGTCGCGGGCTAAAGTACCGTGAAATCATCGTGTACTATTTCCAGAACACATTCCCCTCGCTTCTGCGTGGGCCTCTCGGGTTGAATATAGCGTCTCACCGATGAAGGCCATGTCAACCGATCGAGACGGACGAATGAATGGCAACTGATCCGTGGATCGAAGCGGGAAGAAAGTGGAAAGCCATGGTGGTTCAACGGGATGAGGAATGCTTGTTGTCAACCTGGAAGGCAGCTGGGAGTATGGGGTGGTAGTCAGTAGCTGTTTGCTGATACTCCAATCCCCCGTTGATCAGCTCCATGATATGATGGCATGATCCTGAGTCCCAGAGTCCATTACCCATGAAAATCATAATCCTCATGTCATCCTCACTCATCATGCACCAAGCAAGCAGTTGCAGGAAAGAGCTGCATCTTCCCAACATTCTGCCCAAATTTAGGGAAATTTTCCAAGGAGAATATTCTCCGTCGGAATAAGCACCCGAGCCGTGAGAAAAAAAGAAAAAAGCCTTGGCCTGCGTTTTTGAATACCCTTTCTCCTTCCTATAATTGTCTCATCAGCAGGTAGAGATCCACCAGTCATCATCACAGTGAGGTAGCCAGTCAGTCATATCCACCGGACAACCTGCAAGCTCAGGGCCAGACCAGCCTTACAACACCCTCCGACTTTCCTACTTTGGCCAAGTCAAGCTCTCCCTCCTCCTCATGGAGCATGCGTGGCACCCCATTCTGGTAAATACCTTGTAACGCAAGAATGCTACCCTCTCCCGCCTCAGGACCAATGCAGCCGAGATTAAAGGACACAACGGCGTAGATCTGCGAACCGCATGCATAGGTCAGGGCGATCATATAAGGCCTCATACACTTAAGACTGCAGCTATTGGATGAGCGAGACTCCAACAAAAATCACTGGGCGGCTCTTGAAGCCTTTTCGCTGTGCCATTTGTGTGTGTGTGTGTGTTATCCTTCAATCCCAAAAGTTGACCAAGTGCCAGGTAAGATCGACCTCCTAGGCGGGGAGATCTCTTGTCAGATCTGAGCATCTAGGCCCTTGTTTTTACCCCTTGGGCCGTGCGGTCTTTACCACCTCTTATCCCCTTTTTATATCCGGGGTTGAGCAAGAGAAGATAAATAACTTATCGTCACCTCAGGGTCAACGAGCGGATCCTCCCTCCCCCATCCCCCCATCACATCTGACGCAGCCCAAGAGCTTCTAGATGGATGACGGGACACATTTGCGGGATATGTTGCCGCCCAGCCAAAAGTCAAGTCATAAAAAGGGGGGGCCAGCATTTTGACAGGGGAGGCAGCCCCCAAGAAAAAACCCAGGGTTTGAGTAGTAGTAGAAGAAAGCGAACCCGTCAGTGTGTACATAGAAGTTCCAGGATGCTGCCGTGTCATTCTGGGTTGTTGCGTGGTGGAGTGGTAAGCACAAAGCGCCGTTGCATCGCGAGCGGGTCTTCCGTCTGTTAGAGCAGAATCTGGGACAAGACCAAAGCCGTTCGCAGTCGCTACCAAAGGTTGCAACCCTACGGAGCTGGCCCTCAACCAGCATCCGTGGATGGTTACTTTTTCATCCCATCTTTTCTTCCGTCCCGTTTCGCAGGAGCAAGCAGGAATTTGTCTGTGGGTTGCTCGCCCCAAGCACCCCAAGCACCCCAAGCGCTCGGCGATGGATCCTGCCGCGGAACCCCCTTTCGTCCGATGTTGACGTGATGGTTTCGGCAGGTTTTCCACTACACACACCTTCTCTCGAGGAGGCCTGATGATGATATGTACTGAGATTTCTTGAAAGGCCGGTCCAGTTGACGTTCAAATTCCTGGAAGAAGGAGCATGATCTGCAGCGACCTGGTGGCGCCGAAAAGCAAGCTGCAAGCAATGCAGAAGCGAATGCGGGACTGGAAAATGCTGGAATAGGATGGGCAATGACGGGGGTGGTATGATAGCCCTGGGGTCTAGAGCTTTGAGTATCAGATGAAAAGTCAAAGAGTATCTAGATCCATCAGACAACGTGTGGTCTTGACATGTGATCGGTTATCAGATTAGTTGGCGCACTCCGGACTCAGTGACATAGCAAGCAAACTGGGAGGGTATCCAGACTCGGAATGAGCCCCGTGGTGATGGGTAAATTTCCCGGCCACGAGGAGACAAGGAAAGAGAAAAGAAGATTTGACGGCGGTGCCCGGTGGCCGACGGGAAAGCTCATGGTTCCCCACACTACATGGGCTTTTGGAGCAAGGATGAGAGAAGTGAAGATAGAACCAATGGGTCCAAAAGTCCTATCATCAACTCTTTTTGCTCGCAAATGATGGTCGACGGCTCTGGCAAAGAGGTACAGAGTGCTGACGGAAGACAGTGGTTCCGTGTCGAGGGGCACATAGCCCTGGACGAGCTGAAAGCTGACCCTGACTGATACCAGTGTCCTACAAGAGGTCTTTCTGGAGTCAACACACCATTGTAATTTCTTCCTGCGGCAGGTACAGCAGTCACAGACGGGACGATGCACCGTGATAGCAGTGATAGAGGGACCGTTTGTGGACATCCGTCATGACAGCAAAGACAAAGAAGTCGAAGCTACCCTACATGCTGCCACTGGCTACCCAGCATGCAATTTGGGGAAGGATCGTGTCGATCTCCCATCGATCAAAGAAATGTTCCATTCTCTGTCTCTGCCCTGTTGACGTCGATAAGAGACAAGACCGGACGAGCCCAACCGAGGCTACGCGAGACAAGACGATACGAGACGAGTGCAACCGTCTGTGGGGTGCACAGCGCTTCGATGGGGAAATGCAAGATTGCAGATGGACCCGTAGAACCAAAGAGGCATCCATTTCATCGCTTCTGTCGACGATGTATTTTTCAACGAGCAGTGTCGTTCGGACGCTTTTCTCAAGTTCCAATTCTTTCGGCGACTTGCCCAGCCCAACTTGATGCTAAAATGGCCCCTGCATTCCCCGAAGGTAACCTCTCGACGCAAGTCTGGATTACCTCGGAGAACGGAAAGTGTGATGATTGGCGGGGTGTCAAGTCGGCGGGGGACCAGCTACAGTAGTGTATGCAGACTGAGAAAGATGCTGATAACTGGTGATGGGGCGGACCAGTTTTCCCCTAGGCGTCCGCATGAGCACCGGTAGACATGGCCAGTAACTGAGATCAGGGTGTTGGTGTTGATTCTTTTTCCCAAGTGCCGAGCTGGGCAAATAATAGTGCCTTTGCCCAGGTTCGTCATGCTTGCTGTTGATACAAAAGTCAAGTTTGATCAACGACAGGCGCCAAGCTTCCAGACACTGAGAATCATGGAAGCGATTTTCCATGGCCAAAGCGCCGTGGTTCCCCCACATCACTAACTGCAAACGGGCGCTTGGTGCTACCGACGCCTGTTCGGCCGTTATTTGCGTGTTCGCGTCTTTCTTCGTAGCGTACAGAGCACTACCGGAGCTTCAGGACGGGCCCGACTCGGCACGTCCCCAGTTCGTATATCTCCGAGACTTCCAGACGTCCTCCGTCCGTAGCCATGACCTGTCACGACCAACGCAGGTAACCGAGGCATCTCGACCTTGAATCCTTGAAGAATGCGACGTGAAGCTCATGGAGGTGACAGCATGATCCTCGGCAGAGAGCTTCTCCGGCGTGTTGTTGTCAAAGGACAGTGATGAGAGTGGCATCTGCTGCTCCAAGACACGCACCCACGAAGGGCCACACGATGCTCCCTGTAACCCCTGACTTATATTAGCCCAATTAAAGGGAGCAGTGGGTGATCTTGCCGTCGTCCGTCGGGTGTTGTCGTCTGGGCCCCGGCCCCAGGATGTGACATGGGATCTGATCAAATCTTGTTGATGCTCGGGTGGCCCCAGCTTGCGTCTTGGGGATCGACGTCCTGCACGATGTTACCCTCTTTGGCTGGCCCACGGGCATGTCGCACCAGACCCAACAAGGAAATCAATTAAAGTTTAGGGGTTGATGACTTACACGTACTTTATCTTGACTTCGCGCCCACCCACCCCCAGATATCCGCGCTAGAAATCCATACTGTGGAGGATAATGCCTCCCCTTCCACATGATGCTTCCACAGGTGTTCATTGCGCCGGACGCGCACCGTTGTGCGTGCTTTCATCTCGAGGTCTGTGCCTTTTTCTCTGCCAGGACATCCTGTAAAGAACAGCACCGGCGTGGAAAATGCTAAGGAGCCACTGGGGTGCCAGGGGGAGCACCACCATGACGGAACAGCATGCCACGCCCGCAATTTGTGCGCGCCGTGGAGGGGCGATCTGCCGTCCAAATGAGAGTTCGCAGCACACGGTTTACCGACCTGTACCTGCCTCTATTGGGGCAAAGCAATCAGATTGTTGGGCGAACTCCTGCCGCACATATGCGCGTGAGTTGGGATGACGAGATTTGTGTGCTCAAACCGATGGAAGATGTTCGTGCTGTGTAACCAGCTTCCAATCGACTGAGACACCGTCTGCAGCTTTCATTGGTCGATTTTTGTGATTCGCTCCTGCGTGCTCCGGAGCTCTGGTGAAGTGCCATACTGGGAGTGGTGGGGTGGTTCAACCACCCTCAGCAATCCGACCTGATTTTTGTTCCGAGCTTCCAAGGTTGGTGTAGGTGGTCGGATGCTTCTAGGTTCCCTCCTCAGCAACCCGGAATCCCCTCTCATCCTGAGACGGCCGCCGACGTTGAGGTCTGACTCCCCGGAGAGGGCCCGGCTGTCCACCGTCGCCGTGCTTCGGAAATTTTGTGACGGCGGGGAGATCAGATAAAAGCGGTAAGGCTAATGTTAGCGCATGTAGGGGACAGCTGCTCGGCACGCTCACGGCGGCTCCAAAACGGAAGAATGTGGCCACGGGATGGGCCTTCTCTTGATTGTGGGTGGGAGCTGCTTCTCATTTAGAAATCCACCCGCCCAAACGGCTCGCTTCCCGAGTCGAGCGTGCTGCAGGCAACGCATTGCCTGGCCGAATTGGGAGGGGCATGATGTGTAACTCAAAGACCGGATGAAATGTGATGGACACCGGGACATTGGAAAGATCAGACGACTCGGTTAGGGCGAGGTTGGCAGAGAGGAGAGAGGGGTGCACCGGTAAATCTTCGAGGAACCCCCGCCCACGCCGTCGGGAATCGGGATCCGTACGATAGCGGCCTCGCTGCCAGGATGGGGGCAAGGTGGGTACAGCAAAAAAGGTGTAACCGCCTAGCACTGCAACGCAAACGGTCACTAATGTAGCAGATGATGAAAAGATGCAAAGAGGTGTAAAGACTTTTCTTTGAGGGAGACGAAGAGCAAAGCGGAGATAAGCGTACCTATAGCATCGTCGATAACGCCCATGATCACCGTCAACCCAAGACAAGACCCCCTCCAAACTTGACACAGCATGAACTCGGGAGATCCTTGGTGATGCTGTTGACGAAGGAGATTAGATCAGACTGTACACGATGGGTACACCACCTCGCCGTGGACCTGAGCGAGATGTCGTCACAGCGGGCTGCTGCAGGTGCATATCCGCACACCCCATTTCTTCCAAAGCTGAAGAAAAGAACTTTTGATGTGCCCGTGGCGCTGACACATTCGAGGCACGGCCATGTAGGGTTTCAGAAGGGTGCATGTACTGGAGGTCAGCCTTGCACATATCACCCTCTAAATTGGTCCTGCTCGATAAAATACCTCACGACGTGCCACATCTGGGGTAATTCCTGTCAAAAGCTGCGCGCCAAGATGAGGAAGTTGAGGTAACTCTTAATTACATTGATATTATTACCACAAGAGCATGCCACCACGGTGCCTTTACCAGTCTCCCAGTGCACTGCTGTACGGGTTTTTGGTAGCGGCACCTAGGTTGTCCCCCCCCCCCCCCCCCATGCTCTGGTGCCCGGGTCCTTGTCAGGGGAGCTCGTGCTTGCCGGCATACCCCTCCAAGATCTCATGTTGGTGGTTCCTTCCGTCCTGGGACCGAAATGTCAAATTCTAACGGCAACTGTGACCCAGCTGTCGATAACCGGGGCAAGAACGGCCGTCCTACCCGTAATACTGGAAGGAGCAATCCATCACCTGAGCTGTCACCCCAGATTACTCCGTATCTACGTACACTACTCTTCCCCGGATCGGCTCCCAGCGAGACAGGAATAGCTTTACTCACGTCTGGGTCCCTCCTCATCTCGCGCCAGCGGATCAAGATCATCGACATCCGGCCCCACCCCCGTCATCTCGGCGGCACTCGGAAGATAGCTCTTGTGGGCCCCTGTTGCGCATCCGTTCTGGATTTCCGGGGCAGGCCAACTCCAGACGGGAGTCTTGATACGGGACACGGACGCGTTGATGAACGTGCGAAGCTCCCTCTCTCTCTCAAATCTCAGTGCTGTCACTAAAAGAGACGATACAGCGGAGCGGCCCTGGGCCAATCGACGTCTCCCATCGGCGACCCGTCTGCATGGTGCGTTACTGGGTGCGTTGCCCAGCGTTCGGTTCCAACTGTCTGCAACGGCACTGGTGCACTGCTACCCAGTCTAGCTGTCGGTCATATTATATATGGTCAGCATACTGAGCCCGGAGGCACCCAGACGCCCAAAAAGTACTTACCCATTCCCTCCCACCGCAGCGACTGGGCTCGTTCTCGATTTTGAACCCTCCCCTCCCCCCCTCCACTGTCTGTGCCCTGTAACAGCCCTGAGATGACCGGGGGGTTTGCTGGCATTGTGGTTTACCCTTCGATTTGCAGCCATCCATAACCATCCACCTACCAGGGTGACCTGCCTACGACTATCCCTGCTCCGTCTGGCCCCATCTCAAATGCGCCGTTGCTCTTCTTTAAGTCGCACAAAAACCACCGGCTTCCACTGGCTCCAAATCTCTCCTTCAACCGACCGACTCTCACTAGCCGCCCAGCCTGAGAGCAGTATCACCGAGCATCGATATATACGGCACGACGACCACCCGGCACCTGGCACCTCTCCAGCACCTTGGGCACCAATCCATACGCGCGCCTTTTCACGCCTCCAGCTCCCCAGACGACGAACAGGGTGACGATACACTTCTTCTGCAGCTCTCCGATAGTCTTCCTCCAATCTTCGGTCATCTGGCGCAGAGCACTAACACGGTTGTGCGCGCTGTGCTGTGATACTCGATTCACCAGGACTCCCCATACCGGGAATCACCCTCTGCGTCATCGCTTGTCTGACAACCAGGCCTCCTTTCTCGTGCGTCTGCAGCCGACTCCTTCTCCAGTAAACAAGCGGCCGGTTCAGTTCGGCCGGATCCTGCTGTCGTCCATCCTCAAAAGGGGACCGCTGTCTTGGACCAAAGAAGAGGCGCCAAAGGCCCGCCTCCGAAGCACTTGCCATCTCGCCCCACGTCAGACTTTTGCATCTTTTCGAAAACATCATAAAACCTCTTTCAGGAGACCCGCCAAATATTCTGGCCCCCGAGGACACCGGGCAGTGACACTCTTGAACTTGGCTGCATCGGGTAATGTCGATCAGCGTCTCTGGATCTGGGGTACGGTCTGGAAGTTTGTCTCCCCAGGCGGAGACTTCCGTGAGACCATCGTGTTAACTGAGCTTACACCGACGCCGTCCTCATCGAAGCCCTCGAGCAGAGTTAGACGGTCCCCTTCCGGGCTCTTGGCTACGCCAAAGCCGCCTCCTCCATGCAGCGCAGCCATCCAGGTGACGACTCCTGGACACCTCTCGGCCAACGCCGAGGGATATCAGACCTGGCGCGATCCGCCTTGAGTCTCGACTTGCACTGGGTCAGGGC
The DNA here is from genome assembly GCF_000226545.1 of Podospora anserina S mat+. Classification (NCBI taxonomy): domain Eukaryota; kingdom Fungi; phylum Ascomycota; class Sordariomycetes; order Sordariales; family Podosporaceae; genus Podospora; species Podospora anserina. The sequence goes on from NW_001914857.1 coordinate 1,249,761, forward strand.
AGACACTGAAAGTGCTGCTCGTCAGAGGAGCTATCCCTCTCCCCCCATGTCAGGATCTCCATCGATCCCCCCTAAACTCAGCCAGGAGGCAGCCGAACGGGCGCAGGGAAGCTATCAGCCCATCACGCAGGATGTTTACCGTGGAATCCCAACATCACAAGGTCACGAAAGGGCGCAGGCGAGCAACATAGCCGGACCTTCTCGGCAGTTCCTCACCGATCCACCAGAACGAACCGCATATTCTTTCCCTCCACAGCAATCTGAGAGACCGGCACCTCAGCCTCTTACTTACTCCCATTTGTCCAGCCAGATCGGTGGACAACCAGGGCCGGCATATCTCCCAATCCCAGGCACAGGCAGTGCAGTTGGGCCATCGGGACAGCTAGCAGCTTCGCAAACCTATCCTTCAGCACTTCACTCACAGCTGCAAGATCCTCTTCAACATAGCTCTGCAAAGGCGAGGAAGACCAAGGGGCATGTGGCATCCGCATGTGTGCCGTGCAAGAAAGCCCACCTTCGGTTGGTTGCCCCGTCAAAACCTGTTGGCATTGCCTAAAGACACGAGACTGACAGCTTGCAGATGTGACCGTAGGTACCCAGAGCCCTTTCGCCCCGATTGATCACAAGAAGCAGGACAGAAATTGGACGCAGAGTGTGAGCAGGCATCGCCAACCCTGCGGCACCGCAAATGCGATCCCTGGTTTTGATTGACATGATATTGTTAACAATTCCGGGATTGTTTTAGGCGCGGCATCGACTAGCGCCTAGCACCAGTGTGATGCGGTATACCCCCATGAGCAATTTCTGTTTTTGGCACGGCATACTCAAGATGAGACGACCCACTAGGCCAGTGACGAATGGGTTGGGAACTCTTGGGCCGCCCGACTGCAGGAACGGGTGGAGGTGGTTCTCAAGCGGGTTCCATGCTGTTCCGGGCCCGGGTAGGAGAATGCAGATAATCCAGCATGCTTATGCGTGGATGAGCTCGCCGACAGTTGGCTCGCTACTGCAGCGCGGATGCTTGGTCCTGCGGCAAAACCGGGCCGCTGCCCTCGAGGTGTGGTGGGATTCCCGCAAATACACGGCCCGGACGCCTCTGTTTCCACCATCGTTTTAGCCATGGTGGCGCCGAGATGGGAGTGGGCTTTGTCGATGAGGAATTCCAACTGCTTGTCCTTTCTGTTCACCAAGTACTTCGAAGTTGCGATTAGAGAATCTGCTGACTGTTTTCACAGCGGAGCGACCTTGTAGCCGATGTGTCTCTCAAAACAAGGCCGATCAATGCGTCGACGTCCAGCACAAGAAGCGCGGGCGACCCCGGCTTCGAGACGACAACCAGACGAGATATGAAAGCGGGGGGAGGATGGGAAGTGCAGCAGAGGCCATGAGAAGGCCCTTGACATCCGTGTATGGCTCGGGTTCCACGATGGGTATGGTTCAAAGTGACAGTCTCCGACGCACTCAGTCGTATCGCGTGCTGAAATCTCAGCCAGCCGAATCAATCGCACCGAGATTCCTCGAACGAGGTTTGGCAGCTGATGCAAACGTTTTTCCAGCTCCCCTATCGATATCGACAACGAGGGTTCCCGAAGAACCAGTGGCATACTTGAGGGTTGTTGGCCTGGAGTTTTTGAAGGCATCGGCAACCTTCTACAGCGCCATAGGACGGCCGTCGAGAACGGGTTTCAAACTGCTGGAGGATGTACTTGCACCCGGTGATCGCGGCAAGGCCGAGAGAATTGACCGACAGACAAAGGAGGAGCAACGGAACAGAGAGATGGGACTGCCGGCCATGACGACCGTCGATGAGCAAGCCCACTTTGCTCAAAGACTCGGGTTCGGCGCAGATGACATTGCAAGATACCAGACAGACTGGAGGGTGGAGCATCTTACCTTTGAGGGAGAAGATGGTCAGCATCGACAATTTCCAACTCGATTTGGGCTGGTGAAGGAAGATTCGGTTTGGTTTGTCGTACTAATCCTCCAGATCCAGCCACCTAGACCATATCAGTACCCGACGCCCTCGCCGAACCCAAGAGACAACACGTATCCTTATCAGCCCACGCCCCTATCGTTTTCCCAGCCCACGCCCATGTCAGCGACGTTCGATCCGAGGCAATCAAGGCTAGGAGAGCCTTCGCCCTACGGAGCGAGGCAGCCGATGGCCATTGGAGCCCCGCCACCATCGATAATGACGGGAAGGAGCCCTGGCCTTCCCTCAGGTTACGTCCCATCTCCAAACAGGCCTAGCTACCCAGAAACGTCATCCTCCTACCAGGTACCCAGAAGCGAGATTCATCCTCCATCAAGTCGGCCGCCTCAGATGCAAGGGTACCAGCTTCCACCGTTGAACCTTGGGCCTTCCACGGGTCCTTCCCAACCGCAGCCACAAGAGAGGCAGTCTCGAGGAGATCGACCACGAGTTGATATTGGCGGTCTCCTTGATCACCCGGGTCACCCCAGGGATCCACCACCATCACAACAATGATGCTCATGATGAGATGGGCTATTCAAAGACCAGGATATGGGAGCGGCGGTGCGATTTGCCGTGGGATGTCAAAAGCATGTTGTTGATCATTTTTTGGTTAGCTCCGCAGGTTTGGATGCAAGTTTCGCCGGGCAGGAAATTTCGTGAAGTTGATCGCGCTTTCGAGTGGCTTTGCATAGATGATACCACTGTACAATTGGCAGAAGTTGTGGGCCGCGGTGCATTTTTGGGCGTTGGAATGTCTTTGTGGAGGATGTTTGGGGCATATGCCATTGTGTGGCACTTTTCTCTCTTCTTTTTTGTGACTTTCTGTTTCTCTTCTGTGTTCTTCTTCAGACTCATTTTTCGCTTCTTTTCATTCTTCGACATCTTTTGACTTCTCTTCTTTGAGCACCGCCGCGGCGGGCTTGGTTGTTGGCTAGGCGGCACCGGGCTTTTTTTCTTCTTGTATGGGATTGTTATCCCTTTTCAGGCAGGCGGAAGGGATGCCGCGCTTTTTTGGGGAAGGATTATCTTTGGTGAACTTTTCTTGTATGAACTATAGTGTGGTGGATAAATGCGGACATAGCGATTGGTACGTGTGAGTCGGAAAACCGGGAGTGGGAAAGGATATACTGGGAATTAACTGTCAATGTCTTGTTGGCTGTGTGCTTGGGAACTGTTTGTCGATGATGTTTGTTGTGTGTTGTGTGTATATGCTGCTGTCGTTTGGGTTGTTGTGAGAAGTGAAGAGGGGGGGGGAAGAGAACGAATGAGATGGCATGGGAGATTCGCCTATGTCGGGTCGACATGATCATCCCGGGGTTCCTTCCTTTCCCCTCTCGTATGTATGCTGATATGCGGCCCGTCTGGTAGGCCGGCCCACCATCACTCATTCCTTTGCAGATCCGGACGGTCCAGGCCCAGCATGGGATCTTTTTTGGGAAATGAAATAGGAGGTGCGGTTGCTAATCAATAGATGTTGACTCGGAGTTTCGGTAACATGGCTCGAATGTGTGGGTGGTGATCTGATGGTTGTGTGGGGCAACCGTTGTTGAGATGGGGGGACGTTGATTTAAGGTTGGTTTTTAGTCGACCGTTGGAAAGTTTGGCGGACCTCCTCCACCCGTTCCGCACATGCCACCTCTCCGTGCCGGGCCGTTGCTCAGGGGGAGGAGGGAATGGTGTGCCGACGGGACGTGCCGGTTGTGGGTACTGATCTGGGTCGTTGTTGAAGATCGCACACCCGGTGATGACGAGAAGGAATAGGAAGAAGTGCCCGGGGGGAATCAGACGACCATGGCGGCGGGTAGGTGTGTGTGTGTGTCGGATGAAAAGGGAAACGCCACATGTCTCTTCGCTTGGCCGAGGAGGGAAGGTCCTTTTTTTTTCGAGGTTTTGCAACCAAAGGGCCCTTTTAGGTCGTACCCGAAATACGCGGGTGGAAATAGATTGCGGTGCCTTGCTGCTGGCTGCTTGCTGACATGAATGAATCCTGAATGTCGGTTGTCGGCACTTGCTTCCATCCATCCATCCATCCATCCATCCATCCTTTTCCTTTCCCCCAACACATCGTTGACATAGGCAGTTGGTTTTTTGGTGACGTCGAAAGAGTCGAGAATTGGACCGCTGCCGGGTGGATTCTATGGGGACGGGTCAGGTATTAATATCGATAGCGTCAGAAATTCCAAATAGGAGATCGGGCTGGGTGAATCATGTTGTGGTCTCGCTCGGGTCTGGTTGAAGGAGACGGCCGGCTGGCTGGCTGGCGCTCGGTCGGTCGGTGTGTGTCGGTCGATCGGTGTAATGTGAATCACTTTTCTTTTCTTTTCCTCATCACCCGTGTTGAAGGCTTGGGGTGTTTGTGAGACCCTTTTCGCAAACAAGAAACGAAACGGGAAGAAACAAAAAAGTGAAGCAGAGAAAGGGAGGAGGAGGAAGGCATGAACAAGTAATGAACATTTTCAAGTAGCACCCAAAAATAGGGGTTTTTTTTGTTGCTCTCTGTCCAAGGCATATATATCAGACTTTCAACCATCCTGACATGTTATAATAACACAACATCCAAGCAGCATGAATAAAGCATGCCCGCCAAACCGCACGATCCCACCAACCCATCCCCGATCCGGCCACCCCAATGAAACGACAATTCCCAAAAGGAAAGAAACGTTGCAGCGGACCGCTTGGAAGGTTGCTTCTTTTGGCTTGGATCTTGTTTTTTTGGCCCGCTGGTTCAAACCGGTGAAAAGAAGAATGGAGTGCAGGGGATTGGTGCGCATGTGAAAAGAAAAGGGAAACCCCTTCAACTTACACTATATAAAATATCATCGTGATCGTGGAAGTTGCATCGGAGATTTTTATTCCCAATAGAAAATGCCCCGACGCAGCGCTCGATCGGTCGCGGCGGCGGCAGGGCCGTTTACGCTACCCACTGTTGAGATTTTGGAGGCGCATGAGCCATTCGGAGATTTTTTGGTTCAATTGCTTTTTTTGTGGGCGCGACAAGAAGAGGGTCAACAGCGGAAATGCAACAGTGGACAGGGTTGGCAGGGCCCAACTTGCTTGGTCGTCCATCCGTTCATATCAAACCAAATCTGGAGGTGCAGCAGAGAGGTGGTGCTGATCCAATGACGCTGTGGGAAACGGATAGGGCAGGCAGTTGAAGGAAAAAAAGGGGCCAACCAAGGACTGACACGATTGGTCTGCAGGCTTTTGTTCACTTTGAGATACAGAGGTAAAACACGGAGGAGAATAATAGGATGGTGAGACACAAGTTCACATTATCCTGATAAAACATGCTTCGTGTTCGCTACCTATAAACTATGAGCCGCCTGATATAAGTGCACCGCTGTATCTGAGTACATACTAGAATTATCAAACGACTCTGCAACTTTCTATTATAAGAAAACCATCTCACTTGCCCAACAAACCCTTCTCAAAAACACACCCCAGTCAGAAATGTCACCTCCTCCGATCCTCCTCTGCATCACCTTCTCCCGACTGCCCTTCGATTGGTCTCCCACTTGTGCCAGGCACATTCGTTGACTGCTGTGGCGGTAACCTCCTCGACACGGACCGAATAGGCAATGTTCTCCTATTCCCAATCACCACCGTCTGAGGATCCGACTGGAATAACGGATCTTGTTGTCTTTCCGGAGACAAAATTCGATCGATGTCATCAAAGTCTGCCACGGATATCGATGGAACCTCCGTGGGGGCAGACGAAAATGGGAAAGATGTCGTTGGTGCTTCCGTAGATGGAGACATGAGCTCGAGTTCCTCCGTCATTCTATCCCTTTTTGCATAGCGTTCTTCATCTTCATCGATAGTCTCACTGTCATATGGTCGTTTCTGGCCCGAGTGGACGCCGCCAGAGGTCAAACCCAGCAAGACATCCTCGTTAGGAAGTAATGGGTCCTCTCCGGATTGTCGAAGCAAGAAGTCGATCGACAGTTGGGAGGATTGCGAATTCGACTGGCTTGGATGTTGTTCAAAAGCCGGTTCGGGCTGTGATGGTGAAGGTAGTCTTGATGGTGTTTGTGAGGGGCCGGTTGCGCTTCTCCCCCTGTGATAGGTGAGGATGAGCACCATGGAAAGCGAGATTTTGCCGGGTTAAAGTCTTACCTGTTGCTGAGAGCATCAAGCTGAACTTGGACTGACGAGTTGGCGTCACTCCCATTGGGGTCCGGACTCGAAAGTCGGGGAAATGGTAGTCGTGAGTCGTTTGACATTGTGACTTGAGGCGAGTCTGTGAGATGTGATGGATATAGTCAAGAGTGGAGGTGTGGGGGAAGCTGCACACTAAATGCAGATCTGAAGGGAATCGATTGCCGAGCGGGGAGGCTCTGCATATTTATGAGGACAAAAGAGATGGGAGAAAATGTAGGTAGAAACAAAAAAAAAAAAAGACATGCAATGCATAGCAAAGAAACGAAACGGAGGGAAACCGGACGTTGCCCGAGAGACTGCAAGGCCCGCCCAGCTTGTGAGCCCTCCAGGAAGCCTGGAAATCACAGGGCTGCATCCATTTCCCCCCCTAGGTGAAAAGCATTTGGCATGCACCTAGTTGGCACGGTAGGGCATCGTGCAGCGGGTGTGTGATGCACGCAAGAGCGGGAGCGGCGCGCCGCCTAGTTGGGTGAATGCAGAAGCCATCACACAGTCACACCCGCCTCTTCAACGGCCATCAAGAATGGCCCGCTGGCCACTGGGCCCCCCTGTTGCCCATCCACCCAGTGCTACCACATGCACATGGCCCGATGGCACATCACAAAGATGGGCTTCGACACATCAGAAAAGCCGGGTAGGAGACATGCTTTGCACTGGCGCAGCACTCCAGCGGTCTTCACCTAAAGGCGAGGTCGGTCTTGATCTTCTCCATCATTCAGTTTCGGGCCATGGGCGAGATGGGATTAAATGGAAGCCTGGAGATCTTGGAGACCTCAAACGATTTGAAGGTTGAATTCGAGCCCTCCGAATTGGGCCGGGAGGTCGTTTTGTTTCCGCGAGGGCAAAGGAACCGTGGCTAAGCATCGAGCTGACTTTTCTGCGCCCTCTCCTAGAACCGATTGATCTCCAATTGCAGTGGCTTAAGCGGCTCAAGTAGAGGTTGGGGCCGCGATTATGGCCTTGAAATATGACAAATGGGGTAAAGGCGGAATTGTTGGTCTGCTATGCTCCAAATATGATAATCAAGTTCGGACTGCTGTATCTGAAGAGCCTGGTGGGAGAAAAACACAAAAGAGAACGTCGGTTGTGGCTGTGGTGTTTTGTTGGTTCTTGAACAGTTCGGGACTGGTCGATCGAGGTCGGGTTCCCTCCACGCCAAGCATTTCCATTATCAGCACGCCAAGATATTAGTCCTAGAGTGGGGTGACAGGCCCCTGAACCGAGCGGGCCGGACGGTGCACGAACAATCCGGGGCAAGCACGGTCCACCCAACCCCGGCAGGAAGAAGGTTCAACGGTGAATGCCTAGCAGAACTCGGTGTGAGCCTTTCATCGGCTGTTCTTTCCTCTTCTCCCTGTCCAGCTGAAATGTTAAGGTAGGGGTGAAAATCTGGATGCCTGGATAAGACCTTGACGAAATCCTCCTGCTCTTTCTCCGCATCGCGCTTTTCTTCCGCGTCGAACATTCAACGGCGCCACTATGAGTGATGCAATGGAGGTGGATTCCGAGGTGGATGGGCCTCGCGGTGCCAAGAGGAAGGCTGATGCTCTTGACGACAACACCCCCCAACGTCGAATCAAGGTACAGCTCCCGACACCATCTTTTTTTGAGACGAGCTGCACTAACAGCATGCTAATAGCCCCTGGACGAAGATGTCATCAACAAAATTGCTGCCGGGGAAATCATCGTGGCTCCCGTGAACGCCTTGAAGGAGTTGATGGAGAACTCTGTCGACGCGGGATCAACTACCGTAGATGTGTCGGTGAAAGAGGGAGGCTTGAAGTTACTACAGATCACTGATAATGGCTCTGGCATCGAGGTTCGATCCCCCCTGTTAGCGTCCGCTATCACCCGCTCGCTTCCTCGCCGCCCCCTTCATCCCCCTTGTTCCGAGTGGTTACTCATCAAAGAAACAGAAAGAAGATCTGCCAATATTGTGTCAACGTTTCACGACGTCCAAGCTCCAAAAGTTTGAAGACCTCCAGACCATCGCTACCTATGGTTTCAGAGGCGAGGCCTTGGCCAGCATCAGCCACATTGCCCATCTTACCGTGACCACGAAAACACGGGACTCAGAGTGTGCCTGGAGGGGTCACTATGGCAGCGGAGTGTTAGTCCCAGCCAAACCTGGCCAGTCTCCTGACCCAAAGCCCGTATCTGGCCGACAAGGCACCCAGATTACCGTTGAAGATTTGTTCTTCAACGTTCCTACAAGACGGCGTGCGTTTCGATCACCAGCCAACGAGTACAACAAAATACTGGACATGGTTGGGAGATATGCTATCCATTGTACCGGTGTGGGGTTCACATGCAAGAAACATGGCGAATCATCCAAAGGCATCTCCGTATCTCCAACAGCGCCATGTCTGGACAGGATCAGACAAATCTACGGCGCAAGCGTTGCCAACGAGCTCACCGAATTCGAGACGAAAGATGATCAATGGGGGTTCAAGGCAAAGGGACTTGCCACCAACGCCAACTACAGAACCAAAAAAACTACCTTGCTGTTGTTCATTAATAACAGATGTGTTGAGTCAACCAACATCCGCAAGGCACTCGAGCAGACCTATGCGTCATTCCTCCCTAAAAACGGTCATCCGTTTGTATACCTCAGCCTTGAGATAGACCCACGCCGGGTCGACGTCAACGTCCACCCAACCAAACAAGAAGTCAACTTTTTGAACGAAGACGAAACCATTCAAGCAGTATGCGAACACTTGCGCTCCAAACTAGCCGAGGTAGATGCCAGCAGGACCTTCCTCACCCAGACCCTCCTCCCAGCAAGCAGCCGGGCTGCCTCCTCCACTCAACTGCCACCAGCCCCCTCTGCACCCTCTATGGCGACCCCGGCTTCCAGTCGAAGAGCCCCTCCTAGAAGCGACACCAGCCTCGTCAGGACAGACACTAACCTTCGGAAAATCACGAGCATGCTCCCCCCTGCCAGACCAGGCGGCAGCACGCCATCCCGCCCAGGCCCAGAGCCCATGGAATTTGACACGGCACCCGAGCCTCGTCAGCCCACATCTTGTCATTTGCACAGCATCAAAGAGCTCCGCGCAGAAGTCCGCGAGGAGATGCACAACGAGCTCACTGATATCTTTGCCAACCACACTTTTGTCGGAATTGTTGACGAGCGCCGCAGGCTGGCTGCTATACAAGCTGGCGTTAAGCTCTACATGATTGACTACGGCCGGGTGTGTTACGAATACTTTTACCAGTCGGGCTTAACAGATTTCGGTAATTTTGGTGTGGTACAATTTCAGCCTCCTCTTGACATTCGCAACCTACTGTCATCGTCCCCAAATCTCCTCACTGAATATGAAGAAGAGCAGGATGATGATGAGGAAGAGGACATTGACCCCGAAGAAAAGGCCGAGATCATCGAGGCTGTGGTGGAGAAGTTGATTGAGAGAAGAGAAATGTTGCTGGAGTACTTTAGTTTGGAAGTATCTCCCGCGGGAGAGTTGTGCAGTGTGCCGCTGTTGGTCAACGGGTATGAGCCACCTTTGACAAAGTTGCCAGGGTTCTTGGTGAGGTTGGGGCCTTGTGTCAACTGGACGGAGGAGAAGGCTTGTTTTGAGAGCTTCCTGAAGGAGCTGGCTAGATTTTATGTACCAGAGAGGTTGCCGCTGAAGAAGGTAGCCAAAGAGGAGGATGATGGGACGCTGGATAGTGCTGATGAGAGGGAAGAAGATAGTAAAGGGGAAGAGGAAAAGAGGATTGATGCGAGGAGGAGAAATGTGAAATGGGCGTTGGAGCATGTGCTTTTCCCGGCGTTTAAGGCGAGGCTGGTCGGGACGAAAGGCATCATGGAGGCTGGGGGTGTGGTGGAGGTGGCGGATTTGAAGGGGCTGTACAGAGTCTTTGAAAGGTGTTAGGTAATGGATGTTGAAATTGGGGTTGTTGGGGAACATGGGTAGAATATACGGGGATGCTTTTCAATTTATTATTGATCATGCCTGGCATTTGTATGTGCACAACCATGTACACGAGCAACGACCATCAGGTAGGTAACATGTGAAATTAACTGAGGGCTACTTGCGGCTGCCTAAAGTTGTACACAACCTTCCATTTTCACAGACCAAGACCTGATGGAGGAAGGTACGAGCGGTTCAACGTATCCCTTCTTTACTCCAACGCCTGCCACTCAAATCTCAATGGCGTGCCCGTTGGCCTTGACTTTTTGGAACGTGGGCTGATGAGAACTCTCGCTGTTCGTAAGTTCTATCCCTACCTACCTCGATCTCCAACCACCCAGAACTTGGACAGATGGCATGGAATTAACAGAGTTATAGGAGCAAATGGTAGGTTGAATGTAATCTCTGGGGTCCGGCTGGCACACTGCCTTTAGGCGGGCATCTTTTTTGTTCGGGGCTCGAGGTTTCATTTTTCTCCCCCCCAAGGTCCCCAAACCAATCCTGGATGGCACAGTGGTCCCTTATGGCATGCGAAAAATGTGAGATGGTTGAGGTAGTGATGAATTGTAAAATAACTGCTAGGTAGGGTCAAAGGCAGATAGATATGCGCGTGGTTGATCTTGGTGCTAGGCAAGGCTTGACTTGCAAATTCCTTGCAATATGAGGTCCGCAGATGCTGGTGTCCTGGCTCATATTCCCTTTGTGATTTCTCATGAGGACAGCCCTCGATTCGGCCCTCAGTGTAGCAATTCCTCCGTTCCTTCCATGTTCAGTTTTGGCGATAGCTTCATTAAAGGAGCCCTGCAAGGGCAGCTGAACTAACATAGGTAGGTACGAGACATCCGATTGACCTAGAATCATAGGTTTCCCGGCGGGCAAGGTAGGCTGTCGGCTGATGCGTGCGGATGTTATATGACGATTGGCTCAGATCACCTCCTCCGCCCGAGTCGTTCTTGGACGTGTATTGTTGGGGTAAGCATCGAACGTCCAATGGCACGTTGCTCTTGTACAAATGCGCCTTTTCACACCGCCTGAACTGTACTATGGTGGTTCAAACAAGACAAATCTTTGCAAACAGGCCATATATTCCCAAACCGGCTTATATCGTCGTCGAGATGGTACGAGTCGGGGTCCATTACGTGGAGCCATGAGTGCGATGGATTGAATCGAGCTTTCCCGTCACGCCCATACCTGACTGACTGACCCCTCTGCTCCTGCATTGTTTGGTCCGTCAGGCCCCTTAGGTCGGACCAGAGGCCGGGTGTGATACCCCGCCGGTTATGTGAAAAAATTACTGCACCCAAGAAAGTGATCCGTTTGTCTGAGACGAATTCTAGCTGAAACTTCAAGCTTCTCTCATGTTCGGGATTTTCGCAGGCGATAAGCTGTACAGTGGCTGCCTTTGCCTCTCGGAAGATATCCACCTCAAACCAAGAACCGACCATCTGGGGCTCTTTGGTCAGAAGATCAATTGCATGGGTCTCTATATCAGCCCAGCTGACTACCCGATGCTTGCATATCCTCACCACCCCCGTCCTCATGATGCAAATCCGTTGGCTACCTTTTACCTCCCTCTCTGCGGTTGAGAACATTCGGTGGTGGTGGAGAGTATCGCAGCCTGAGCAATACAGTGGCCCAATCCCCTTGACGTGATGGCTTTCAAACTTGCAACGATCCCAGAGGCGCTTGCCAGACGGGTGACGTGGCACAACCCTACCATCCCTCATCATTCGGAGATCGTTCCGTGGCAAGCACGTCTTGCAGAGTAGGTCTTTGCGAAGGCAATATCTGATGGCGTCTTGGGCACCGCGAGTGCGTATGTAATTGGACGGAGGCTCAAAACCGTATCGGGAGCTGAGGATGGCTAAGCTGGGCCAGAGTGGCCCCGCCAGATCGTGTTTTATGATACGTCGTAGAACTTGAGAGACACGACCGAGGCAGAAAACGGCCGCTACGTCGACAGCAAGATCCAGGTTGAACCTTTTCACAATTTCGAGTATGAGCTCTTCGGGGAGTTTGAGTAGTCGGCTGTGTTCGCGATTGTGAAGTCTGGTCACCATGACAGGATCTCTCGTGTCATGAGCAGCCGACGCTTCAGGATCATGTGGGGAGTGAACAGCCGCCTCGTTCTCGGAAGAGTTGGCAGTCGATTCGGATTGTTGATGGTTGTCTTCCGGCGGTTTCGGTCCCTCTTGGTGGGGATTCATCTTGTCCGTCATGATAGAGAAAGGGAGTTTGATGGAGCTTCCGAGAGATACTGGATGTTGCTGATCCTAACTCTGTCGATAAGTCGCCCTGTCGCTTGATGCTTCAACGAATCTCGGCGGTAAGGATACGTCCGGGGAACTGACATCAAAGGATGACGAGAGAAACAGCAAAGAGTTTGGAACTTTCAATAGGCTGCAAGAATTTGTAGGGTGTGGCTTTCAAATATCAAACTGTATTCTTGTTCCAGCCCAGGGCTTGCACAAAGTTTCTGCCTGGTTATCCACCCCGTGGCCCTGCTCCCCAGCCTCCATGCCGCCATTGTCAAATCTAGTGCACAACTGCGCCCACAGAATTAAATTCAAACAGTTTTGGCTTTGTGGCTCGAAAATATCTTTTCAATTTGACGCTTTCCGATATGGAGCCTATCAGGTTACTGGGTCTGGTTGGAAACAAGGTGCGGCAGGAACTGGTATGGCAGTGACCTCAAGACCTTCCTGTCCCTTCGAATCTGTACCCAACTGAAAGAAACAGTAAAATTCATCAACGACAACGCCATAGCCAAACGAAGAGGGCTAAGAACGCATCCAGGAAGAAGAGGGACCAGAAGGCCGGTTCAAAAATGGGGAACCCACAACCTTTGTATGTGGCGGCAAACTGTGAAAGCAAGCCCCGACTCTACACGAAATTACGTTGGCACAAAGTGTGGCAAGCAATGGTTGGAGCAGTAGTTATACCTTAATTGTTTTGCGTTAATCCTTCTCACCAGAGACAGCAAGCAAATCCAGCCGAAGAACTCTGGCAATCGAAGCATCAAGAGACGAGCCAATATCCATTCAAATCCAAGAATGCAGGGAGCAGGCATATAAATATGCTCTCGAAGCGGTGCAATTACCGCCCATAAACCCACAGGAATATCAAGCGCGCCTTGAGAGGGAGTTTGACGAGGCAATGGAAGAGCGTAGGAAAAAAAGGATTGAAGAGACCATACTACAGCAAGAAAAACGAGGTCTGAATGTGAAGGCGGGGGGACGCGTGACTTGGGCCAAGGAAGAAGAAAATGAACTGGAAAATGAGTAATGACTCTGCCCGGTGACGGGAGACAGTCCAAAGCAGGATCATCTGGACCATCAAGGTTGAGGTAGAGATTGGTATAGAGAGCATCGGTACATTAAATAAATTAGACATCCAAAGTCAACAACCTCTTCACCCTGAGATCCTGACGTGATTTGATTACCTTGATCGCGGACTGTTAAATCTCTAGATTCTTTGTTTGATTAGCTGGTCCAAGAACTTCATGAATTAAATTCAAGGTCGACAGGAGCCATTGATTCAATAGTGAACTTCTTGGTGTGTATCAAGTCTCCCAGCTATCAAAGTTAGGAAGTAACCATCTATTTATCTATCCAAGCTTTTACTCTTTATTGTCTAATTTTCGGATAGATATTATCTAAACTTTTCATATCTAAGATCCAAGCTTACAACTTATTTCCACTTTGAGTCAAACGACGTATCTTGACACGTAGCTCATCTGTGGGAGGTAATACTCCTGTGGGATTAGTCAAGCAGGTTGCTCCAGGGCTTCGGCCTTGAGGCCCACTTGCCAATGTGAAGGATAAAGAAAGGTTTTTGCTCTCCGGAGCTGTTTGTTTTAGTACCCAATAATATCATAAACTATTTTACAAATCCTCGCAGCCGTATAATATCATTAACGTAGATTATAAGCGAGTGACCCACTTCCTTCGTAACATAATACCTTCGCACTCAACAACAATTTCCTTAACCATCCAAGATGCCTTCTAATTTAAATGAAGCCCATATAATTTTAGCCCTCTAAACACTTTAAAACGACAAGAATCTAAGCAAACGAGCCGTAGCTAAGATCTATAGAGTCGATCGTAAGACTCTAGGGCGTCGGCGCGCTGGCTGGCCTGCACGACGTAATATTACGCCTATATTAAAAAAACTTACTTAATCCGAAAAGGAAGTTATTATTTAATACATTATTAAACTATATACGTAAGCTTTTTTACTAAAATTATATAGTATAAAAGATATAGCTAATTAATTATTATACGTACGCGACGCGCCTCTTATTAGTAAGCTCTAGGTATATAACTTCGTTAAACGTTAGTTATAACTCTATACGCGTTTTACATATAAATACGATTATTAAAGGACTAAGTACGAAAATTTAAAGGTTATTACCGAGTAGTTTACGCTTATACGGAATATTAAAGCTAAATATAATATTATAAATAATAATATTTATAATTTCGACGAAACTAGGTTTATAATAAATATTATTTTTATAAATATAGTAATTATAATCTCGAACAGCTTTAATAAAATAAAACTAATTTAGTTTAATAACCGCGAATAAGTAACTGTAATTTAAAAAATTAATATCCTTGGTTAGGCTATCCCACCTTTTATTATTTTAATCGCGTAATATTATTTTATTAATTAATATATTAAATATAATTTATTATTTATTTAATATATTATAATTATTAATAATAATTAAATTATTAATATAATAAATTTAAATTAAATTAAATATTTCGATTATTATACGGCGCCCCGTATAAAAAATAAATACCAGTTATTAATCTTCGATAATTATAAAAGTTATTACTTAACCGAATTTAAGTATTATTATTAATAAAATAATATTATTACGTTTTATATACCTTTATATTCTTCCTACTTCCTTTAGTTACTCGATATTAATTACTTTAAACCGTTAAAATAAATATATAATTATTAAATCGAGGATTTAATATATATATATATTAATTATATAAATAAGTTCGAGTTCCTTTATACTTTCCGCGAAACCTTTTTCGCCTTTATAATAGAGAAAAATATATAAAGAAGCTTTACGGGTACTAACTTTATACTATATAATTTAGAGAAAGTATTTTTTAAACTAAATATAAAGCTTCGTACGTTAATACCTTTAAACTTACGGCTCGGTATTATATAACCTTAGGTCTCTTAAATACTATATAACTTTCGAGAAACTAACTTATAGTTAATATTTATTAAGACTCGTATTATTAATTATTAAAATAGCTCCCCGACTTTAATATTAACTACAGTAAACTAATTTACTAAAGATATAACGGTTATAATATATTAGGTGGCTCTCTTTCGTGCAAAGGTCTTTTCGCTCCGTAAGGCTAATAAGGCACTAAGTAAGCGCCGGAGAACCAAAAAAACACGTGTAAGGCTTGGAGGGTCACTTACTATATAAGAGGTACAGGATCTACTAGATCAGAAGGCTGTAGATAGGGAGGAAGTGTAAAAAACGTAGCTAGATAGTAGTAATATAGGAGGAGATCGTGCGAGGGTTCGGTGCTATAGTGTGTGCGGCAAGCCTAGCCATAACGCGCGCACTTGCCAAGAGGCTGGGGAATCATCTGATTCAGCCGTTTTTAATATAATTGTAGTTACTTCCTAGTGTTATTGCAGTATAATTGAGGATAGTTTGTTACGGTGTGGTGGGAAGTGGGTCACTCGCTTATATGGGTCACTCGCTTATAATATACGTTATATTGAAATAGTGAGAAAACACACAAGACAAAACAACCACAACACCACAAATATACCCTTAACAGGTCCCTGAATGAACACACCTGCGTGACAGTGACTCGCTCGCAGGCCGCACTTCACGCAGGACAAAGAAAAGACACTATGGGCTCGCAGGCCACATAATAAGCACCGAATTGGCCTGATCAGAGGACCAGAATTGCCTGCACGCGTGCAAGGCACAAAATACGAAGAAAAATAAAAGTCGATGATTTGTCTAAAATAGAATGTCCGAAGCAGACCGCTTATATACATGACCCCTGAACCCCTGAGTCCTCCGAGAGCCCCGCTTCCTTACTCATACTCTCAGGCCTGTGGCCGCACCCCAAACCAGTACTTAGGTAGGTGACCACTGGGGAATCTTCGGTGTTATATGTTTTTAAATAAAAAATAAACTTTTTTTAAATTTATTTTTTACTTAATTTTTAATTTTTTTTACATATTTTTTACATATTTTTTACATATTTTTTTACTTATTTTTTACTTATTTTTTACTTATTTTTTTTAGTTATTTTTGATTTATTTTTGATTTATTTTTTACTGATTTTTTATTTATTTTTTATTTATTTTTTATTTATTTTTGATTTATCTTTATTTATTTTTTATTTAAATTTTTTTATTTATTTTTTTTTTATTTAATTTCTTTTATTTAATTTTTTTTGGCAGTGTTATTCAGTGTTAGGCTTCGAGTAAAGTGTGATTAAAGGTACTTTTGCGGCTCTGCTGGCTGCAGTTCGGTGTACAAGCTCACTATCCCATAGATAATCCTTCAGCTGTGATTTGAAAACGAAACTTTCGGTGGTCTGTGCTGACTTTTTCTCCTCTGGACTTCAAAAGGCTCTTAACGTGGGAAAATAGCCCTCGAGAGTGTATTAATTGAGCTAAAAGCAGTCTCCCGTCGCTATGGTTACATAGCCGTGCTGTCGAGAGATGGAAAGAAAGCCTTGGCAAATGCTTTCGAGTCCTTTGCCTTCTGTGACGAACCCCTGTACAGAACCTCTGAAAGGGATACTGGTTGAAGGTAACTTCTGACAATTGGTTCGGTGCAGCTAAACAGTGCACAACAAGATGTCTCAATGTAAACACAAGATACCGTGAAAACAATTGTGAATTGCATACTGCGGAACTGTCTATCTACACCAGCCGGTTCCTCCATATATATAGACCTGTTTATCACCATTATCACCAGTGATAATGTCGATTATCACTCGTCGTTCACCGAAGGCTGGTGATAATCGCGATTATCACCCTTGGCGCTAGTGATAATCTGACTTCCCCACTTTTCCCTTCCTAGTGGTTGGACGGGTCGCGCCCCGCGCTCCCCACTTATGTCAGGTCCGTGACACCTTCCCGTTTGCCCATATTACAAAAAACTATTTAGAGGACAATCCAGCATAGCAGAAGAAAAAGCTAGCACGGGCCACCGAAAGTTTTGTTTTTAAATTTACGGAGGTACAGTTTTATTTAAAAGGAAAGTTGTGATTGGTTGGAACTGGCACTGTGCGGACCCTTCACTTTTGGCACGGTGTTGCCGACCTGCTTGGTTTGAACCTCAGCATCAGGATACACTGAGCCGCGGGGAAAGCAGGTGGAATACATCCATCCGTGTGTATATTTCATCAGGCTGGTTCTACTTACGTCTAGCTTCAATTCTTTTGCACGGTTGAGAATCTTATTGATGTGGAGGTTGCAGAGGCGTCGACTAAAAGTTTTTGACTCACTCGGCGAGCGTTTTCCAAGGCCCAACAGTCACTCATTATCTTAACCTCGACCAGTGGAAAGAGCGACCAAACTTCTCACATGCACATTCGACTGGGAATCACACAGGGATTCCGGTCGTTCAGGCACCCGCCTCGAGAGCTTGGTAGCGTTTTCTTTCTGATGAAACGCAGGTACTGCGACAGCACATCGAAACATAGCTTATCCTCCCCACCTGCTAAGAAACATCGGCCATATACCGCAACAATGGTTTCCCGCACCATCACCCTCACCGAGCAGGAAGAACAGCTCAAGCGCCTCCTTGTAGACGTCGCGCGCTACATTGACTCTTCTTCCAGCGAGAACAGCCCGACTATCCTCCGCTGGGCTGGTGGCTGGGTTCGCGATAAACTACTTGGAATTAAGAGCCACGACATCGACACGGCTATCAACAACTTGACCGGTGAGGCCTTCGTTGGAAAGCTTCGTGACTATGTCGAGATCCCAGGCAACAAGCAGCTACACAACCTGATGGACTCCGACATTGGCCGCCTTCACACTGTGGCCCGCAACCCAGACAAGTCGAAGCACTTGGAGACCAGCACCATCAAGCTCTGCGGGTTGGACGTGGACTTTGTGAACTTGCGGAAGGAAACATACTGCGAGAACAGCAGGAACCCCGAGGTGGAGTTTGGGAAGGCCGAGGAGGATGCTGCTCGCCGAGATGCGACCGTCAATGCTCTCTTTTACAACTTACAGACGGGCGAAGTGGAGGATCTTGTCGGGGGTCTGCCAGATCTGGGGGCGGGGATTATTCGGACACCAATGGAGCCACTGCAGACCTTCATGGACGATCCCCTTCGTGTATTGAGACTGGTGAGGTTTGCTAGTCGACTGGGGTTCAAAATCGACAAGGCGGCAGAGGAGGTTATGGCGGATGAGAATGTGCTGAGAAACTTGAAGATCAAGATCAGCAGGGAGAGGATTGGTGTGGAGTTGGAAAAGATGCTCAAGGGTAAGATCCAGACGACATTTTACAGAAGTGAAAGGCACAATAATGCTAATATTGTCTTTCAGGCAAACACCCGGTCGAGTCCCTGAGGCTGATCAACAGGTTGGGGCTTTACCATGCTGTGTTCACTGTACCGGAACGAACCGACATGCCAAAGCCAGATATCTCCAAGTGGGACCGCGCATATGAATGCTTGGTCTTCCTTGAGAGCAACAACACTCCTGGTTCCATCTGGGAGTTGCTCGTCACCACAGAGGAAGCGAGATATTTCGCCTGGTCATTGGCCACCATCACGCCTTGGGAGCAACTTCCTGATGATCCCCCTCTCAAGTCAGGAAAGTTAGCCATGCCCCTTGCTACTCAAGCCGCGAGGGAAGGATTCAAGGCACCCAACAAGCTATCTGACGTGATCACTGCCGCCCATCGGCACCGTCCTGCTATTCTGGAGCTCAAGGCACTTGTTGATGAGAACAAGGATGAAATGAAGGATAGGGCAAAGTTTGGTATGGCGATCAGAGAGTGGGACTCAAGAGCCAAGGGTAGCTGGCGTCTACAAGTTCTTTACTCGATCTTGGTTGATGTTCTAGAAGGATCAACGAGCCGGGAAGAGATTCTGATGGGATGGCTGCGTTTCTTGGACCACCTGGTAGAACTTGATCTGATGCATGTCACGAAACTCGACAGGATCATTGATGGAACTGACCTCTCGAAGGCACTTGGAGTTAAGCCAGGGAGGTGGATGGGTGCGGCGCTCGAAGTTGTGATGGAGTGGCAGTTAAGGAACCCAGGGGTCGAGGATCCAGCAGGAGCAGTTGAGGAGGTGAAGAAGCGGCGGGTTGAGTTGGGGATTAAATAGGCAAGAGAGTGATAAAAAATACATCATGAGTTGAATATTTTATATTTTGTGTCTTGGTTTGAACCTGAGGTTGGCCTTTGTTTTCTGTTTCCCGAATTTGGCGGGTGTAGAGCGCTGTAATTATAGCGGTTAACGCCCCCACCAGAGCAGATGGGAGGGCTTTCCTCAGATTTTCGCAAGGCTCTCACAACCACTCATCAACAACCTCAACACAGTTGCCATTTCAGACCAGTAGCGCTGACCTTGAGGACCGGAATCAAACTTTACGCGTTACTTCATATTTTATTTCTCAACAACTTCAAGCGCTTGTCTCCTTGTCAGAATCATGTCCTGGTACAAGGTGCTGCTTGATGCGGCGTCGGCAATGAATGAGAAGCCAGACTCAATTGGAGATGCGATCCAGGCTTTATCACAGGGTATGAATCCTAATGAACATGATCAGCCGTGATAAGGCAGTAACAACTAACTGGTAATGTATAGAGGTCCCGGATTCGATAACACTTGATGAGCTGCTCACGGGGGTGAGTGAGACTGTTGCCTCATCTGACAAGACGAGGCCCGAGGTCAGTAGGCCCGTCAACTCAACAACGAGTATTACAGAATGACTGACATGCGAAACTAGAACACAGAAAGGGTGCAAAAGGCCTTGGTGGTTGCACTCACATGTCTGCAACAGCCAGACAGGATACAAGAGAAAGCAAGCGACCAGGCCACTGCACAGGAGCTAGCGAGAGTAATATCAACAGCAATTGCGCCTGTTTTGCCTGTTCTCAACGACGACAATGGCTTACCAGCATGTATGTTTGAACTGCCTTCTACTATATGGACTCTGGTCAAGCCTAACTGGATGTAGCCTTCAATGATGCTCTGTCCAACAACAGCAAAGCCCTCAATACCCACTGCAAAGCCGCCTCCACGATAGGTCTCCAATGCCTAGAAGCCATCGACAATGTTTTCAATCCACCCACCCTGGACGACGACACTCTCCTCACTCTCATTGCCTACTGTCACCCCGACCAAAACTGGTCTGATGATCCCACCAAAATTGCCAAGATAGCCGCCGCCATTCTCAAGACTTACCCCTTCCCCAATAAAACCGACTTCATCACCTCTACAATCCTCCAGTCGTATCTCCGGCCTCTTTTCTCAAAGTCTAAACCGTCTACTATCACCTCTTCAGGCCGCAAAGCAGAATACCAAACCGACAACTCCCGAGATGGCATCCCCGACGACACCGCTGCAACTAAACCATGGAAGTTTACTGACCTTCGCTCCATTCCGGTGTTCTCATGGGCAGTGACAGAAGCTAATGTACGTATCATCTCCTATATCTTGTCCTGTCTCACGCAAGAGTGGCACTCGTATAAAGAGGCATGTATCACTTTGGTACTGTCACTAACCTTCCTTGAATGACAAAACAGAACGCCCTGATAAGCACCCACTGGCCCTCCTATATCCCCGTCCTCCTAACCCTCGCTGACGACTCCACCACCCCCATCCGCCAAACCGGCCTCAACATCCTATCCAACTTCCTCACCAAGATCCCCGCCAAAACCCTGCAGGACACCGGTCTAGGCCAAGTCTTTGCCGATGCTGTATTTCCAACACTGTCTTACCTTCCTTCTTTAACACCCGAGGATGAATCCCTTCAGCTCTTGGAACCAGCCTACAAAGCTTTGCTAGTTTTGGCAGGGAAGCAGTCCGCCACAGGAGGCAAAGAGGGGAGAGGTAGTAGTCCCAGGCACAAGCTACTCGACCACCTGATCCGCGAGGGCATCTTCACAGGGTACCTTCACGCCAAAAACCATGTCAGGATTGTCGAGCTGCTCTGTCGAGAGACGGTGGAGATTGTAGACGCGATGGGGGTTCATGCTGTTAAACATCTCAAGGTACTTCCTACCCGTTTTTATCTCTGATTTTCCGATTCACAACGCTGACCAACCTAAAGGATATGATTCCCATGATCTCCGCCATCCTCACCGACCCATTCGCTTCCGCCGCACCGCGGACTC
This sequence comes from Podospora anserina S mat+, assembly GCF_000226545.1. Classification (NCBI taxonomy): domain Eukaryota; kingdom Fungi; phylum Ascomycota; class Sordariomycetes; order Sordariales; family Podosporaceae; genus Podospora; species Podospora anserina. The sequence goes on from NW_001914857.1 coordinate 1,271,191, forward strand.
TCCTCTCCGCTGTCAAAGCACTCCAGGCGGTTCTGAGGAACTGCTGGCCCAGGCTTATGACTGGGTCGGTTTGGCAGGATGAGATTATTAACGCGCTTGTAATGTGCTGGCTGAATCTTGATGAGCCGACTAACAACATCAGTGACGACAGCCTGGAAGAGGTTAGAAAGGAACTGGTTACTTCTTTCCAGGCTTTGTCTGCTATTGCAAGGACAGAGGGGACGGACCTCTCTGCGAGGGTTGAGCCATTGGTGGCGAAGGCTGGGTCTTTGGCTGGGTTGTTTTTGGGTCTGGTTGATGATGATATGGGGTTTTGAGTGTACAATGAATAAGGCACCTGCCAGTATCATGAGCAATACGGATGATATACTCTTCTCGGATATGAAAGGGTCCCAGCACTGCAAGTCAGCCAAACGTGTAGTAATCGTTACAGCAGGACACAAGCCTCTGAGTTATCCTTGGAGGGCTATGAACCATCTTTTAAGATCTATCAACATTTCTTCAACATATATTAACTCTCTTACGACGCCTGCTGACTATCTTTCAAGGCCTTCCACTTATGTTTTGAGGCGTAGTTCAAAATACTATGCAGTGTTAGATAACTTTGTAGCGCCGCTGATTTATCTATAGCGTAAGACCACTTAACTTCTCCAAATCCAATCGTGATGGCCCTGCCCGATTCCCATAATAAAAGTAGACCTATACAAGGCCTATAACAACAAACATAATAGAATAGTAAAAGCTGAGACAAAAGACAGAAAAGGTTAATACTAATGACTGGGAGAGCTGGAATCAAAGACTGAAAAAGCCCCGCCTAAAGACTGCGAAATTGAGACCAAAACTGGAACAGCTGGGCTCAAAGACTGAAAGCTAATAGGTACAACCGAAATAGGGAATCACAGACATATCCATCGTACACTCCATTCTGGTATCAAGTAAGGTATCCATAACACTGTCATCACTACATTAAACCGCCCCCCCCCCTACTTCCCAACCCCAATCCTCCTTCTCAAACTCAACGGCTCCAACCTCCTAGCAACTTGCACCACCCCATTCGAAGAAAACAACGTCTCCAACGACCTCATCTTCAGCCCCACGCTGATAAGCCCACTCCCCCCACCACTCCTCCCCCTCGCACCACTCGCCCTCTCCAAACAAGAAGCCCCACCACCACCACCACCACCACCACCACCACCACCACCACCGCTTGCCCCAAACGTTCCCCCCACCCCGCCTTTCCCCCCAACCTCAGACTCCTAATCCACCGGCTGCTGTTTAAACAAGCTCTTCCCCCTCAACCACTTCCTATAAGCCTTATACCTCTTCTTCTGCGCATCCTCCTCGGTAACCGTCAGCGGGTTCTCCCCTACCGTCACAGTCTCCAAATATAACTCCCTATCCTGCTCCTGCTCCTCCTCCTCCTCCCTATCATCCCTCCTCGGCATCCCCAGCTTCTGGGGCCAGGGCGTCGAAATCGGCAGCCCCTCCCACTGCCAACTCCCATTGACATACTCCTGGTATTCTGGCTCGATTTCCGAGAGCGGTATCTCGCTCGACACCACCAGCGGTAAATTCTGCGGGTGCGAAATGTAACGCGCGTAGTCTTCCGCTTCTACCGCGCTGACGGTGGGGTTGAGAGATTCCTGGACTACTTGGGTAAAAGTCCATTGTGCCGCGCGGGATTTCTCAAGGGCCGATTGTTTGTTTTTTGCTGCTTCGTCGCCGCTGTTGTCGTTGGGGTGGTGGGAGGTGTCTTTCATTATACCATGGGTGGCATGTTTGTCTGGTTGGAGCCAGCGGTGGGAGAAGATGCTTTTGCTGCCGCTTCCTGTGCTGGCTGTTGTGGTGGGAGTTGGTCCAGCATGGCCTGTCTTTTCGTTGATCGAGGATGTTTCCGCGTCGTCGGCCATGCGAACCATGTCGTGGGGAGCAACGATTGTGACTTCTTTCTTGGCTTTCTTCTTTTCTTGCGCTTCACTGTCGCCCAGCTCGGTGCGGACTCGGAAGGGGCTGAGATCGTACCGGCCGTCGAGGGTTGATTTGAAGGGGATGTATCGGAGGGTGGAGTTCATTTTGTAAGAGAACATCTTGAGGAAGGAAGATAATGTGGAAGGGCGATAGTACTCAAGCCAGTAGTCATCGTAGGCCGACATTGGCTTGCTGGTGTGGGGAGCCTTTCCTTTGGTGGGCTGGTAGGGTGGGAGGACTCGCGGTTCGAGGAATTTCGGTGTATACCAATGAATGTAATCTCTTTTTCTCTTGTCAAGCCACGTGCGTGGGTTTTCGTGATGAAGGTAGTAGTCTGTTGCTAGATCCCACAGCATTGGCTGGCCGTGGGCAAAAATGTAGTTGCCCAGAAAAAGGTTGTAGGCTTCCTGGCGCTGCCCATCAAGAAAGGAGTTGTTGTAATACCGCTTGAAGCTCTCAATCATATCTCGGGAGTGACTTGTCCACTGGTTGATCTTGCGGTAAGTCTCCATCGTGTTGACGAGCTGTGAGCCGCCGTATTGGACGGCTATGGTGTCACCATGGTCATGGTACATGTGTGTGAACAAGTTGACAGCGTCGGTATCATAGTTGATGGCTGTGTCCCCAAGGATGCCGAGCGCGTAGAGTTGATGTCCAAGTGCTCGCTTGCCAATGACAAACTGAGCGGCATTGGTTCTGTCGAGACAGTCTATGCAGTTTGTGCGCGCCACCCCGTTCTGGACGCGGATGGGAGATGTGTAACCGTCCCCATTGTGAAAGAAGCCCGTGGTGATCAATACATCTTCTGCGATCTCCTCAAGCGTCCCGATGACATCTTGATCACGACTCTTCGCGGCACGGGACATGTCCCAGGCACGATGGATGATCTTCTTGTCTGCTGGTAAGAACTGGTTGAGGTAGTTGATGGCACGCGTGTATTCTTCGAGTAACTTGCTTTCTCGAGGTGTCCTCTCACGAGACTTTACCAGATTAAGTGCGTAGATGGGTGCCCCATAGCGCTCGAAGAGGTTGTCAAAGTGCAGGGCGGCCGCACTGTAGAAGGGGTCGACCAGGTTCAGCTCGATTGGAGGTTTCGGAGTCACACCTGTGTTGTCCTGCGTCCAGTAGAGAGGAATAGACCCACGGTGTTGCACATACGAAGTATAAGAAGGGTTGGCAAAGAACTTGGGACCAGGCGCATGGAACGAGGTCGTGAGGGCCTCTGATACAATCTGCTCAGTCTCTACATCATTGGCGACATAGCCCAAATCATTGGCGCCTCTCTTCAAGAAACGAGCGCCAGCAAAGTACCGACTGCGGCGAGCAATGACAGTGATGTGTGCTGTCCTGCCGTAGACCGAAACGGCGGCTTGGTCAATGTACCCGTGGATTATAGGGCGACACCAGTCATACGGCGCATTGAGAAGTTTCGCAACTGGCTGAAGCAAGTGGTTATTCCAGACAAACATGGAGTTGAAATCATCGTCAACCGCACAGGGGTGGCCATTGATCAGCGCAGCCCGCTCTCTGGTGATGTTGTACTGCAATGTCCGCGTGATATCATACGAGTAGCTGTAGTAGAAGGAGCGCGTTAGATCCAGGTTGTTCAGAATGCCCAGGAATCTCGACTCCTCGGTGTTGGTGTTTCGTTGATCCACCTTGAGGTTGGGTGATGTTAAGGGAATGAGGTCGGTGCCGTCGATTTGGTAAACGTAGTGGCCGCCTATCATGGCCACAGTGCTCTTCTTGGTGATGAGAAGCATGTACCAGGGTCCGGTAAACTTGATGAACCCCAGCAAACCCCATGTCGTACATCGAAGCTTCAGTCCACCCGTTCCCTTGTTCCCATCGTCGATCGTATCTAGCAGCTCGTTCATGTCCTTCTGAGTATATACTGTCTTGTCGTCGGTGATACTTAGTTCCGACTCGTCATCGTTGATCCTGTCGATCTTGAGGATACGATAACGCTTCTCTGTGACATCGCCGCCGACAATATAAAAGCGACTGGCTGTCTCGTACAAACTGAACCTATGCATCTTGTGCATCAACCTCGACCTGGGGCCTGCCCCATCGATACCCCCATATCCGAGGCGAACCTCCTCGTCTTCGTCGTCTTCTGCCATTACTCCTACACCTGGCCGCGATGATGCTGGGTCGGGGCTCGATGTTCGCAGGAAGGGTTTCGCGACAGCTGGCTCCTCGTCGTTGTCGTCGCCTAGCCCCGCGCCAGCGCCTGTGCGCAAAGGTGCCGATTTACCAGAGGCTACCGAGTCTGTGTCGGCACTGTTGTGAAGCGGGGGAAACAGGACGGGCTCGGTCTCTGGGAGCTCGGGGACTCGGGAAGGGGGAGGAGGGCCATTTTGGCTTTGGGCTTGGGACTGGCGTGGTAGCACTGGAACGGGAGCGGGAGTGGGAGCTTGGGGCACTGGAGCTGGTGTCTCGGGACCACCACCACCGCCTGCAGGTGTGGCAGCAACTAGGGCGCTGATCGCAAGTTGGGTTTCTGCTGTGTCGGCAGCCATATTCACCAGTCCCCCATCGTACCAGAGTTAATGTGTCAGCCGTGATAGGCGATAGGGCGGTAGGGTAGTGGAGGAGAGGTCGGTGTGGGTTCAGTTGAGGTCGGTCAGCGGCAAGCATGAAGCACGGTGATGTAATAGGTGGGGGTGGGACCAGCTTGTACAAAATAAACGAAATTGCTTACACAAAACACACAATAAACAGTGGCTAATTGAATAACACGAAGACCTTTTCAATATCAACCAACACACCTTCTATAAGTTCTGTCTCTGAGGGCCCTTCGATGGTTTTCGAGGCAAGTCTGTCATCTTCGAATACCTGCTATTCTGTCCAAAATGTGGTGGACCGCACTGGATGGACGCCTGAATCAAGTGATCCACCTCATCTCATCCCACAGTCTCAGACGCAGTTCTTGAGATGAGGTTCACAAAGAAAGCCTTGTATTACGACATTTCTTACGTATTAACTGCATTCTGGCACTCAAATGTTGTGTATAACATTACTCTTGACAAATCTGCGCTCTTGGGTTCCTGAGCACGGTTGACCCGTTTAGAGTTTGAGTTTCAACGAGCACTCTTGGCTCAGAGTTGGTCGAAGAAGAACCACGACAGCTTCATGTCCGGGCGCAAGATGTTCCAGCTTAACCTTCTGTCCCTCGGAATAGTGGATGATCAGGATTCCCTGACGGGTTATTCCTATCGCGTTTGTTCATTTTGTCACTTGCTGAGGCTTCCAACATGGTTCTTAGGCATTTGCACGGGTTCAAGGGCACCAACATGTCAAGAGACATCTCAATCTTTATTAGTGCTATGGGGAAAACAAGCTGTCTTGCGGTTTTCTGGTCCTGCATGTCATTCGTTTTGCCTTGGTTCCATGGCTCCCACTAAATAAGCTTCAGGCTGGCGTTCAAGTGGCCCGGCACCTCTTCACCTTGAGCCATGCCCTCGAGCACCTCGGAAGCATGCGAGTCGTCCGCGCGTCACCTTGTAATCCTCACTCGTCTCGGAGATTCAACATTGCGGTCTAATCCTTCCCGTAGGACCATGGCCTACTCGACGAAAGTTGTCGGGCATTTATCGAGTCCGCGCGGTAGGGAAGACAATGTCCTGATCATTCCCGAACCTCCTCCTCCTCCAAGGCCATCGCTCCCTGGCCGCCGTGTCAACCAGGTTGCGCCTTTTTCTCATCCGGAAATCACTCGCCAACGACCCTTACGATCCACTACCGTCTTGACAGAGTATACCACTATTACCACCACCCCCGTCGTTGTTGTCTTGGTCGAAGGTCCTTTCACCACTGGCCATCCCCAAGACACGACCACCACACAAAAAGCAAACCCTTTGTTTTCTACCAAGCGAGGAACACTGTTAACAAGGACAAGGTAGGAAGAGCTTCACCAGCCGCAGGAGCTGACGGCTGACACCAGATCCAGGATCGCTGGAGTGGCAGAGCCCACTCGGACAATCTCTGTGGCCATGGATGCCGTGTGAGTGTGCTCGATATCGGCAGTTATATGGTGGAGAAGTTGAGCTGACAAAGCCTCTCCAGCCCGTATGCCCCTCCGCCGGAACCGACAGCGTCTGCGGCCGTCGACCTCCCTCAGGATCCAGGAAATGGAGCGATGCTCACAGGGGAGTGTGCGTCGGCGCAGTATACACTCATCGATGATGGCGGGCCGACCATGATATATGCGCCCTTTGTGGGCTGTATCAACAATAAACCAGATTGCTGTCCCTATAAACCCGCAACCATGGCTCAAAAGTTCAAGGCCGTTGTCACAGCCAGTTCCGGTGTGTTTCCCACTCCGCAAAATCAAATAGATTCCATAATGAAAAGTTGTGCTGCCGATTACTACTCCGTCTCTGGAAGTTGCTGCCCAAGGTACGTCATCATGTCGTCTGAAGAAGAAGCCGTGAACATCAAAAACTGATTACAGGTCATAGCGGCTACGCACTTTGGACCTCCGTCATGGGTGGCCAAACACCATGTATAAGGGCTCTCACAGCAACCACCGGGGTGCAGACCATCACCAACGCGCCGGCCGCGACAACAACGAAACCGACCATGGCCGTCACGGGCGTTGTCTTTGCCATGGCCTATCCACTGGAGGAAACCTCGGGAGGACTCCCGAGTGGAACAATCGCAGGCATAGTCGTGGGCATCATCATGGGAGTATTCTTCCTAGCGGCGGTGATATTCTTCAGTTGCCGCTACCGGCGCAGCAAACAACTGAAGAACTTCAAGAAGGAACTTCATCAAAACTTCTATGGCGATAACGGGACTAGAACGTCGGAAGTTCCGACGCTCGTTAACAATACGAACGCCAACAGTATACGGGGAAGCACTACTACCACGATGGCGCATCATCGGCCACAAAGCTCCCTTTGCGGCACCCAGTACCTCCACCACAAGACCATCAAGCGCGGCTCGGTCGCCAGCCTCGGGCACAAAGAGGAGCGAGACTTGTCCCAGGTCGATAACCCCGCCGAACGATACACACCCGACTCGGCCTACCCCCAAAGACCACCAGCCAGGGAAGCGATGGTAAGGCGGGAATCATCAGTACACAGTCTGGATTCGCAACTATCTCTCCATGACGAGAACTGTTACGACAACATCTTGCCCTCCCCGGGCACGCCAGGGATTTTGGCAGATGGGAATAACAATCACAATATCCACAACAGCAGCAATAATCCAACCAACGATTGGGTTGTCTCTGGGTCGGAATTGCACCTGGCAAAACCGCAGAGGCTGTCGAGGGGATACCCGAGGATAGTGTACACTCATTCCCATGGACATGGGAGCAATACAAGTGTGCCGACTACGGTGACTGGTGGCGAGGGTGGGGGAGCGGGGAGGCCGTCGACCTCTACGTCAGGGAGTGCGAGCGGGTCGGGGAGTATTTGCAGTAGGCCGTCGACAAGGTTGGAAGTTATGCCGGGAACGCCGGAGGAGGATAATAAGACCAATGGGAATAGGGAGAGGCAGAAGGTTGAGGTTTGAGTTGGAAGGTTGGAAGGAGATTGGAACTTTGAATGTTATGATTGTGATAGAGATTGATGTGGATGATGGATATGTTTATAAAGATGCTTTTGGGATATGAAGGAGAAGGGGGGAGGGATATCGACAGGGGGATACGACAGAGACAGACAACAACAACAACAACCACGGACATAGGAGGTTAGAGTGGACGGCCTATGGTCAGAGCAGTTGGTGAGAGAAGGAATGGTGGATGAAGACGAAGGATGATCTAGAAAGTGGGAGGATATCTGTCTGTGACCTGTTTTGTCTCATGATCCGTCGTTGGAGGGTGAGTAGGTACATGACCTTTTTTCTTTTTCTTTTAATACGTCAAAACAAATGAACATATGTCGTACATGGACAAGAGATGGATAGGAACAAAACGAAGAGAATGAGTATTCCGGGGACGGCCTCCGGGGGTTAAGATTAAAACTGGTCGTTATGGGTTGGGTTTGGGGATACACCGTTATGCTGTTCTTTTTTTTCTGGGTCATATCTCTCGTTGTCCACTTCACCTTGCACAGGTCTCTATCCTTCTTTTGATGGGGATATTTTAATAGTGGGTTCTCTTCTGGAACTATTGCATGATGAGTGATATCTGTGATGCACAATGACAACTTCTGTGTCCCCTATATCCAACTCCCAAGCCCGTCATCCTCCAAGTTGTGTTAAAGAACCCAAAACCTATAACGTGACATCAACTTACATTCCACCCTTTCGTTTCACAGAATCATCCCGTCCATCGACACAATCGGATTCGCTGGACCAAAAACACAACAACCCTTATCTGTTCCCACTCGGCAATCAATACCGAACAATTTAAAAACCTCCGATCTTCAGGGTCCTTTTTTCCCACGGCAGTGCAAACTGCACAATGATATCAGCTCTTGGCTTTTGCACCGCCCCTAACTCCAATCGTCCGATCGGTCGGGCACCAGAGGATGGAACCTCGTCAGTCATGTTGTGTAACCCCTCACTTCTTTTCTAGAACTCTCGTTGGGTGGTGTATGCTGACTGGCTCAGATTTTATAAAAGCAGGGAAGTGATCGACAAGAGTGACGCACCGCCCGGATTCTTACAGCTCAACCACCATCCACGCTTCACCAACGCGGGGTATGGGGTAAAAATCAGGTTATTCGTCCGGGAACACAAAGAACAGAAAAAAGTTAGTTATATCCCCATCCCCATGTCCAGACGGGGAAAATGGAATTTCAAAAAGGGGTGTGTGCTTGTTCAATAAAGAATTCCGTCAAAAACAACAAATATTTGTCATCTGGTCTTGGCAAGGGTGAATAGGGGTCGCTTCAAGACTCAAAGTCATCACTCATCACCTCACTAGTTTCATCTCATGACACTTTTTTTTCTTCACTTTTTATGATTTACGATCTATAGAGAGAAAATAATCTGTAATGCCTACCCGTCCATCAAGATTACCCCGGCGCATCAGTCATTCCACGCCCCCGAGCACAACGTACGCTCGGGATTACGCCGAACACGACGATGATCATGACAGTTCCAGAGGACCGCGAAGGGGTCGAGCAGATGATCAACATCATCGACGACACAGAAGAAGGAGGAGTGTCGAGTCAGACGATGGAATTTACCATGATCCAAGAGATCGCCGCTCTCACAAGAGTCGAGGAAGGGGAAGAAGTGTCGACTCAGACGACGACACTTCCCGCGAGTCAAGAGAGAAGCGCTCTCGCAGAAGCCAAAGAAGGGACAGAAGCACCGATTCCGAGGACAGCACTTACCACGGCAGGTCCCGACATCAAAGCCGAAAAAGAGACAGGAGCATCGACTCACAAGACAAGCGCCACCACTCGCACGACGAAGAAACCTCAAGACGAGGTCGACATCGATCAGTACGCCACCCCCTGAGAGGTTCACACCGGTCGCCATCTCGATCATCATCAGCCTCTTCCTCCTCATCAGAGAGCGACTTTGACCGTGTCCGTGACCCTTCCCCCAAACAGCCCGGTCGTCTCCGCCGCCTAGCCCGCAGCGTCAGCCGTCTAGGTCGTCGTCGCAAACCATCCGTCTCATCGCGTTCCAGGTCCAGGAGTCGCAGGGGCAGGGAAGACTCGCACCTCCGCTCCAGATCCCACCCACCCCACCACCACCACTCCTCATCAAAACGCAACGAATCCCACTCTCCCGCAGACATCATCTACACAGCCGCACGCACCGCCTTTGAAGCAGGAGCAGTGGCCGCTCTCAAGCTGCGGGATGATCCCTCGCCATTGATAGGTGCCAAAGGTGGCAAGATTGTCGCTGCCGCCGTCGGAGCTGCTGTTGTCGACACGTTCATCGACCAAAAGCACCCTAAGCGGAAAGGAGGGTTGAGACACACTGTCATGAGGCAGGCTACTCAGATGGCGATAGGAAACATCGTTATGCCGGCTGTCATACACGCTGATAAGAGACACGGAAAGGGAGTCCCAGTGCAGACAAGTGTAAGGGGCAAAAGTGCATGGTTTGGGAATATGAAGGCTGCTGGTGCAAAGGCCGGAGGGGGCGTGAGAGCGGGTGGTGGGAGGAGGTAAGTTGGAGAGATGCATAATTTTCTGCCGTTGTACCATGTTTGGTCTCGTTTCATTATGGGTGCTGACTGCGGGATTGATGTCGTTCTGGAAGGCGGCTGCAATAATGACCTGATGTCTGTAACGAATAAAAGATTGGTAGAAAAAAGACATTAGAGATGGCGTGAAACAATTGACTTGCATTTACATGACAGCAAGAATGTAGCCTGCCTTTGTCAATCAGCGTTCTCCGAAACTGTAATTAGACGTTCTTCTAGGCCTGTCTGATACAGACAATATGAGCTCGCCTAGTCTTACCCACCAAACATCCCTTTGGTGGCATCTTTCACCTAGTGTCTCCAATTCGTGGCAGTAAAACGGTAGACTGTTGATATCTCCGCATCGCTGACCTTTATTAGTGCGCACTTTGAAGGGGACCGTCGGGTCTAGGCTGGAAACCGACAGCTTTTTATCTCTGAATATCAGGCCCAAGGCCATTGAACGGGCATCGGTTCCTGGTCCGGCTCCTGTACAGAGGCAGGTTCCTGTCTTAGATCTTGGCATGGACTCGGTGTCCGGCAAAAACAACACTAGGGAATGTCGGACGGCGGTTTATTGCCGCTTTAAGGTATTCAGCTCCAGCCGGTCAGCCACGGACTCTCTCCAAATCGGACCCCGAACCAGCTTATGTGAGGCGCTCTGCAACGGCGCTCTAAGCAAGACCGATGCGGTTGTTTAAATAGAAAGGCAACGGCCGTAACGGTTTGATTCAGAGTCAGCCTCACCTTCCAAGCATTGTCCCAGTGGTTTTCTGTAGATAGCATCCAGACTTACAAAGAGCCTCTTCCCCGAATCCACCGTCCATCTCGACCTCGACTTGCTACATTCCAACATCTGATCTCGCTAGGCAACCCACCAAGTCAAAAAAAAGATGAGAATTCTAGGTCTCCATGGTCAAGGGACAAGTGCCTACATCTTCAAATCTCAAACAGGTAAGTTGCAATGCCCCAAATCTTATCAGATCGCACACTTACAGATGCAATAGTTGCTTTGAGAGCAAAGCTCCCAAAAAGCTACGAATTCGACTTTGTTGATGCCCCATTTCATTGCGCCCCAGCACCAGGTATCAAGGTCTTGTTCGACTCCAGTCATTACACTTGGTGGCCAAAAGCGACCATCAACGGCATCAAAGGTGCGCACAAGTGGTTGATCGACTACATCGAGGAAAACGGACCCTACGACGCCGTGATTTGCTTTTCCCAGGGCTGCTCCTTAGTTAGCAGCTTCCTTCTCTACCACAACCTCGAAACACCCGAGGAACCTCTACCATTCAAAGCAGCCATCTTCATCTGCGGCGGTCTCCCTCTCGGTGTCCTCGAAGATCTCAACTTGCCCATCACAGAAAAGGCCCATGCTGTCAACGATGCCACGGGTGCGCTGCTCAAGAAGAAGGCCGGCGCATTGATTGATCTGGCGAAGAATCTCGACAAAATCAAGCCGGGCATGGGACTGTGGGACGACGTCAACGGGTTGCTTCACGACCCGTCAAAGATGCCAGACGAGACAGATGTGTTTGGGATTGACTTTACCGCCATGCCAAAGGAAGCCATGATCAAGATTCCAACAATTCACATCTACGGTGCTAAGGACCCAAGGTGGCCATCGAGTGTTCAGTTGGCGTACTTTTGCGAGAACAGGAAGGAGTACGATCACGGCGGTGGACACGATATCCCTCGGTCGACGGACGTTTCCATCAAGATTGCGAAGATGTTGGAGGATTTGAGGGAGGAGATTGGAGCATAATGCTTGTCGGAAAAGTAATTGATGGTACTGGCATAATATCGGCGTTTGATCGTGGGGGCGGGTTTGTGTTGTTCGGGCTCGGCTTATCGGTATTGCGTTTGGGACTCGGGCATTTGGATATACCATTTGGCGATAAGAGCTCATAAGTTTCGATGATTTTGGAGACTTAGAGTGACGATGCAAGAAAGAAAAGCGATTGTAATCAACAGTGCGTTTGCTCAGAGGGAAGGCGCACGCAAGGCTAGGAACAGGTACCTTGATTTTGGCAAGTACAAGCAGTCACTGTCGCAGGAGTTCTTTCCATGCAAAAGTAATACATCTAAGAATCAGGCTTCGTATCCTCTTATTTTCATAAGATTTAGATTCTCCATCAGTATTACTCCATTATGCAAGGTACTGGTGAAGGGCCATCAACCTCGACTTATACGGTAGGCGCGTTGAACCCTAACCCTCACCGGCCACACTCTGACCGACGATGTATCAGGAGCCTGATGCGAAACATCAGAAACAATTGCGCAAAACTTCTTATGAACTCCATATGGTGTCTTTTGCGTCCTAAAAATCACAAGAAACCCATTTGGGCATCTCCGTGTCGTCATTGCAGCAAAGCTGAGGGTCCCGGCGAAGCCCGCCCCGCCGAAGACCGAGTTCGGCCGTCCGCTATCAGCGGGGCAAAATCCGCGCTTGTTATCGGTCACCACCGACATCAATTAGTGATAAAGATCCTGGCCGATAGATAAGCATCAACGTCATGACGGGAAACTTGGGAAGATATAAGAGACGGCTGCTCTCCTTGTTTGACTTCAATTTTAGCTCCTCATCCTCAGCCCGGACTTACAAGACAGAACAAATCAAGAACCTTTAAACCCCAAACACTCACAACCATGCCTTCAGCCACCGGCCCCGTTGTCCAACCTCTCACGCCTCCCGAGGGCTCCAAGATCAACTTCGGAGCCACCATCACAGGCATTGACATTGAGAACCTCACTGGTAAGACATGAAAAAGCATCATACATGATGAAAAAATGTGACCTCTGTAGAAAAGGGAGAATACCCGTGAAATCGGTAACCTCCTCGGTAAGCCACCCCAATCATCAAACTAACCCCAGAACACCCTCCACTAACATCCCCCACCTAGACTCTGACTTTGCCCTCATCCGTGACGCCCTCTTCACCCACCAAGTCGTAATCTTCAAATCCCAATCCCACGTCTCCCCACGCGCCCAATACGAGCTCACCAACCGCTTCGATCCCCTCGCAACCTCTTATGGTCATGGCAAAACAGTAGACGCCAAACGCTCCATCCTCCACCCCGACCTCAAAACAATCCCCCACCAGCCCCAAGTCCAAGTCATCGGCAACGGCTTTGTGTCTTCCTACGAAGGCCTTCAAAACATCACCCTCCGCCACCCCCACCACAAAACCTTCCACGCCACCTCCATCCCCGAAGCCGACGACCTCACACACACGAGGTTCTACAGATGGCACATCGACGCCGCCCTCTACGGCCTCGCCCCTCCCATCGTGACCACCCTCCTGGCAGTCAAAGTCCCCTCTGGCCGCAGGCAAATCTGCCGTTACGACGACGGAACAGGGGATGAGCTCTCCGTCCCCTTGGGAACCACAGCTTTTGTCTCGTCATGCACCTCCTACGACATCCTCTCCCCCAAAGACCAAGCCTTTTGCCGTTCCACCCGCGTGGAATACGCCCCCCACCCCTACATCTGGATGTCAGGCGCCAAATCCCGCTCTGACGGGCTGGGTATGGTCTCCCAAGGCAAAGAAATTCCTCTTGGGGACCTCCCCCCTATTGAACAAGACAAGATCCAGATTTTGCCCATGTGCTGGAAGAATCCTGTCACGGGAAAGCTAGCGCTGCAGGTGCACCCTTCTGCGATTAGAAAGTTGCACTTGGCTGATGGGACGGTGATTGAGGATTTGGCGGAGGTGAGGGAGATTGTGCATAGGCTGCAGAGGCCGGGGATTGCACCCGAGTATGTCTACGCGCATGACTGGGAGGAGGGGGATTTTGTGCTTTTCCACAACAGGGGGGTGTTGCATAGTGTTGTGGGCGCGTTTGCCGAGGAGGAGGTGAGGTTGTTTAGGCAGTGCAATGTTGCGGCGAGTGAGTTTCCTTTGGGGCCTGATGATGAGTAGATCAAGCTAAGGGTTCGACGAGAGGAGGGGAGGTTAAGGGTTTAGACTGTATTGTGCTTTCTTTGAGATTTAGATAGGTAGTTTTGTTTAGCGTGCAATAGGTATTATCATCCTTTCTTTTTTAAATATCAGCGCTTGAGAGTGATGAGACACAGCTGAGGCAATAGAACAACCATTACTGTCGTTTAGGGCAGGGGAACAAATAAATTCAATCATTTTCTTTTCTTTCTCATGACCGAGACCCTCACCAACCCAAAACACCAACCCAAAACACCAACCCAAAACACCATCCCCCTCCTCAACCTACCTGTACTTAACTCTCATGACAGCCTGAGATATACACACAATGTCAGACAAATCAACCAATAGAATAGCAGGTAAAGACAGAGCAAAACAAATACCCATAAAAATAAAAAATAAAAATAAATTAACAAAAACCCCATGATATCATCAACCATTCATGTCGTCATTCCTATGCCTAAAACAATGCCTATGCTTCTCGATGCCCCTTCATCCATCATCACATCACGTCAGGTACCAAATTGTACAAAGTCCATTGATATCATAACTTCATAACAGAAATTCTTCCCTCTCCCAACGTAATGATCGCTTCGCTTCGCTTTGTTTGCTTGTGGTAGTGGTGGTGGTGACACACGTGATAAAGAAAAGTTGACGAGATCCAGAATGTCCCAAGAAAAAAGAATAAGAAATACAATAAAATAGCCAAAGAAAAATCCAAAAATGAGGACAAGAAAAAACAAAACGCTATCCCACAATCGTCGCAGGGCCACCTCCTCCCATTGTATCCTCAGGCGGGCCAGGCTCAATATAATTCACCCACTCCGACACTCGATGCAAGCCTCTCCCAGATCCGCTCAGGCCAGCCTGCATCGAGGGCTTGGCCTCAGTCTTGTTGTGCTCCCGGTGAGCTTGCGTGGCCCGTCTTCGGATGTGAGGAGCACGGGCAGAACCCCCGCTGGGATCCCACTCATGCAGTCCCATGCCCATGCCCGGGGGACCAAACCATTCAGGTGTCGGTCCTCCTGGATGACGGCCGGAGACGTAGATGTCCTCCTCCATGGTGTGCCTGCGAGGCATATGCGAAATAGCCGGTGGCGGCACCGGAGCGACCGGAATTGATGGACCACCTCCGTGTCCGTGCATCATTGCTGCTGCCGGGTGCGATGCGGTGCGAGAAAGAGGCGGTGGTCCTCTTGTAGGACTCAGCGGCCCCTGGGGCACCATCGCACTCATCATGCCCATGTGTCCCATGTGTCCGGGCGGTCCGACAGGGCCAACTCCGATGGTGGTCATAGGAGCAGGTGGGACGGCGTGGCCCATCCCGCCCATGTGGTAGGCTCCTGGACTCTGTCTGCTCTCCGGGTTGAAACGATCGGCGAGCCGTTTGTCGAATGACGACGCTCGGCGTCTCTCGGGCGAAGGAGCACGGAGTCTATCGTCAGGATGAGCCAGCTGTCTTTCGGGCATTGCCATGTGCCTCTCTGGCATCTGCTGTTGTTGTCTTTCCGGCATCGGGGCGTGCCTTTCCGACATGGAGGCGTAGCGGTCAGGAGTGGCCATGTGTCGTTCAGGAAGCTGCATGTGTCTATCCTGGGGTGCCATGTGCCTTTCTGGGATCTGCATGTGCCTCTCGGGCGCGAGCATGTGTCGTGGCTTCTGCGGAATCTCCATCGCCATGGGTGCTCCTCTTTCTGGGGATGGGAAACGCGTCGGGACTTGCCAACCATCGGGTGACTCTTCGCGCCGCTCCTGAGCAAATGGATGGTGTCTATCCAAAGAACGCGGCCGTCTCGCAGTAAGGAATGTTTGTCGTCTTTCGGGCGAGTACGGTCTCCGTCTGTCGGCTGTGTAGTTCTCGGCAGCAAACTCCTCATATCGCTCCGGCGAAGCATAGCGCGCCGCTCTTTGAGCATAGGCCTCGGAGGCATAATCAGCGCGCGGCGCGGCCCGAGGTGGTACTCGGTCGAAGGCGGGGCGTGAGGGTGGCTCAAATGCCGAACGAGGCGGTGGCGGCGCCATGGGAACATGTGTTTGCGGAGGTGATGGTGCAACAACCGTTGCAGCCCTCCCAGCTCGGAAATCACCGTTTCCAAAAGACGCTCCGCGGCTCCGAGCTTCGATGCGTCGTCGGGGTTGTTCTTCAAAGTCAAAGACGTTGACACCTGCCCTTCCTCTACCGTACTCGGCCTGGTCATCGACATGACCAAAAGCATCATCAAAAGAATGCATCCGGCGAGCATGATGAGGTTCTTCACGGACTTCCATACGCCGAGCAAGATATGGTTCTTCCTCGTAGCTCGATGGGCGAGGCTTTACAGTGCCTGCATAAGAGGCCGGGAATCCCGACCGTAGAGCCTGGGGAGAGGGAACACGAGATGCGTACTTCGGCGCAGATGCAAAGGGATTCGGGGGTTCGTCCATCAGCGTCCTCATGCGGTCTGCGGCTGCTCGAGGTACAGCTTGGACCGAGTTATTCGTCATGGGGCATGCGCACGATTTCCACGGACCGCCACAAAGCATACAGAACTGAGCACCACAACGGCTGATAGGGACAGGTTATTAGCTGGGAACCATCATGATTGCGGTGGCATGGAACCTGGACTTACCACTTCATATGGTTGCAGCCTTCAGCGAGTTCGACCATGTGATGGCACTGATAACAGGTCTGGTATGTATCTCGCTTGGATTGCGGCATGAACTGTGCTGTGTTCTCATCGCCTGGGCAGTTGTACTGCGGATGCCACAGTCCATGGCAAGCACAGCAGACTTTTGTTTTGCAGTGAGTGCATTTTGCCTGCCCACGCCCGTTCTCCTGACGAATGTTGTCGGGCTGGAACCACCTGCCACACCGTTCCTCTGGACAATATATGCGGCTTCTGGTCGTATACTCACGGTATTTTCGGTTCCACTCGGCTTTGAAATCTTCACCCAGCAGTTTGTCGACGTGCTTTGGTGGGATGGGCTCTGCGGTACAACATCGAGGGGGCATATGCTGTGGGCCTCGGAGAGACAGCTCAAAGCTGCGCACCAGGCAAGTGTTGCACATGCGATGTGCGCACTTGAGCTTGGCTGTGTTCTCAACCAGAGTCTTGTTGTCTCTGCATGAGACACAAGTGGTAAACCTCTTGGGTTGTTGCCTCTCCAACTGCATGTTATTGGCAGCTGTCGGATCGGCAAACATGGACCGCTTGGAGCTGAAGCTCTGTGACGACGCATGGTGTGACCCTTCTATGGTGGTGTTGGCTCTTCTGAACACTGAAGGGGCCCTCGACACATAAGCGTCTGACTCATACTGCCTGGTCGACGGTCTATCGCCAGGGTTAGCTACTACTGAGAAATACTGCCTATTCGGAGGCGGTTGACAATACCTTCTGGTTCGGGATTTGGACCGAGCCCGGTCGCCATCGAGACTCGGAGCACGGGAAACGTCTCTCGGACGACGATAGGCATCCGGCTTCACCGACGCAGCTCGAGAGGGTGCTCGGGAAGGGGCTCGGGATTGAGCTCGCGATCTTCCTACACCTACCGATTGCTCATACCTTGTCGATGCAAAATCCGGCTCCGGATCTGGATCCTCATAGACGACCTCAATTTCGGGCTCCTCTGTGCGCCGGTTGAGGCGCTCATGCATGGACGGTGCGGGAGGGGGTACCGGGGCGGTGGGAACAGCCGGAGGCTTCCTTCTCCGGGTAGGCTGTTGAATAACCACTTCCTCCAAAGAATCCTCGGTCACGTCAGTTTCGCCCTCAGAATCGGACATGGAAGTGCGGGGTGAGCGCCTAGATTCAGGAGTGGACCTGTAGCGGTGAGCGGAGCGAGAACTCTGGTCGCGACGAGATGCCATCGTCTGGCGGCTTGCTGGCCGCGATGGACGTATAGGCGGCTCATCATCGTCGTCGTCGTTGTCATATGAAGGGCGATGTTGCATACGGCGGGCCATGGCCTTGGTGTCGACCAAGGGCACGGTGGAGTTGGGCCGCATGGCAGCAGTCCGATGTCGAGAACGGGACGGCGGCTTGGACGGGAGGTCGGAGTCCTCGGAGTCGGTGGGACTCGGGAGCTGTTGACGCTGCTTCGAAGGACGTCGAGATGGTTGCTGCTGCTTGGGAGGCGACGCTTGGGCGTCGTCTGAGTCGTCAGAGGACTCGACAATGTCTATGTCTATGTCTATATCCCCATGACGTTTCGGGTGAGGCGACGGACGGGGTCGTGGCCCACCGGCTGATGTCCAATCGTTTTGGGACTGGGGCTCCGGCTTGGGAGATTTTCCTGTGCGCTTCTTCCGCACACTGCTTCGCGAAGTCCTAGGCCCGCCCTGTTGCTGGTCTTCGACGTCGGCCATTCGATCGATTCGTCTTGGTCCCCGTATTACTCGCTCACTTCAACGACAACAGGACAACGGGTCTGGAGTCTGATGGGGCACAAAACACAACAAGATGGCGTGTTGACAGCCGCTTTGGCACTCTGAGTGCCTCTGTGCCGCGGCAGGTGGACGGTGGAAGAGAATTGCGACGGGGGGTAGACGAAGCGTCGGCCAGATGGTCCAGTGTGGTTGGACGGCGGAGGCGGGTCTGCAGATGCCCCAGAGCTGCGATTGGGCTCACCGGCTTCCCACTTGGACCACTTGCATTGCCAGCACAACACAATTCCTTCCGACAGCCCACGGTGCCACCCCTTGGCTTTGCCCTGGGCTCGCCCCAACCACGGATGAAAAACCGGCAGCAGCCTAATAAATACCTGACCCGTCCTAGCTTGCAAGTGCTCTCTGCAGACAGCTGAAGGATCACCAGCTTTGGGCACCGCCGAGAACCGTGGAGGAGGGATCAGGCCTGATGCGGGAGTTCGGTCGGGTGGAGGAAGAGCGAGCGGGTCGGTCGTGGGCAAGGTGAGGTGAGTCAGGAGAGACGAGAGGGAAAGATGAGATGAGGGGTGATGACGGCCTGAGGCCTCGACCGTCGGAACGCTGTCTTGGGTGCTTGGGTCCTTCGCTTGCCGTGTTAGTGGAGAAAATCCCCCTTCCGAAGCATCAGTTGCCGGCCTTCTTCCAATGGGACTGCTATCACCTCACGACGCAGCTGACAGGCTAGAGTCGCGACCACTGTGACGCAGCCGACGATTGGACACAACGATCCCCGCGACCGACTGAAAAGGAGATGGCTGAACACAGAGAGGCGAGCTATCACATCACGTGATGCGGGCTTCGACAGTCCCAATGGCAGCACATTCCTGGACCCCCAGCTCATGCCAGCAGCCTCTTGTGGGAGAAAGCTGGAGGAGGGAGAAAACAGGTTCTGGTTTGCCGCGCTTATTTGCGTCAAGGCAACGATCAGATTGCCGGGAAGTGCCAGCTGGAAGACAATGTTAGGGTCAATGGATCGGGGGCCTCTATAACCCTTGAATCAAGGGTCTTGAATGCAGAGTGTTTTGTCAGAAAGCCATACCAGCGTCAAGAGAATCGCTGTCCTTTGGTTTGAACACCACTCTCCAACACCCAATTTGAGGGCTTTCGAGCTGTTGTTCATGCGAATAGCTGTTAGGCCTGATCCTAGTGTCGACCCAAAAGGAGGGGCTGTCTTGACGACGATCCTTCCCCGCATTCTGTCATGGAGTGGCCAGTGCGGCCCCGGCCTCCAACACAACACAAGCCGTTCAGCGGCACGGGGCGGAGGAGCGGCACGGGCGGAGGAACGACACGGACGGCAGCGGATCCCGTCCTATCGGGCGCAGGGGCCTTCCCCGGAGATCGATTCTCGGCGCTTGGAAACATCTTCGGCACCGAAGACTCCAGGTCCAAACCTCAAGCTTGACCGAAGACCCATGTATTCACGGACCGGTCGTCCTCCACAGCAACAGGAAGGACGGAGCACATCCCTATGGTTAACGATTACCCAAATGGCTCTAAAGTCCACATGCCGGCCGCTCCTCCGCTTCTAGCCTCCAGCGACTGCCACTTTACCCCATCATCAGATGCTGAAATGCCTCACGGGACTCCGATCAGCTGCAGGGGAAGATGCCAAAGCAACCATATCCCGACTCCCGAGACATGATTCCATCATTTGGTTGCACAACGGAGTCAACTACCGGCACACGGTACTGTACAGCACATCATGCCGTGGAACGCAAGACGGCGAACTGACCGGTCCGGGACATGCTCAAACGGAGGGGCCGGCAGTCGCAGCTTTCATCAGAACGGGCTCACCTTGAAGGCAACGTGATACAAGCCTTTTTGCCTGCTGCGGCGAAGGCTATCGGTATGACGGTGCGAGACTGGCTGCCCATTGACACAGTAGTATCCCCAACAAACGACACCCAAGACAAAAACCGACCGTTGAACAAGTTCCATCCCGTCCAAGATGCAACGATAAAAACACCAATATGGAACCCTCTGAGCATGGACGTCGGGATTGATCCCGAAAACTTGAGGCTTTAGCAAAAGCATCACCGACACTACAGAAGGCTGATGTAACTTTCAGATGTATCGCACTCGCTAATCATGCAACAAAACACTCAAGAGTCTACCACCGTACCTTATATTACCACTACCCACAAAGCCAGCGGCATTGAAAATTAAAAGGAGAAGAGCCAAAATGGACCCTTTGACGTTGCACTGTCGGCCCTATTTTTTCGCCGTGACTGACCTTGACACCCAGCAAAGGTAGGCCAGCGTAGCTTTCACAACCCATCTCAGATCGGACCATGATGAAATCATCATTATCATGCTGAATTAAGACGTCAACCACCATCTAAGAGGCCAGCGACGAATCTGACTGCCGGAATAATATGCACACTTCTCCCACCACCCTACCTGGATGAAACAAGGTAAGTCGAGCCGTCTCCATGTACTGTTCCGGTTCCACCACGTGGTTCCCCGAAAAGAAGCAGTACAATAACTTGGTTTCTAACAACGCCCATACAACTCTACACAACGTTAGACAGGCATTGATTGCCTTGTGCCCAACAAACATGTCGTATCACGGGCAGGTCTTCCGTGGCTGCCTTGTATCAGCACTACGGAAATCTGCTACAACTACCACCAGCCCTTTTGGTCTCGGAGTTGAGTGCTCAGGCCTGGTTGTAATGCTAGAATGACCGATTCACTGTTGATTTCTCGCGCATACCTCGCTGATTTCATCGTCAAGACGGTGAGGTTGAGTAGGTACAAACATCTACATCGATAACTACTCGCACTAACGAAGGGGAATTGCCCGCTCTTGGACCCAACGGCATCAAGCGAGATCACGTCTGTCTTCTTCCAGACCCCCGGAATCATCGCTTCTGATGTAGACGGTTCCCTAGGCTTGGTACGTGGGATCATATGGAGATTCCTCCTCGTTTCGTTTCAGCTTGAGGAAAATATTCCTATCTTTCGTCCGATGTCATCTCGGTCCCATCTCATCACATAATGACAGATGTGATAAGATCTGACAAAGCAAAACGGTTGTCTGAAGCCTTGCCGGTTCCATCCGATCTCATCTCGTTCAGGTACGCCATCTACCGTCCAAGGAAACGGTACCTGAATATCAAACCCCAGCTAGCTTAGCCAGACCACCTCGTCACATCGCATACTGCAGATCTAGTCCATCATGTCTTCATAATCAGGGTCTCACTCCGGTCCACATTCACATCTACACCCCTTCTGGTACGCACAGCACAACCCGAAAACGCGCGGAAACTTGGACACCACCGTGAGGCCAGGTATAGCTATCGTACACCTCAGCTTCACGCCCCTCGATCCCGCAATATTCGCCGCCTATCCACCATCATAAACCACCACCAGCCTCACTTGATCACCACATGAACCTCGCTACCACAACCCCAACATCTCCGGTCAAAGCTCAGGGTAGGTAGGTAAGTAGTCGTGGTAAGGTAGTGTAGCACAACTGCACCCTTTTTCCTTCGTGGCCACAGTCAGTCAGAACTGACCAAATCTCGGAGAATAAAAAACAAGAAAAAATTCACGCCTTTGTCAGCATTTACCAGACACAACAACCGACCCCAGCCACCACCATATGCCACACGCCTCCCCTATTTGGCCACTCACTTCATACTAATGCGTGTACAAACACGGCCTCGGAACTCCAGGCCGAAGATCCCCATCAGCATCTCCGTCCGCACATAGCCATCACCACACACATCACGCGCACACGCCAACTAGACCTGACCTTGACCAAGAAGGCAACCAACCCCCCTCTGCCTCGCCACGCCTGGTCGAGCAATAATTGTCCCAAAAGAGGTTCTCTCTCTTCCCCACAGGTGGCACACATTTTCCGAGCCGTGTTTCTCTCCTCCTTGTCGTGCAGTGAGGAGAGCACATATCCCAGAACAGGCCGCTCCACACCTTAACCTACGTAGGTACCTACCAACCTAGACAGTGCACATGGTGAACGTACTCCCGTCCGTAACCCACAATACATTGATCCTCCCGTCTTCCTGCGCGCAACATATCCCCCCTCCCATCCCGAGTC
>NW_001914857.1:1294904-1298781 GCF_000226545.1 Podospora anserina S mat+
CGCTTTCCATAAATTTCATCCGCTTGGAGCGATGATGATATGTTACCTGATTTTTCTTGACCACCTGCCCCGGGATGAAAGATTGAGAAAACAAGAGAAAAGAATTGGTATAAACCCCCTGACCCAGCCAGCAACATATGGCCACCCCTCCGTCACCGTTGTGTTGTTGTCGTTTCAAGTTGAAGATAAAAGTATGATGAAACCCATAATTGAATAAAACGGGTTGGATGAACAACCCCCAAAATGGAAAGGATGAGTTGAATTGATGATTGACAACGTCCCAAAATGCGGGGAGAAGGCGGGGTGAAAACATGGGGTAACGGGGGGCCGGCCCGAAAACCCCGGTCCCAAGGACAATCCGTTCAATTTGCGACCGCCGACTCCAAAGAAAACGGAGGTGTGTGTGATTAGCCCGGAAAAGGATTCGCACTCACTCCCACACTCTCACACACACCATCATCATCGTCCGGGCCTTGTTTTCTGCGAAGACGGGGAACGTGTGTTTGCTGAGAAATTGCACCGAAAAGTTGTATCGTTTGTTATGCGGAAAATGTCGGTGTTGTTTTGTCCACGAGATGCGCACCTATCGGGGCACCCGCCCCGGCGCGTGGTAACCCAGGCCCGCTCGAGTCGTCCGATGGATGAACCGGCTTGTTTTCGCCTTGGACGTCCACCACGCCCCAAGTCTTTTCCCCTCGGTTTTGCATGTGTCATTGTTGTCCATTTCCTCCCCCCGTCTTTATCGGACCCGATGTCGGGTTTGTGATATCGGACAACGTAGGAACCTGACAGCAACTGGGGTACCAAAGAATTGCGCAAGTTATGTGACGGTTTTTCGATTTTCGTAGATGAAGGTCCTTGCTGATATCGCCTTCAGACGATGCATGCTCCGGCGGGATGCTAGGTGTTCGTACCAAATGTGCAGCGGCTACATGTGCACCTTCAGTAATAAGCGAATGGCGGCGTGGGGTCTTTTGCAACCCGGCAAGCGGCTGTTTTTCCCACAAGACCGGAAACGTGGTTCATGGGAGCGTTAGGCGAGACATATATGTCAGTGTTGGTAATCAGGGCTGGTGATGCGGGTTCGGGGTGCGGGTGTCCGGACTGGGCTGTCCTTGATTGCCGCAAGGGCTCACCCGCTGAGGTAGGTCCGACGTCTGACTTCGGCTTCCTTGATGATTTCAGCCGAGAGGCTCAGACTTGGCGACAGGACAGCGTAGCGTTCGATCTCCATGACGACGTCGTTGATGATTTGATCAATGGTATCGCGGTGGGGAACCAGGCTCCAGAGGATGCTCGACAGTGACGGCGACATGGTGGCGCCCATGACCAAAAGTGTCTGTGATACTATGGACAGAGCACCCTGCCAAAGGTACGGCATATGTCCGGCGTGACTGCGGCCAATTCGTTAGATTAACTGTCAAGAGGCGCTGCTGACCAATGGGAAAGACGGGAAAAAAAGACTTACTGCGCAGTAATGTGCTCCAGTTGCCGGATTGACGCTTCTAGGCACTTTGTGCAAGCCTCCCGCACCGAGGGGTCCAACACCGCTTGCTCGTTGTCAAGGACCGCCAGAATATAAGGCCGATAGATGATGGTTCGGCAGGCGAAGAAGCGTAATCTCAGCACCGTCTGCACCGGATCGGGAAGCATCGTCCGTGTGAAGGGAAACTGCAGCGGTAGCGGCAAGCTCTCATACCACTGTGTCAGCTGGAAGTCAAGCTCTGCCACGACCGGCTCCAAGCTTGTTGTTGATGCCATGGAATCCTTCGAGTAGATGAGCTGACTGACGCGGTTGAGCAGCCTCCTCAGTGCAATCTCGGCCAGGAAATACCACAACTCGTCGCGTCCAACTGCTTCCTGCTCATCGCCCTCGAACCCGCAGGGAAGACCAACATTCTCCTCAAATGCAACCACACCAGAATGGGGGAGGTCCAATTCGGCCAATAAATCGCTTTCGAAGAGAAGTGAGTTCCAGTAAATTCTTTCGATCAGCTCCCTCTGATCAGCGGGCACTCTACTCGGCGCCATGAGCAAAAGCTGCAGTTTCGTACTTGTCGTGCAAAGCAAGTTCCATGCCTCCAGCGGTCGAACAAGGTAAAACAGATAAGCAGCAGCCAGCAAGTGACACTGTGCTGCGAGCACACTGTTGGACGTCATCATGCCTGGCAGCAGAGACCAAGCTGCGGTGAAATACTGAAGTCCGGGAGGGTCCTCGTGGGGTACAATCCTCGAGATGCTGCCTCTCGAGCTAGCCTGGCCCAGGGCCAGCACCAACAGCACAATGCAACTCTCTGGTCCTTCTCTGAAACCGTTTGATAGCGCTATCCTGTAGTGGCTCCTCCACGTGTATGGGTTGACGCAGGCGTACCAGATGTTGACTCTGTCAAAGTAGGCTTCGATGTAGGCATTCGTATTGGAAAGGTCGACGCAGGGAGTCTTGGCGAGAGAGTGCAGCGGCTCACGGGCCATCTCAAGCTGCAGGAGAATTTGAGGGTCGTACGGTCGTGATACCAAATCGCGGATCATGGGCCACTGCAGCAGATGCAGAGCCGCATTCGTGTGCACCTTTGGCATGGTCGAAATATTGTTAGTGGCTGTGGCGGACCATGTCCCAAGTCCACCGCTGGGAATGACGGACACAAAGTTGGCGGCATTGGACCCGATTCCCATCAAGTTGTCACCGCTGAGAGCTGTCCCATTGCTCATATTTGGCGAATCATGAGACATGCCCATGCCATTGGGGTGGCCCACCATGTTCATCTGGAGCAGGTTCTCGATGCGGTTCAAGCGCTCCAGGATAAGCTTGTCGCCGGCATCCAGCTTGATGCCGGGCTCGCGATAAATGCACTCGGCACCCAACTCGGTACATAGCTTGCACTTTGGCTTCGTGCCATCGCATCGTGACTTCCTCGAACGGCAAACCTCGCACTATAAAATCCTGTCAGTAACCTTCCCGGCTGGTCCTGTGTTCTCGATTCAACGTACAGCGATGGTTGCCCTCCGCCTTGGATAGTCGACGCCCGCATCGGTATTCCGCCTTTTAAGAGGGTTGATACCCTCATCGCTCGGTGCCTTCTGCATCCCATTCGATTCTGGCCTGTTGTCTGATGACTGTGAAAGATTGCGCGCCTTCTGCGCCGAACCGAGTATGCCTTCCCTGCTGAAGCTAGGAGTCCGAGCCGACTTGAGAGATGTTGGTGACTTGAGAGAGTTTACGCCACCGCCGTTAATCTGGACCTGGGCCAGAAGCTGGGGCGAGGGCACCTCGATGGTGAAGTCCCTGTTCGGCAATGGAAACCTTCCTACAACAGTAGCACTGGCAGCCGCAGTCATAGTGGCCGTGGAAGAATGTGGAGAGTCACCGTTGGACGATGGTGACATGCTGTTGGCACTCGGTACGTTGGTGAGTGCGTCCAAAGAGACAGACCGGTGATGCTCGTGATGTGTTCCGATAGATATGGGTGTTATTAGAGAATCCCGGGCTTCCGTGTTTCGTTCGAGGTAATCAACCGGCGGATAACAGCAACCGCTTCCCGCTTCGACGGTTCTGTCGACTCAGACACCGCAAACACCAAAGACACAAGCACTCTGTTGTTGTTGTCCAGCTCGCATCATCAAGCGGCGACGACCAGAGGGAGTGAGGTGGAGGAGATGGAAAGGAACGGAGGTACGCTGGGCCGTATGTTGGTGATGGGTGGTGATAGCAAAAGTAAAGGGGGAGGGCAGGTCTTTTCGGGAACTGTGGGATGTGAAGGATTCATATGGGGGTAAGCTCGCCTAGAGGTAGCGTGAGCGGCAGCCCTTGTAGAATAAAACCTAAGACCGGTATGAAGAGGAGGGAACAGGTACAACAGATGCACCCTTGGGTGGCTTC
>NW_001914857.1:1298931-1309659 GCF_000226545.1 Podospora anserina S mat+
AAAAAAAAAAAAACTTAAACTATTCCCCCCCCCCCTTTTTCCCTTGGGGTGCTGAACTAACGGTGACTTGATGCTTTGTGGGGGGTTTTTGCCCTGGTCCTGTTGATGAGTTCCCAAGGCCGGGTCACAGTGATCCGCGGTGTAGCTATCGTGATGCTGATACCCCCTTGAGTGTACCGTTGGATTGGCAGCGGCTCCAGGTTAGCTTGCGGCAAACCCCATCGCTTTTCACTCACGCGATGGACTCCAAAATTCGTCGTCCAAAACGGAGACGGGACGGTGGTCTACAGGGGAGCCCCATGCGCTAGGCTCGACGAGGGTGGGAACCGCGAACGACCGATGGACTACGACCCCCTGCTCAGCGTTGCAGTGACGCTGAGCGAAAGCGCCATGTGGAGTGGCAGAAAAGTGGTCTCTGATGGTGCTGTGGGTGTGCCCCGGATCTGGCGCGTGCTGGATCATGGAGGATGCATCGAGGGCCGAGGTCCTCGAGGGAATCAGGAGCATGGGGACGTGAAGCGAGCCGCGAGCAGCCGGTGGTCTGGCTGTCACCTGTGTCACCAGCTGAGAGAAGTCATCAGCAAGGGACAAGCAGGAGGGACGTCTGTGTTGAAGGGGTGGGGCCGGACACAGCATTTGCGGAGAAGGGGGAAAGAAGGAAAATGAGATGGATCATTGGAGGGAGGAGTCGCAAATCAAAAACGCGGGGGTGGGGTTCCCCAAGGAATCTCCAAAACCGTTCGTTCACTTCTTGGGATTGGGCTGGGGAAGACAGCAAAAGCATTGACCACTGACCGCAGGTGCAGGTGGTCGGTCTGCTCCGCTCGTTCCGTTGCCTGTTTGAGCTTCCATCATCCAAAAGTATAGGTAGGTAAGCAGAGTGACAGAGGGTATGTTGAACGAGGCATTGACAAAGTGCCTTATAAATGAGACTTACGTGGACTGCCCGTCTCGGCACAGACAGACAGACAGACACCTACCTACTACCGTAACACGTACTCGTACTGACCAGGGCCAGGACAGCGGCGCTAACTCATGTAATAGTATCGTGTACCGCGAGGGCTAGCCACGACTGCCATGGCGGTGAATGAAACTGCAAAGGTTAGCCGATCAGCTGAAAAGCTCCAGATCACTCGCCAGGCTCTTGCTGCAACTCCAGCAGACAGACAGGGCAGCAGGGACTTTGACATGACAGCACGTATGAAGATGTCCATGGGTTGTCGGCATCACCAGCCGGATGAAGGGAAATGGTGCGCACGTTCACTCATAGTCTTACTTTTCTTGAGTCAACACACGAACCCGAATCCGGGCCCTGGAAGACCTCTCATGTAAGACACACTGAAGGCCATGTGGAGGTAATCATCGTGGACCTGCATCCCCGGTTTGATCTGCAAAAACATCCCCAGAAATGACAGCCAATAGCCCCAGTATTCTCAATCCAGCTCCTCCATCAAGAAGCAGCAGTACAATCGTGTACATTGACCCCGCATCTTCGCTTCCAGTCAGTCATCCAATCACCAACAGTCCGGACTTTGACGGCATGATCACCAGCTCACCCATCCCCCCCCCTCTGAATACTCTGTTAATTCTTGACTCGTGTGTGTGTTGATGTTGGTTACGAAGAGTTTAGGTGGTTGTACCGGCCTTATAAGAGCGAGTGGTAAGGTCGTGCTTCTACCAGGGACCCCTTCACATTAATACAAGCGCGCCATACCGTAAGGCTTGATAAAACCTTGCAATTGTATTTAGCATAAATTCAACAACTGCCAGCGTCGCTCCTGGTAATCTCTGGGCTCGACGAATCGCCTTGTTCCCATGCTCGGGCCCTCCGCACTGTCCGCCGCGAAGAACTGTGGTGAGGAGCAGAGAGTTCGAGAAGGCCACGAAAGAACTCCACACCACACGGAGCATCGTCTTGGAACAAAGCTGTTCGTCATGATCCTCGTCAACCTACTAGGCTGGTGGTGGTGGCAGGTACCTGCGTCCTGGATGTGTCGATACGTACGATACAAGCACACCCACACCACTCTGCCAACAAAAAGATCACCTCGGGAGTCGATCGAGCATCGTCTTGTAGGCGGCAAACCGGTGGATGTGGACGGTCAGGTGGTGATCAGTTCCCATTCCGCCTCTGCGGCCGTATATGACTCTTCTCATCAACGGGCTTCTTTGCCTTCCCTTCTGGTGGATGAACAGGATCTCGTGAACATTCAACACGATGGCCCGCTCCACCGCATACTTGCCACCGCCGCCGACAAGCTGCGTGGCTGCCTCGACTGCCTAAGGGTCCGTCCTATTTCGGGTAACCGAGAGATTGCTGATATTGAGGGCTCGATAGAAGGGTGGTGGACCGCTATATTGGGAACCAAGTTTTGGCCCTCTTCCTTCTCGACTGTCAACTTTCGTTTCCTGCCGTGCGACCACTGGAAGGACTCCCGTCTAGACTCATCAACAATGCTGGGCTGTCTGTGATGGGCAAATTGGCCCAAGCACGTCACATCTCCAAGCTCCCGTCTGTCGAAGCCGCAATCTTGCCTTGTTCGCGATACCAAAATCCCGCCCTCTGTGTGTCCTAAAGGGTACTTGTGGCTGTTTGTGGGGCGTATAGAAGCACTGTCCATCCGATTCGGAGCAAGTCGCTTTTTCCAACGGCTCGAAACGTCAAAACGGGCGGTGGTAGACCGTTTCAGGATTAACTGGTAAATTACGGTCTGCACCGCGCACGTGCATCCGCAGCCCAGCCGAGTGCGTTAGTGGCTTGGGGAACAGCGACTTCCACTGGGCGCCCAAAAAGGCGGTCGGTCCGAATGCTTGCAATTAGACCCTTGTACACACCACCACCAGCCACACAACTTGGTGTGAAAGAGCCTCAGTACACGACATCTCCAGCTGTCGGGATACAGAAATATCGGGCTATCGAATATCAATAAGCCCCAGGTTTAACCCTATGCCAACCTCAACCCTAACAACTCGGACCAACTCCTCCACCAGCTAAAGATCTGGATACCTACCACAGAACGATCCAGACAATTGTATTTCTGTCCTCGTACATTCGCTAACCACTCAGCCGCCCAAGAGTCCCTAGAAACGGCTCATCTGGCCCTCTTCAGCCTCGCTGTCCTCCTCCCGCTACGCTCCGCTCCCTTGGTGACCGTGTGGGAGGTCATGGGACTTTTCGATATATATTAACCGGCACACACAAACCCTGGCTACACATGGCATACATTGACACCACCCGTCTAGACCCACGCTAGTCTAAGGTGCGGCTGCCGCAGACGATATTACACACGCCCGATTTCTCGTTGGAAAAGCACGGATGTCGTCGATATTCGGACGTGGCCTGCATGTGCCATCCTGATTCTGTCGTCGACTGTCCACACCCGGTCTTACAAGACTTAGGGGTGCATATGTGGCCGTCATGCCGTCCTGTCTGTCTCTGTCTGTGGCTAATCAGTTCCCCCCCTCAAGCCAGCTTCCCCCGCTCTCACGACCCCACCCCGCCGAAACCGTTGTCACCGGTGCAGGTATGTAACGGGTAAGAATGCGGGCACGGGCACGGACGACGGGGGCGGGTGCGGGGACCGCTGTGAAGTAGAGTCACCGATCACCAGTCCGATTTGCTGGCCTGGCCCAACAAGACAGCAGTTCATCACGGCGCTTCAGGGGCGTGCCCTGCTCCCAAGATTCCAACGGTAGCTTACAGAGAGATTTGAAAGCTTCCTACCTTCTTCTTTGTGGGTAGTCGCGTCTAACCGCGCCTAGTGGTGTAGTATCACACGGGATGACATTTCGCAAACCTCACCACCAGGTAGATCCGGATATACCAGTAGGAAATTACGCGGGCAGACGACTTCTTGTCCGGGAAGCTTGGTGAGTGCCGACAGCCGTGGCTTGCACCACCGGACACCCCCGGCAGGACCCCCAGGTCAACGAAGCCTTCGGTACCGGAAGACCACCTTGGTTTTTTCTGCTGTCCTCGGGGGCCAGCCCCACACCCCAAACTGGCTCTTCATGTCCGGCGACCGCACCACCGCGCACTCGCTTCGCACCTGACGGGCCTTGGCTTTCGGCTTTGCTTACCCCTCTCTCTGTCCTTCCTCATCATGAGCACACATCGCCATTGCCCCCATCTCGCGGGAACCAGACTCGACTCCTGAGCGGTTAGCCACCGCTGGCCATCTTAGCTGCAGGACACACGATTCGGATGACACGGCGGCAAAGTTCCCTGTTCTTTTGTCGAGGCCCCCCCTCCCTGGACCATGTTCTTCCGCGGGGCCCTTGGGTCACGGCTTACTTTTGTTGCTGCAGATTGTCACGATCCTTCCCGCTCACATGCTCGACACGGCACTCTTGTATGTGTGGAGGCGGGCGAGCATTATCATGGCACATGCCTGTATGCAATGTCGTCGTCTCTTTCAGGTCGAGAAGGGTTGGCAGATATGCTGCTGTATCCAACAACCGAGAATATTTTTGATCATACGAGCCATCTGGGCCACCCACAAATTCCACAGACGAGAGCCTCACCCATGGTTCTATCACACAATAGGGACTCGTTGTAGTCCGAGCCTACCTAGCTGCCTCTGGTCATCATGTTCTTTATTGCTGTTCTTCACCGTCAGAACTATTAACACGTAGACTAAGGTACTCAGCTTCTTGTATCAAATGAGGGGAATACCGGCAGCATCCGTGTTGCATATATCCCAAAACGGAAACCTACGCCCGTCTTATTAGACGTCCCTCTTCGATATCTGACACAGCAGCTGCTACGTAGTTGAAAAAGAAGATGATCAACCGATCTGCACCGTTCGCCCGAGATGCCCACACGTGGTGATGATCTTTTGAGCGGACAGTAGCCCGGCTTGCTCCTTTTGGTAGGACCAATCCGGGGGAGTGTGGTTGTTACCTACCCACAGACAAAACCCTGATTTTTTTTAAAAACATATGTGAGAGCTGTGAGGTTTAGGTTACCAAGATCGGCCGGATTGGAAGTTTTGGGGGAAAAGATGGAGAAGAGACGCGGGATTGGGAGGGGGGGGGGAGTGGTTGCTCCGGATCTCATCGTGAGGTGAACTCATAGGTTATTAGTTGTAGACGAGAACGTGATAAGTGAAGTTATGTGTGAAAAGCAACTTGGATACACTGAGTAGGCGTTTCTGTATACACCCATCGATAACTCATAACGTTTTTTTTTCCATGATTTGACGAATCCGGACTTGAGATCACCACTCTTGAATGAAGCCACTAGCCATCGTGCATACCTACAAGACCATCGCCAAACCCTCACACCTTGAATCAATTTCCGGGCTCACATGGACGATCTGTAAACCATGATGAATCAGTATAGCATTGCCCATTATATTCCACTCCTCAGGTTTTCACATGATCTTAGCGCTTCTCTGCCAGGTAGGTAACTGTTCAATGGCGCCCAAAGCCACCTACATCACCACCTCCATACC
This sequence comes from Podospora anserina S mat+, assembly GCF_000226545.1. Taxonomy (NCBI): domain Eukaryota; kingdom Fungi; phylum Ascomycota; class Sordariomycetes; order Sordariales; family Podosporaceae; genus Podospora; species Podospora anserina. The sequence goes on from NW_001914857.1 coordinate 1,304,388, forward strand.
CCACATTATGGTGAGACAGATCGATGTCCCTGTTGCTTCAAAACCGCTGCAACAAAAAGAAAAGAAAAAAAAAAGCTTGTGTAAACTCCCCAGGCATTGACACGTTCACAACATCAGACGAAAAACTGGGCGATCATTCATGTTCTGGTTTTACCCCAGATCTTTTTTGCAGATTGGTTCTCGGATCTGCATAGCTGCCGGCCGTGAGTTGCCGAGAGGGGAGAGGCATAAAGATGTCAGTGTTTCAGGTCTTTCTAGTGGGAATTGTGCGGGGGTGAGGTAGAGAGGTGAGGGGTGAAAAAGAGCTTCACTTGGCCCCCAACCTGACTTTTATGCGTCATTGGCTTTTCTGGTTGGAGCATGGAGGGATGAAAATGAAGTTCATGTGTGAGGTTGTTGGGTGGATTAACAACGAGCGGCATTGTAGTTGATGGGTTTATGACGTGAATGGCATTTAACTAGATGAGATCATGCGAGATACGCAGTCAGTCAGTCAGTCAGTCAGTTGAACAGAATATTTGCTGTGAAATGCAACTGTTTTCGCATCATGATATCTCCTATTAGTTCCTTTGGCCTTTCTATGTCTTTACAACATTATTCCCAACCACCCAACCAAAAACACCAAAAAACCAACCTCCCAACCCAACGCCGTCCCATAAGTCCCAGATCCCGTGTTCTTAGATGCAGCCCCGGCCGGAATGCTCGTCGGACCATCCCCAGCATCATTTTCGCAGTCCGCATGCCCAAAAGAAGACAAAAAATAAGCTACACCGAGCGCAGCCCACCCGCACCACACAGCGTATCCCATGCTTGGCTTACTCTTTGAAAATAACATGATTAACCTGCGTCGTCAAAACCCTCTCCCCCACCGCCTTCCCAATCATCCCCGTCCCAACATCCCTCTCAAAGACATTAACCCTATTCTCCCCCCCGCAAGCAACAGCAACCAGACTCCCGTCCTTGTTGAAGCTGAAATGTCTCGGGAACGAGCCACCGGCCGGGGCACTCTGGACATGGGTCAACTCCCCAGTGGCAGGGTCGATGGAAAAGGTGTTCAGGGCGTCAGACGGGATCTTTGTGCCGTCGGCAACGGAGGTGTATTCTAGCGTGGTCTCGTTGCGGGTTGAGACGGTGAGGAATTTGTTGTTAGGCTGTGTATGTCGTGGTTAGAGTGGATTTTGAGAAGGGGGTGCGAAGGGGGAGCTTACAGAGATGGTAATTTCAGCACCGGAGGAGCCTTCGGCCGGTGCGTTCTCGCTGCCGTCGGTTCTGATGTTGAATTTCTCCGACAATGTCAAGCTGTTGGTGCCGTAAGAGACTTCGAACCCGAGGATGGAGACCTTCTTTTCGGCGATGACGTAGAGGAAGGTCTTGTCGCCTGACTTGAGGAAGGCAGCGTGACGAGGCCCGGTTCCGTTCCCGAAGGGGTGTGCCGGCTGAGTTTGTCAATATTGTTGTTAAAAAGCAAGAGAAGAGAGAGGAATACATACCAGCTCTGTGAGTGTCAGCGCAGTTTGGTCGATGCTGAAGATATGGAGGACGTCGACGGAGAGATCGGGGATGACAACGAATCCACCAGTGGGATCAACAACTGCTTGGTGAGGCCTGGAAGTGATGGTTTCGTTGTCGGCCCGTGGGGGAAAAGGTTTGTTGTCCAAGGATTGCAGCTTGGCTGGGTCCTCAATGTTGAAGACATCGAGAGAGGATGATGCACTGAGAATGGTTGTCAGTGGTTGGATTACTCTAATTTTTGTCATGCAAGATGTATTCAAGGACCTACAAGTTGGAGGTGATAGCTCTCTCCCCATTCTCACCAAAGAGAGCAATATGCACTGGGCCTCCAGGCGTAGAACTGTTTCCCACAAAAGCGAGAGTGCCGTCCGTATTCACCTTAGCTGAGGTAAAAGCGCCAGGGCCGTCGTCGAAGTTCTCATTGATGCAATAATATTGATCGCCTCCAACGAGTGTTTGCCATGAAGGGTTAGTACCGCAGATGGACGAGATTTCGCCGACCTGCTCTAGGCCCTTGTTTCCCAGCTTCAATGTCGTAACTCCTCCCTTGACAATCTCTCCTGGGGAAGACTCAAACGGGTATGAAGACACAAGAAGAAGACCTTGCTTTGAACAAGCGGCTGCGGATGATAATGAGAGGCCGGCCGACAAGGCAGCAAAGATGCCGTGTGTGGCTCTCATGATGATTGATGGTTGGTGGATGAGATTGATGTAACGCTAGCTGGCGATTGACTATTGGCCAGAAGAATGGTGTCGTGACGGTGTAAGTTGAGTTGCCGGGAGAGGAAAGCTTTTCTGTTCAGCAGGTTGGCTGCGTGTGGTTGTTGTTGAAGAAATCAAGTAGATCTAGAATAGAGAAACGAAAAGATGTCCATCAAGGGATATCCAGAAGTTCGCCCTGTGCGGCGCGTGCGGCTTTATAAGGGGATCTGTCGATCTCAACACAGCCGTCCAGTCTTCCAACAGTGTGTCAACAAACGTGCCTCATTCACTGTTCACTTGATTATTTGGCCCCTGAGCCACCGGGTCGGTATCGGCTGACGGCCAGTTGGTTCACTCGCATTCAACGTCATTGGTCTTGCTGCCACTCATGATTCCGGGCTCAGAGTTGGTGAGACCACCTGGCGGCCAGCCATGAAAGAGGGAACAATCGTTCAGCAACCCCTTGCAGGTCAGCGCTGTGCCTCGTTACGCATGGCTGGGATCGGAGGATCTAACTGCAAGCACAAGGCAAATGTGTATGTAGCTGCTGACTGAGGCTTGACAACCGGATCCGAAGAGCACCAATCCTTTGGATGACTTGACTACCGGTGGGAAACATGTGGAAACATGTGAGAATGTACATCACGGGCAATCAGTAAGACAATGGTTTAGGTTTTCCGACGGGCAATTCCAGTGCTGTTGGAGATGTGACGTGTGTTAGAGAATGTGCGAGGTTGAGAATAACGGCTGGCTGAGAAGTCGTGGTGATTCTCAGCCAATCAAATCGCTGGATTTCCAAACTGCTGCGGCTGGAGAGGCGGGGCGGGACAATGCCTGCCTCCAATTAGCGGCCGTGGCGGGACCCGAGCATGCGGGGAACCTGCTGCCGGCGCCCTGGAGGCTCGCTGAGATCCACTAAAACACAAACAAGCTCGCTGTAACGGCCCCACCAGAGTCTTGGACAGCTTCAACGTTGGATTTCTCGTCGCCTACCTGCATTCGGTCAGTTATCTCAGAATCCTGTTAGTGGTGTGTATGTCTGACCGAGCATCAGCGAGTTGCATGTTTCAAATCGACACATCGGACATCAATCAACTGTTCTTCCGGTCCTGCCACGCGTGCCCCTGACGATCGATGGTCATGCTTGTAACTCCCGAAAGCTCACCTTCATCACACCTGTCAGGCCACTTTATTGTTCAGTTCTGTTGGCAGTAGAAAGGCATGGAACGGTCAAACACTCAAATTCATGGCTCGTCCCAACATCATGGCCTCCCAAGACCTTTGCCACAGAGGTCGTGGAAGCCGGACTGGTGACCACCACACGACCCGTCACCAACATCCAGAGTGGTAGGACTCACAGGGCTATTCTCGTCATCACACACTCCTTCCCGGTTAAAACGCCGCCGGGATGCGAGCGAGGCTGTAGTCGCAGACCCCGCGCCTTGCTTCTCGTTCGGGAACCCAATGTCCGGATGACATTCCGCTTCGTTGCCAGTTAGATACATCTCATGCCCCGGAATATGGGCAGCTCCATCTCGTCCAGGAGGCCAGGCTGAAAGAACATTCCCATACCAATTTACAATAACCGTGGAGTCTTGTCTTCAACACTCACCTTGCCGGAACGAACCGAACAAGCTGATATATGATACAGCACTTGTATATCCCACCACCGTGTTCCTGGAAAGCCGATATTGCAATCAATGATGGAGTGCTTCTGGAAACCACACCCCCAGGCAAAAGTCACACTCGATGACTGCACCCAAATCATCTTCTCGCCCGCCGTGTTCATCATCATCTGACTTTTGCTTGGGCCAGAGTTTCCCCGCGTTGGTACCCAAGCGAGGTGATACGGCATGCACGTGGAAGAATCCAGCCCTTCTGTTCTCTCTCCAAGCCTCCCCCTCACCACAACCATGGGGCTAACACGGATTTCTCCAAATTCCAACTCCAACCAACATCTGCACTCCACACAATTGCCGTGGCTTACACGATCCGGAATCCGAAAAAGGAGGGACAGCTGCTTCCCCTCTCGATACGCTTTAGATGCCTTGCAGCAACGTAGGCTACGCTAAAACCAACCGCCGTGAACAACCGCTGGCTCAACCAAGTGCCATCATCAATTTTCCCCAGACCCGAGCACTGTAATGGTCTCTTTTCTTATTCACCTTCCTATTCTGGCGGACACAGGCTAACTGAATAATACTAAACCCATGTCCCACGTCGCTTGATGGCCCTACGTTGGTCCCTCGAGGTAGCAGTACCACAGCGTCAAGATAATTTGCAATGCCGCGGCTGATGTTGTCTGCATATATATCTTGCAGGGTAAAAAGCTACTTCGCAGAAGACAAAGAGTGATGGTACTCGGTTCTCTGCCCTCGGACAGGTACCTATCCTACGTCTGCTCCCATGTCGGCCAAGGGTCTCGAATTCTTGGACGAGCCGTCAGCCGAACCCTGCTTGACCACCGTTTCGATCAACGGAAATCACAGACAGACAGACAGACAGACAGACAACGACCCATTCATCAGGCACATGTACATTTTCTCCCCTTGCTCCCCAGGAACCGACGTGACAACCATCACGAACGCCACCTTTCCTAGCGTCGGGACTCAAGCAGTTGCGCGAAGTTACGTTGTGGACTTTATCCGTCCCTTTTAGCCGTGAACAAACCCTGTCGTGCCATGCAGCCATTGCTTGGCCCCTAGCTTGCCAACCTCAACATCATTTGTCTTGGGCGTGGTTGTTGATGTCTGTCTGTTGGATCATGATGGCAGGCTGTTGTTCAACGGTCAGAACCGTGAAGAGGTGAGCTCTGGGTTTGTGAGACGAAGAAGAAAAGGTCAAAGCTTACGAAGTTACTCTCACTCGCTCGGGGGTTCTTTCTAGGTGCCGGAAAATTTAGATCACCAGAGAATTGATTATGGGAGGACGAGTGACATGTACCTATGCAAGTCATCCTTTCATCCAGCTCGTATTATGCAATACCTTTTACCAAGGGGACAAGACAATACTCAGAGCCCCCCAAGACCAGGGAAAAGACATTATTCTGTTCCCTTTC
>NW_001914857.1:1309822-1328982 GCF_000226545.1 Podospora anserina S mat+
GATTTTTTTCCCCCAGGGCCTAACCGACCCGTTTAGGGGCATCGTGTACAGCTATTCCTCCCCCCCCCCCCCCCCCGGGGGATGAGCGATGTGACGATCTTTTTGGGCTTCCACTCTGCCGTGAGGTACCGAGGATGTCACTTTTCTCGGTGGGCGACAAGGGTAAGGGGGAAGGAGCTAGACGATTGCCATCTTGAACTATACCGCAGTAGTATATCTCCGTTTTCAGGGCAGGCATGTATGTGTACTGGGGGATGTTGATGTTGTGATTTGGGCAAGCTGTGAAACAGCTAGGATCTCAAAGTCCTTACGTTAGGAAATTCATGGTGGACCTAGAATGGGACACGAGAGGTTACTTTCGCCTTTTTACCCTCTTTCCAATCGCCCATACATGTATGTATGCATCTTCCAGGGTGGTAATGAGGCAGGACCCTGAAAATTCCGGAAAGTGAAGGCAGGTAGGTGGAAGAAAGAACTTTGTTAATTTCAAGAACCGACCAACCCGGCCGAGACAGGTATCCGGGTTCGGGCTCGGAGTTTGTGCCTGGTGCTGCCGGCTTGGTGCTTACCATGGGATCCGGCCGGGGGGTTGGGTTAAAATGGTAGGGCTGTAACGTTTATTTAGCATTCAGTTGTGTGATATACTTGTGGTGGTGATACTTGGAAGAAGGATACCATGTAGCGTTCTTTGCTTTGCTTCATTCCGAGGAAGTTGTCATGCGGTATTGAGGGTCTGACTGTTTACCTACTTACGTTCTCACCAAAACAATACTCGAGCTCCTTCGATGCATCATTGCGTCGCCAGTGACTGCTGCTTATAGGTACTTGAGCACCAAAGTTAGGTATGCCAAAAGATATAAGCTGTCTACCTATTCAAGTTTATCCGACGCCGACTGCTTCCCTCCCTCATGGCCGAAAGGGTCTGGTGTTTGTCATTGATTGGCTAAATAAACCTACCTTACCGTTATTATATGCATACATACTTCCTCCTCCAAATCAAACAATATCTGGACAAGGGCAACGTGCAGGTACTCTCCAAAAGGTCGGCAGCCTAGTTTCTTAATTCGTCTTTGTTTTCTCAAACTGGCAAATGCCAAAGCCCACCTAGGGGGCTACTTTCTCCGTCTTTGCATAGTCTGCCTCTTCGGGTTTGGTCGGTCGGTAGGTACATTTAGAGAAACTGTCCCAAACTCCCGGTTTGAAGACAGGTAGGTAAGAAGCGAGCGAAATGTGCATCTCGCAAAATGTGCGTCTCTCGGTATTTTTAACCCCCTCGATATTAATTGCCTTTCTTTTCCTCCTCACACCCTTGCACCTGTCTCCCTCGGTTTTGGACCTCTCACAACCTTACCTAGGTCTGCCCCTTCCCCCCCCCCAAAAAATGGTGCTGCGGACAGACGGAGTCACCATCATCAATGGTTCGGCCCTTCGGGCGTGAAACTCGGTGGCTTTTGGTACTAGGCATCCAAATAAGAAACCAAATCGTCAAACTGGCAAACTCATATCCAAAAACTGCTTGACCCCAGTTCCGTCCTATCAATGGCGCGGGTATGAAATCCGTGCCCTCTGCATATCTCGCCCCGAAATGTAGCAACTGCAAATTAGCAGTGGCTAATATAACCCCAGGATCGGGTGTTTCCCCCAGACTTTCACCCATCACAGTCGCACTTGATATCACACTTAACCCCCACTTACTACCAACGTCGAATACAACCTCCCTACCTTACCCAATGGCAGAAAATAACCGCAGTTTGCTATTCTTCCACTAAGGCAGCAGCACACCTGTCAAGTAGGTACCTTTCTAGGTAATGTTTGAATCGAATTTGGTATATTTCTGACCTCTCACCCAACCTACGCTCACCCTCCGAAACCACCAAACCAAACCACAAAAAAAAAAAAAAAACCCTCCAGATAAATGCATAAATCCATCCCATCACAACCCTATCCCAACCAACCCTCTCAAAAAACAAAAAGATGAAAAAAAATGATGTCTCAAATCCCACACCAATGCACCTCCCTTCCCCCCAAAATCCTTGCCCAATGCAAGAAATATAACAACGAAAAAAAAAAAAAAAACCAATGAATTAATGCCAAAAAACCACTGTAAATGTAAAATGTTGAAACAAAGAAAAGAAAGGGGGGGTATCACTCAATCAAACTCAATCCACATTCCACCTCCCATCACCACCACCCTCCACCAAATCCAACCAACTCCTCACCGCCTCTCTCAAAATACTCTCCTTATCCTTATCCATACTCTCTCTCCCACCACCACTACCCTCCTGCTGCTGCTGTTGCTCCTGCTTCCTATCCTCAATCACATCCAGTATTATCTCCTCCAACGCCCCCAAAAGCACAGTCTTGCACCTCGACCGCGGAACCTCCGGCGCCATCCCCCCACCTAGCCCCCCTCCCCCGCCCTGGTGGTGATGGGTAGCATGAGCCGAGCGAGCATCCCCCTGCGTCGAAGTGCTATTGCTTCTCTCCCTGCGTTTGCTCGTCGATCGGGAGGAACACGACGAACTAGCTTTGCTCATCATGTCTGCCCCCCCCGCAGCCATGACCTTCTCGACCGCTTCGACGAGCGTCTCGTCAAGGCTGACGATGAGTTCCTCGATGAACTCGTCTTGTACCTGCCCCCCATCGGCGGCGGCCGGGGTTGTCCGGGCGGCAGCAGCAGGCGTCAGAGGAGTCATCGCCGCCGCCTGAGGGGATGGCGTCCTGCCGCTCAAAGACCCGTCTGTGTAGCCGGGCTTGACCAGGCGGCGGTAGTGGATGCGGGTGATGGTAAACGTAGTCGTGTCGGCCACGATGGCGGAGCTGATGTCGACCCATCTCTCTGCGTCCCCGTCGGCCGAGAAGGCGTCGGGCAACACTTGCGGGGTGGGCTCGGCTCGCATCGAGGCCTTGACTTGCTTGATCAAGTCGTTCTGCGCTGGTACGGCCTGCAGGACAAAGTCCGGGTGGTATTGCTGTAGCCAGCCGGCGACGTTCAGGGGGACATCTCCGTCGGCAGAGAAACGGCAGGACTGTTCAAAAGTGTCCAGGCCAGACCCGAAGCCGGCGGCTGACAGGTAGCCACTGCTGGAGGGGGAGCTCACTGCACTCTCAAATGATGTCAAGAAATCAGGCAGCGGTATGTCAACGTCAATCACGCCATCATGGATGTTGATGGAGGTCTTGACTGGCGATTCAAATGCCCCCGACGGATCCGGGGTCCTCTGCAGTTTCGGAGGTGGATTTGACTGATCAGAGAGCCCGAGTGTGTCTGCTGATGCCCGCCCCGGAGAAGCAGCATCTCCACAACCACTCACTGGAGACGACACCTGAGCGTCAACAACTGGTTTCGTTCCCGAACCCTTTCCAGACTCTGTGAAGACCATGGTTAATGCGGCGCCAGAGGGCCGCCGCGCATTAATCGGAGACCCGGGGACCCCATTTTGCTCTTCAGCGAAATCCGGAGTCCTGGCAGTAGAATCTCGTCGACGCGTGGGCCAAAAACCGCTGATAACACTCCATCGAGAGCTTTGACGACGCTCGTTGGCACCTGTACCATCGTCCCTGGTGAGGCGCTTCAGGTCATTGGCGGCGACGCTATTGCTGCTTCCCGGCCGGCCTGGTGAAAAGAGATCAGCTGCCTGGCCTGTGGTAAAGTGCGGTACGCTGGTCTCGGCTGTGATGGTTGCAGTTATGGCGGCACTGCTTTTGCGTGTGTTGTGGTCAACGCCCCTGATCGGGAGATGAGCTGTCCGCATTGACGTCGCATCTGAAGCCCGCCGCTCGTGTCGCCCCTCCATGCTCAGATGGGCCAAGGGAGGCGGGACCCCAGTTCCACGAGCATGCTGTGACTGTAAACTGAGATTGCGCGAATGCGAGGGCACTCTCGACCCTGTTCGTCGATTGATTCTGCGCCGTAAGGATTCTTCTTTCAGTATCGGAACTACAAAGGAGGGAGGGGATTGGGAGAGCGTGCCAAAGGACGTCGAAGTGCTTGGCCGGTGCGCTCTGATGGTGGGTATCTGTTGCGATGCAGGCAGGAAGGCAGCCAGCAGGAAAATCAAACGACGAGCCGCAATCTTGTTGTCGCTCACAATGATGGTACGGGCGGGTACCATATTGTCCTCGTCCGCTTTTGCCTTTTTCTGCAAGAAATACCTCCGACGGTATTCGTGAGGACTGAGGGCCTGGAGCCAGTCGGTGTGTGAAGCCAGGAAGCTGGTCAGCAATGTGTAGATGAAGAAGCCCTGCTCCTTTCCACCAGCCCATTTGGCCACACTGCGGGCTTCATCTCGCCATATCGGCCATCGATTCTGCCCAGTTGTCACACGGGAGGCCCGAATGCCTGCCACAATTCTGGTCTTGGCAGCGTTTACTTCTTCTTTGATGTGACGATTTTCAAGCAGACAATTGGGTAGCAAGGTGATCGGCTTCGCATTCGTCTTTGGGGGTTTGACCGGAGCACCGTCTTCGCTGCGGCGTCCAGACATGGGCATCGCTCGTGCCATGTGCTGAAGACTCGGCAGCGGATCGGGAGAGGTTAAATCTGCCTGTCTGAGCATCTGGAAAATAACACTCGCTGCTTTTGACTGCAAATGGGTTAATGTCCGCATTATGATATCCCAGTGTTGCGTGATGCTGTCGATCTGATCTTCCATATCACTGCTGAAACTGGTCTCAAAGGAGTCCACCGCGTGGCCAGGTTGATTCCCGACCAGAGTCCATCCTGAGCGCCGGGCCGAGCTGAATGATGATGGGAATGAGTCCTGCTCCGTATACGAGTTGGAGCCTCTGAAGGCAGGTCTAGCTGACGGCGTTGTGGTTGACTGAGGAGGCGGGGGAAGACTGATTATCAGAGCAACAGCATACATTGGCGTTCGTTTCTGCTTGGGTTGGAACTTCTTTTTCTTCACCTTGTTGTCGTCCGAGGTTGGAGGGAAGGGATAGCTAGTGCTCTCTTCGGCACCGGCCGGTGTAAGTTTTTCGTCCAAGGGCAGGTTTACCGGAAACAGCCTCGTGATCAGCACTTTCTTGCGCTCATATCCCCGGCTTGCAACACCTGGAGTGGGCGGGGTCGTCATTGGTGGTGGGTTTTCCGAAGAGAATGACTGCGATAGTCTGCTCGCCCTCATGCTGGATCTGCCCATGGAACTTCGACCATCTGAGAACATGGAACCATTGTCCAGCGGCCGGGCCTCGGATGGTACAACGTGGACTTTTGTCGATGTTCCTTTATAGGCCATGAGCTCCGAGTTACCAAAGATACAGCTGGAAAACGTGGCCAATTCCTCCCGATACTCGCGCCATGCGCGCTGAGACTCGCTTTCCACATAACCCTGAGTCCGGCTGTGAACTGATGGTCTCCGATCAAAAGCACCCTGCCTGGTCTTGGGGCTTCCCTGCTGGATGATGATGGGACGGCCAGCAGTCGTGATCGGAGGTTTTCGGGGCGATGCCGGATTTCGTCTCTCCTGCACCGAATAAGAGCCGGCCGTGGCCGACGGGCGATCCGCATATCCGGCTGGGACGGCCGGAGGGGCCTGACTGTCATACAACAGAGAAGCCGCAACCGAACTCAGGGCATCTTGCATGATGATGATGCGCACATCCTGCACGCCGAGGTCGATATCGGCATCATAATCGAACACGTTCGTGGAGGAGCTGGTGAGTGACGAAGAGCCGCTGGATAAGGGGTAGAGCTGGTTGGCGCGATGTTCAAACAAGTCTTGCGGATCGGGAAAGAGCAGGTTTCGCGTGTGGATGTCTTCCTGTACCGATTCGAGTGAGAATGGCTTATGGGAAGACGCCTGAGCCGAGGGTACGGCCCCTGTCCCGGCCGTCGCACCGAGGTTGAAGAGTTTCCCGAGCATCTTTACCGACAGCTGAGAAATCTAGAGAGAGAGCGAGAGAGAGAGAGAGAGAGATCGTATACCAGACAAGTCGCGAGACTGTCTCTATTGGCATATCAAACGGCGCCCGACCACCGAACTAGCATCCTCACTGGCGGCAGCTGAGGCATCGACATGGAAGGACTGCTGACGTGGTCGAATATGTTATGAGAATGAGCGTTCCTGGAGCCTCGATAGGAGTTGGATCTGGTATCGCCTAACCAGAGGTGAGATGGATTTCAAAGGAGGGACGAGAGGGCAAAGACCAAGACGTGGACGAGGACGAAGCCAGGGCGGCGCGTGAGTGCGTTGTGCTCTTGGTGTTTATCTGGCTCCTGACCAAGCAGGACGGACGTGTTATGAAAGAAGAAAGGAATGGCTGACCAGCCAGATGCAGGCGCTTGGACAAGCGCTATGCTGTGCTGAGAGTGAGAAGTTGGTGTGAGAGAGAGCACTTGTCGGCTGGTCAGGTCAGGTATCGGGTATCAGATCAGGTCCGGAAACGGCTTATTGCGCCCGGAGAGACAGGAAACACGAGAGCCCCGCGTTGTTGGAGCGACAGCGGATGGCGGGCTAGATACCAAAAATCGGCTACCCGTACTCCGTAGTGTTCTTCCGAATGGTTAGCACCAGATCAGCGCCAGGTATGGTTTTTGTCTGGCTGTGGAGTTGGGTAGACCCGAGCAGGCCGGACCTGGCGATGCCAGGGTTCGAGGTAGAGATAGGAGGGGAGGGCGGGTGGGGGGGCGGCCAGGGAATGAGAGGGAACGAGAGAGCACGAGAGCTCGAGCGAGGGGCCGAGGGTGGTCCAAGATGATGCACAAGGAAACCAATGCAGAGAGGGATAAAGAAGGGAGGATCTGGTAGGATATACAACTCATCAGGCCAATTGTACTCTCGGCAGCCAACACTCAATTGCTCTGCCTTCTCTCTCTTCCCATGGAATGGCGGTGACGGCGAGAGCGGCGGTTGGATGGACGTCGTTGCGTTGTTGCAGGGCAGCACTGCGCACCCACAGCGCACCTTACCTCGTACCGCGCGAACAGGAGCTGGTGGGGCACTCTCTCACTGAAGGTGGGGCCTGCCTTGATGGGCTAGACACCATGGTAAAAGTAACGTATCTTTTTCCATCTCTCCCGTCCACCACTTGAACCAAAAATAATTACCACTACCCATCACTTATGGCTCTCACTTGCATCTTGCAGTTGTGTGTGCACGACACTCGCATGTGTAGCTACTGGTAGATTACCGACATAAATACAATGCCTCAACCACCCAGCCAAGGCCCAAATCCGGGGTACCTGGGCCAGGCTGCTGCCACCCTTCCTCAGCAGTCCCCTCAGCAATCCCCTCAGCATCTCAGTTGAGGGTCCACCAGCCTGCCGGCAGTTTCACTTCAGAAAGCATCTCCAAAGACAATCAAGCCATCCACATGGCGTCCAACAAGCAACATGTCGACCACAGTTCTACAACTGCCCGCCGCCTGACCTGAGTGCCACTTCACCTCGCCGCCCTTCTCCCCCCCTCCACCGGATAGCGACTCGTGTCTCCCCGAGCTTGCGGCCCAATGATTCGAAATCACCAATACCTCTCGCTCTGAAGCAATCGGCGTGTTGCAGGGGTCCTGGTGCTCCTGGGGAAACATCCGACAGTCTGGCTCCCAATCGTTGAAGGCGTTGGGCTGACGGGCTCACCGCCAGAATGATGCTCATCATCTTTCCCGTCGTCCCTTTTCCGGCAGTCGATCAACCTCTGCGCGGAATGAAAGAAGCCGGCTCGTGCCCGTTGACGCGTAAGACATCACAGCCGATGATGTCGGTGCAACATCAGCCATCGTCAGCAAAAGGCACCGTCCTCGCCAGCAATGACATTATAATATTGCCCCATTAGGCTGTTCGTGGTCGGCCCGCACCAACCATCCACCCGACGACTCTTCCTCCTGGTGTGCGAGGCTCGGGCCTCTCCGGCCTGGGCTCAGTCTCACCCAACCCCTGTGATATCAGCCGGTGCCGCTTCTCTACATCGGTCACACAAGACTAGTTGGTGTTCGCAACGGCAACAAAAGCAGAAGACGTTTCCCGAACTCTGCCCAGTCCAACTTCCGACTGTATCCATCCATCCAGCAATATCTGACCCTCGACGACACCCTCTTTAAACAAGCCCGCTTCACACCTGCATCGCTAACGTACACAAGCTCGGTTTGCGTAAACTGCGCGGCCCTTGTACACTGCAAATCCAATTGGCACACGACAAATAACATGGCGAGCGCGCAGCTCAAAATGCCCCAAAGAGAAACCCAAGGATGCAACATGGTCAGGCTAGGCTGTCCTGTTTGATTCCCTCACAAGCAGCGTAAGCCTTCTACCTATGATCTGTCTCTTTTTCTCTTCCGGAGATAACAATGCCGTCTTTACCGGCACCTTAGCATCAGGCAGTGGCCGTGTAGTATTCCCCAATTTCCTGTTGTTACATTGCTGGAAGTGAAGCATTCTTGGTTTATGGGGTCCCAAGAGATCCCGCAGGCCCTCGTCACAATTTATCAGCTCCCGGTCATTTCTCTCAGCCACATGTGCTGTATCACCACTCGTCGTCCCTAAGAACTGGGAAAAGCGCCGTTTTCTTACGTACATACGAGGCCATATCTACCTGCTCTTGCACCACCTCCCAAGCTTCTTTTGCATTTCCAAGACCTGGGTTCTTGGAAACAAGAAAAGATCTGATAGGCTTTGTGCCTTAACAACCCCTCTCTAGCCATCCATGTTCGTTGTCCATCATTCCCCACCCCCACGTTTCCTCTTCACAACCCCCCATCCCGCCCGCCACTACCCACGTCAAGGCCCAGACCATAGCTTCGGGTATGGGTTTGCGCCAGCACAATGAAACCAAGCGAGAGCGAAGAAGGGTCCCATTGATCTGTCACGAAAATAACCAAGAAGGCAGACATGTGTTTCCTTTTCAGCAGCCATCCACCCATCCCACTTCTTTTTCTGTGTGACCCCCTCTCCCTTCCCGCTCCTCCCCTTCCTTTTTTTTTTGGGGGGGGGGGGGGGACCCCACACCGATCATCGGACTATGTAACCTCTTTGCTTGGGGTTTAAGATGGGGTTCTGCCCGAGGGTATTGTAGTAGCTGCAGGTGCTGAGGGGGAGGGGAGGGGAGGAGTGGCAACGGGTCATCTCTTTTCCCCTCATCTCGAGCTCAGAGAGAGAGAGAGAGAGAGAGACGCCGAGAATTACCACTCGCTCGCTCGAGGCATCAATCATCAGGCGAGATTGATCGTGATGAGGGGTTGCATGATGTTTTTGATGAGCCTCAAGGGTAAGTGATGGCCGTTTTGAATTGTTGGTTTGTAGCCGCGAGAGCCGCCGTTGGGGGAAAAAAGAAAATAGATAATGCGTAGCCGACTACCTTGCATACATGATACATATGTAGACACGTGCATACATGCCCCATCGGGTCCAAACTGCTTTTTGATAGGGGGCATAGGGGTTTACCCTGAGCTGCAGAGGCGCGCGGGGGGAGCAATTACCGCGGCTATGATATCAATCAAAACCGTTGAGAGACGAGCGTACATGTTGGACATTTCTTCACAACAGCCATGCACAAAACATACTGAGCATCATCAAGCCTGCCCTGTCCTGTGTCAATAAGGTTTGAACCTCAAACTGGCTTCAAACCCGAGGGAGGCAAAAAAAAGAAAAAAAAGAAAAAAAAGACGTCGACGACCGACCTGAGTCAGCCTACCTCGGATTTCCGAGTAAGGGAACTTTCATGTTGTAAAACGAGCACTGTCATTTTCTTGCCCCCTCAGAGATTGTGTCACCTACGATCCAAAACATAACGGCTGGGGAAATAATCCCTGGCTGTTGGTCTTTCGTAATCCGGGGACACAAAGAGGCCGATGGCGGGCCGAAAAGAGAGGGTCCCAAGGAAAAGTCCAAGACTTTATTGGACTTGAGCCCTTTCAACAAGTTATATACTGTCACCCCAGAAACCATCACCTTGAATTCACAACGAAGACGGGTAGATGGATGTACAGAGGGGCAAAATGATATTCCAGCTCTGAACGAAGAAAAATAAAAATGAAGCGAATACCCCTACCCCCCCCCCCCCCCCGAAAGTTCTAGCATGTAAGGCGCTTAACTCGCGGTCGAGTTTCACAAATCAACAATAAAGGGCTCATTTGTTCCGGTTTCTGACCGTTTGTCTGAGGCCGACGAATAGAATATATGCCGCCGTTATGGTCGATACTGAGTCAACAAGCAAGTTACTTTGGAGATTTGTTAACCCCAGGTAAAAAGGCAGGTACAAAAGCATAGCAATAAAAAAAAAACACAATACCTTCCTCTATCTCTATTGCTCTCCTTCTGCCATTCACAATCAATGAGTACAGGAAATAGATCAACGAATCTAACAATACAAACACAATGCAAAACTACCGCTTCTTCCCACCCTCTGTTGACTTTATTCCTCAAATCCAAAACCTGAGATAAAACACGCATGCCACCAGCATGTAGCCTCCTGAGAAAACATATGGGCCCGGCCAGGTTTACCTGTATCCCATCTATCCATCCTTCTCTCTAAATAACCCCTGTACTCCCCCCATCACTCATGCCCCCCATCACTCGAGACCGACACCGAGCAGCAAGCCAACTTCTCACACATGCCGCCCCCACAAGAAATCTGACATCCCGTTGGTAAAAGCGGTGCCCTAACCAGCTCTGGCTGGAGTGTGACCGAGTGTATACCATAGGCATGAAGACATTCACTAATCGTCTTTGCCCTGTCCATAAACTTGGCCATATCCGGGTCAGAAACGACAACGTGTGCCGAGGCGATGGATTTCTCTTCGTTAAGTCTCCAGACGTGGAGCTCGTGGACAGCGAGAACGCCGGGAATCTATGCAGCGTGTTAGTGCGCACCCGTCTTCTTTGCTGGGGGCAAGATGTCTTGCCTTCATAATATCGTGCTTGATATCCACGAGAATGACCCCAGCAGGTGCACTTTGTAAAAGAATGGTGCCGGACTCCCTCAAAATTGGAATTGCTGTGCAGAAGATGAGAGCTGCGATGCCCAAGCTGATGGCTGGATCGGCGTAGTATTTAGGGTCGAATTCATTCGTCGTGTCGGGGCGAACATATTGTATGATGGCTGCCGCAATCATGACGCCCAGATTCCCAGCAATATCCCCTAAGACGTGGAACTTGGCGGCGAGCATGTTGAGATCTCCTAATGGCGCCTTGCCGATGTGTACAATGTGCCGATGTTCGGAGTGGGAATCGGTAGCAGCTATTGGCGATGTCGTCCCGTCGGCCTCAATATCGACGCATGATGCTTTCGGTGATGGTAAGTTGAGAACTGTTGCACTGCTGGTAGTGGTGCCTCCATTCTTTAGGAGTTCGGCATCACCGCCCTTCTTACAGGGTGAAGTAAGGTCATGTCTGTGGTGATGATCGCCACGAGGGACTTCATCGGTTTGTTTGCTGTGTTCATGTTCATGCCCATGCCCATGCCCATGCCCGTGTCCGTGAGAATGGCTGTGGCCGTGGCCGTGACCGTGGTTGTGTTCTGCACCAAATTCTATCAGCCTCCCATCTAGGTCCTTCAAAAATTCTGTTGTTCTTACCATGTAGAAAGGCAAAGCTGACGAGGTTCAGGGCGAGACCTACGCCACCCACTATCAAGACCAGTTTGGGTTCTTCGACTTTCTCCATCTTTATAAAGCGCTCGATGGACTGGAATAAAATACTGAGCGCTAAAGCGAACAAAAAGGATCCATTGAAAAAGGCGCCAAGCAGCGTAGATCGCTGCCAGCCGAAAGATAGCTCTTGAGGCGAGCCACTGCGCTCAGATACCTGCGAAGAGAAAGGTCAGCCGTAGGGCTTCATGAGGATGTATACAAATGAGTGTGACGTACAACAATGGCGACCAGAGTCACCACATAGCCGAGTAGATCATTTAGCTGGAGATTTCGTGTCAGCAACCGGTCTATGCAACTCTCTTCTGCAAAGACCCGTAGATCTATACATACGTAGTGAATGGCATCAGCGTAGAGTGCCAAACTACTAGTTTTGAAGGCGACTGTGTGATACAGGGTTAGTCGGACAGCGTCATCTGATGTTGCTCAAGGTTCGAGTGCGTTGTCAATGCCTACCAACAAGCTCACACACGAAGAAAGCGGTCGAGATGGCGATAATAATCGACACTCTTGTCCTCTTGCTGAGTTTCCTGGTCGCCATGATAGATTATTCGGGGACTGGGCTGGCGAAGAGTAGTGTGAGCAAACTGACAGCAGAAGAAAAGTAGCAGAAGGAAGCTCTCGCTGACAGCAAACTGATGCGTGTGATATCAAGACACCGCAGTAGGCGGGGCAAACAATGCCAATGTCTCTGGTGTTTGCGACTTTGCGACCTGTGGACCTCTCGTTGCCATGAAGCATGGACCAGGAAGCTGGCTCAACAGATAAATGTTCAATCTTGCAGGATTGAAGAGCACCGTATGGCCAGGAAGCTGAGAGTAGATCTGTCGATTTTGCATCTGCAGTCACTTGAATGAGTGACTGTCTAGCTCGCACGGCCTTAGTGCTGCACAGGAGCATTCGACCTTAAGAGCATGCAGGGTGAGGTGTGTTGCGTGTTGCAGATGGCAGCCGGACCGGTAAGTTGGGACGCCCGGTGTCTGCGAGAGACTCCGAGCAAGATACTGAGGTGAGATAAAGTATGACGTGGTAATGTGTGAGCGTGTACACAGAAGAGGAGGATCCTCAACTCCGAGAGCGGGAGCAGGTGGCCGCCCAGAGAGCAGAGAAATGAAGACCAGTGGTTCAGAGAGGGAATGTCGGCCATATCAATGAATAATTTGGTGCAAGAAGAAGCTGGATTTAATTAGCGCCAAATGGCATCAAGCTTCAAATTGACCGGATGGTGGCTTGCTTTCAAGTGGGCAGCCGCTGTCAGTGCATGTGCCTCATCCACGTTTCCCTCTTGAGGAAGTAGCAACTGCGGCAACTGAATGCTGCCTAAGAAAATGAAGAGATGTCTCCCTAGTTCTAAAGAGTGCCATTGCTTCGAGAACAGATCCAAGACAAGATCACAAATGTCCGGAGCATGCCATCTCTTATTCTTGTCCTTGGTGTCTCTCAGGCCACAAGATAACTAACTGGACAGAAATGTTACACAGTCACCAAGCTGTACAACAACATCGGCACACCGAAAAAGCGACCGGATACCGGACAATTTGTAAGACTGATTCGATTCAGTGCCGAGGGATTGCTCTTGCCCGGGGTGATGTAATTCTGGAATTCTGGAGGTGAGGTTTGGAGATGAAAAGCAATCACCAATCAAATCCCAGCAACAGCCACACCCAGCTGTTCCCGGCAGGCACCACATTTGCAGGGATGTGGATCGCGGGGGACAGGGGAATGGGTCATTGCGCTAACTCTATTGAGAAGGCGGGGAAATAATCCTGGATTTTGCCAACGATAGCTCACGTCAACACCGTTTACAGGCGCTGAAGGTCGGACGGACAATGCGAAATGCAAATGCGACAGCTTTTTCGACGACGATACGAAGACATGATTTTTCGACGGCGAAAAGAGCAACCATAACCCTACAATCTCAATTTGATGAGAAAGCTCAATGTCGTGGAGAACCGCCTCGGCCGGCGCGCCGGGGCCTGCAAAAGGCGCTCAGGGTTGGCCGTCCCACCTTCGCCAGTTCAGTAAAGCCAGCGCAGAGGAGCAACCGCATCTATATCCCAATCTCAATCCCCATTCACCGGCAGACACGATCACTTCGAGCAGTTCGACGATTCGCGAGCGACCCCAGTCGGCGAAACGCCCAGGACGAAGATGGACCGTGACTGTCAACGAAGCGCTTTCCGGCGACGAAGTGTTGCTCAACTTTGAGCTGCTAGGGGACGATATCCAGCCAGGCAGCCTCGTGGCTATCGATGTGCTAAAGCCAGAAACCGAGAAACAGCATCACCCAGAACGCAGCAAAGATGACAGCTCTGCGGGTTGCAAGCCAAAGCGCTACATATGTATCGCCAAAGACTTGAATAAGGATTTCAGGGCTCGATACCCCATGGTCGAAGTCTATGTCGCCAAACATATCGCAGAAGCCTTTGGGGTGAGGAAGGGTACACAAGTTACTGTCGCTCCAGTATGATGCCCTTTTCAACTTTGTGGATGGGAATTGTCCCTAACGAAGATCATTCCAGATTGACAGCACGAACCCGGCCGTTGAAGCATCTCACCTCGAGCTCTGCTTTAAAGATCAGTATCTTTCGCGAGCTGATATGTGGCGTATGGCAGTGGGAATGCTTTCAGAGCGGACCGTATACAAAGGACAGATGATCCTGTTCATGGGTACCGTCAAGGCGCAGGTCACAGCTGTGTATGTTGACGGACGCCAAATTCATTCTGCCTTCTTCGGCCGCGACACAAAGCCCATATTCCGCAGCGAATCCGCTCGATATGTTCTTTTCATCCAGATGTCCCGCGAGATGTGGGACTTTGACTCAGATGGTTCCGGCGAGATCATGTTTAACAAAGTGGTCAACGGGTTCCTGCCAGCGCTCTTCAAGAAGTGGGCAGCTATGAAGCTGAAGCATCTTGTCACCATCGTGTTGTTTGCACGCGTCGAGTACGACACGGGTATTTCGACTGAACTCGCCAATGACGCTGTTCAAAACCTTTACTACACCGGCATTCAGTCCTCTGGAAACCGCCGCCCATACAAGGACTTCTATAGGGTAGTCGTCAGTGAGATGGGCAGTGGTGAGTGGACCAAAATCTTGCATCAGCTCAAGCGGGAGTTTAACTACTTCCGCAAGGACATCAGCACCCACCACATGGAGGCCATAACATGGTCACCCTTTCCTGGCTCGGATGATCCTGCGACTCGCGAGTCAACCCTCAACAGGATCAAAGCTGAAGCCTCTCGAGCGGTGCACGGAAACTTCCTTGAAGCCATCAACATGGCCTCTTCGTTGTACGCCCACGATTACATTGACAGAGACTTGACGAGGACCGGAGTGTCTGTTGTGGTCATTAGTCCCAGTCCTGGCGTTTTCGAGGTCGACTACGACGCGCTTCGCCGAACGACTGAATCTCTTGTGGGTAATGGCATCGGCATTGACTTGATCTGCATACCAAAGATACCACTGCACTCTGTCCCGCTGTTTCGTTATCGTGCTCCTCAAAACTGGGAGCTCGCTCGCCAAAGGTCGAACCTGAACATGAGCAGCGGAAGTACCCCAAAGCAGACCAGTTCGGTGTTTGGGAGTTACAGCAGTCAAGTAGGGTTATTTTCTCTTGGAAAAGGACTCGAAATGGCCCGCCGTGGTGAGCCTGTCGGTCAACGCTCCGCACAAGATGAATTTGTCTCCGCTGTGCCCCAGTGGCTTCATGTGTCATACTGGACGGGCGCGTCTGAAGAAGCACTTTCTTATCAGGGAATTGCTTTGTCGGTTTCGGACGCGCCTCATGGTGACGCCGGAGACGAGTTCCCAATTCGATGTCGCATGTATGACTTGCAAATGCGAAGCGTGATGGAAACCAATGAGATCGAGACCCAGCCGCTGCACATGGATCCATATTTTCCTCTGTCGGCGCTCCAGGTCACTCAGATCTCCCAACCGCACATCGATTCCGATGGGACGATATTTGTCAAGAACACCAAGGTGCCAGAGACTCTTTTTGAACACGTCTATGGCTTCCAGAAGTTTGTCCCTGATAGAAACAGCCAACATGCGGAACGATCACTGTGGAAACAACTGCAACAGTATGACGACTCCAGGGCACGACTGCCAGCTTCCCGGAGGATTGCTGGTCCTCACAGGCATGGGCGTATGTACGAGTATGTCCCAAGAAAGCAAGTGTCGGAAGATACCAGCCTGCTGAGTACCTCCTTTAGCGAGCGTCGTCCTTCCACTGCTATTCAACCCACAATTCCTGGGCTTTCTCAATTTCATAGGCAGAGCTCTGACAGGTTGGAGGTCCCGTCTTCCTTGTCGACCAACCGTAAAAGTCCTGCTGGGTCTAGTAAGGCCAGCAGCACAGCTACTTCGTCTCCCACCAAGGCCCCTAAGTTCATGCGACAGATCAGCCGTTCGAGTGCGGGTTTTAAGATAGCCGCTCCTAAGGCAGCCGTCGCAGAATTGAGCGTCCAGAGTGTTGAGGCCTCGCGGCCCTCGGGTCCACACGATCACAGGATGGGCAATGCTCGCGGAGATCAACGGCCAATGTCTTCGGACAAGACAAGAATGGGCTCGCCTTTGTTCAACCAAGGCATTTTCTCCTCTCACACGTTTGCACAGGGGCACCTGTCTCCTGGAGATTCGGGCAGCAAGCCGATCCTGATCAGAAACCAACAGCCGAGTGGTGTCAGCATGGCCAATTCGATTCTGGCCTCAACACTGCGCCCAAATCCTATTCGCCTCGACCGGGACATAAAAAAGTCCAATGCCATCCGGAACGACGATGCTAATCGGCTTAACAAATCCAAACTATTGGCGGATGCCATGCCGGAGTTGCCAACCACTTTGTCTCCCACCACAGCTCTGAACCCGTGGCTGACAATCCTGAACCCGTCCAATACCAAACCTGAGGATGTGAACATGGCTTCTCTGTACAGCCGCTGGCAGCACGTATTTCCAAGACCCGCCGAAATGAGAGTCATGAAGTGGAAGTCGTTGTGTTCTCCGGCTGCTGTCCCACTTACGTCTGAGTACTTCCCCACAAAGGCTCAGTTTGAGTCAGAGTACCAGCGCCAGCCTTACAATGTGTCACAAAATGTGGACGACGAGCTGTCCGAGGAACCAAGGTCGCGTGACGACTTGCTGCGAGAGTTGATTAGTTTGCGCTTTTGCCAGGGATTCCAAATCATCGTCGGTCCAGCGGTTGCGAAGGCTTTCGGCCAGAAACAACTCAAGGTTGCTGATGTCTTCTCCAGAGACCACATGATGGAAGATGGCACGAGCATTTTCATGTCGGCTGGTAATACCATACATCAGCTGTCGTGTGTCAACGGGACCGAAGTGGAAGTCAATATCTTTGTTCGAAAGCCGACGGAAAGTTCTCCGCAGGTTTATGACGGGGCATTATCGAGGTACAAGCCGGCCATTCGGACACTGTTGGATCAACGCTACAGGACAAGCGAGTTTGATCTTGTGACGCCCAACTCAGAGCGGAACTGGAATTACATTGATGCTTTTGTCGCTGGCCACAATGACGAACTGACGGAGCATCTGAGGTTCTGGCGTGCGAGATTCGTTTTGATCCCTATTACGGGCAGACACGCATCGCTACCCCGGGCACAGAGCGGAGATAGTGACGAGGAGATTCGTATTGAGGGGATCCGCAAGCTTGCTCAGTTGTGGCAGAGGTACCGATACGTTCCTCCGAATGAAAGACGGCTCCAAGGTCCGGGCCAGCGGAAGAAGAAGGAGGCCAATCCTCTTGATATTGTTTACAAGACCGAGGATCCATCTGTGGTCATTGCGGCCGAACTCGAGACATTGCCTTTGCTGGAAGGTGTGGACCGCAAGGGAGGGTTAGTGAGAAGAGGGGAGCAGTTTTCAAAGAAGAACTTTAGCTTGGCTGCTCTGGCGGAGGCTATACAGCAACCAGTGGAACAAGGTGGTGTCCGTATGCAGAACCGCAGATGGCATTTGCGCCTGCATTACAACTGCTTCATCGGTTCTGACATGACGAGTTGGCTTCTAGACAACTTTGAGGATCTTGAGGACCGGGAAGAGGCAGAGGCTCTAGGTAATCGTCTCATGGTATCTGACGACAAGGAGAAAGACAAAGAGGGCAACAAGAAAGAGAGCGGAGGCCTATTCGTGCACGTTGAGAAGCGCCATTCGTTTAGGGACGGGCAGTACTTTTACCAGATCAGCAGCGAATACGCAAAGCCTCAGCCCAGTTGGTTCAAGCGAACCCAACAGTTCTCCATACCGACAACGCCCATGTCAGAGAACATGCCTCGGGATTTACGGGTTGGCATCTCGAGACCGACTTCTATCCATGAAGAGAATTCTTCAACCTCTGGCGCTTCAACACCAACGGCACCACCCACTGTCATCGGCGGCAAGAAGCCCAAAGTTGTTCTCAGCAAGTCTATCAAGTACGACGTCGACCATCGCAAAAAGTCCTACCGGCCCGAGATTGTCGAACTTCATTACGACCGCCTCCACAACCCAGACAACTGTTACCATATCCGCGTCGACTGGATGAACGTCACTGCCAAGCTCATCGAAGACGCCGTTGAGAACTGGGCAAGGGAAGCAGCCCAGTACGGTCTCCGACTGGTTGAAGTCCCCATAGCAGAAGCCTGCTCGATCAGCTACATCAACCCCTTCCGCCGACCCTACATCATGAAACTCGCCCTCCCACCACCCGACCAGTCACCCGTCACATATTATGACTCTAATTCCTTCACCCCCTCCGCCCAGCCTGGGAAGCATTTCTACCAAAAGGCCATCCTGCGCAAATTCGACTTTGTCCTCGACGTCGAAGCAGCATCCAACTTTCCCTCCAACGTAGACGTGTCCTACTCGTGGGGAAAGCCAGACTTCAGATATACCCAGTACATCCACCGGTCGGGGTCTGTCCTGGCGCAAATCACAGACGAGGGGGATCTTCTCTTGTTGGCAAACAGGTTGTATAGCAGCCGAGCTGCTGCCGCCAGGGAGAGGGAGATGCAGAGGGAACTCCGGACGGAGCACCCTGCCCTCGGTGTGAACAGTGCCGTCGCCACGCCTGGTGGTGTTCCGGGACGGGCGATGACGCCGCTGGGTGGTTACCCGGCGTTTAACCTCCCCACTCCGAGTGGGGGAATTAGTTCGGAGCCGGTGACGTCTTCTCCGTCGATTAAACCGGGTTTTTTGTCGCCTATCATTCGACCTGTTGGGGCAACGGCGATGAGTAACCCGCCTTCTGCTGGGGGTGGAGGGGGTAGTGCGTTTGGTACACCGGGGATATTGCAAAAGGGGCCGGGGTGGAGCTGGACGGGGCAGGAGCCGGAGATGGTGAAGGATGAGCTGGAGAGGTTTTGTAGGGATACGGGGGCATTGGACCAGTTTTATCGGGAGCAGCGGATGGCTGCTGTTGTCAGGGAGGCGGGCGGGGGGGTTAGTGCTGGGGGTATTGGGGCTGTTGGGGGGGGAGTTGTTGGGGCGGGGGGGGTGGGGAGTACGCCGGTGGCGAGGGGAATATTCCTGTTATTGGGCTGCCGGGAAATATTATTGGGAGCGTTGGGGGGGAGAGTG
>NW_001914857.1:1329132-1412414 GCF_000226545.1 Podospora anserina S mat+
AGTGGGAATGTGGATTGTAATAAGTAAGAGGGTGGGGAGAAAGGTTTTTATGATGGGGGCGGGGGAGAGGTTTTTGAGACGGGGGAGTGCTGCAGATTGCGGGGGGGTTGGAGGGGTTGAGGATGACGGGGAAGGGGGAGGGGAAGGGGGATTGGGGGGGATAAGTAAAGGAGGGATAGGATATGATCGGAGGGGAAACCCGGGATAGGGAGCTGGCGATTTGTCTGTGAGTTTAGGGCGAGGGGTGGTTTGGATTGTTGGGGTGGCATGTGATAGTCTGAGGATTAATTAAGAAATATATCCGAAGGTATCTCAGGTATATAAAAATGACTTTAGTAGGCGAGGAAAAGCCCTTTACGATCACTTCTCCATGATTTCGGTACGATTGCTTAGTCCTTGAGACCCCTTAATATTATCTATGTGAGGTATGCTACCTAGGTAGGTTTGTCCCCGACGTGTGTGTCTCTAATGATGCCCTGCCCCTTCCCTTGTCGGGGGGCTCTAGGCAGGCGGTGTTAACGTGCGGCGATGGTGGAGAGACTGCCCGTTTGGTAGTCACATTGTTGGGGGCTGGATGAAGCCACCGCTTGAACGACGATATCTCTAGGTACCCTTACCACGTTCGCAGGCGGGGACGTGGCCTACGGTGGTGTGTGTGCGCTTTGAGACGTGCATGATCGAGCGGTTGCGCGCGCGTGTGTGTATATGAGTGTCCATTGCGGTGGATATCTGGAGAAGTCAAGTAGAAGAGGTGCGGCTGTTTGCTTGGTTGGTCACTTGATGATGGTGGATGAGGTAGAAGAGTATTTTGGATGATATAATACCTCTGAGAATGTTGCCTTTGAGACGATATGATGCTCGGATGATGAGATATGTCTTTGAGATGAGAGGTTTTTTCGGAATGAGAGGGAGCTCATGATATTGTCTAAATAAATCCATCGGTATCTACCCGGGTGTATTGATATTTTGAGTAAAAGGATCTTGAACACCTTCCCACTTCATAGCCTTCGACAAACCAAGTTAAGTCAAGTCAAATATTAGGTCAGATTTGACTTGTTTGACTTGGTGCCTACCTACCTTGGCACTGGTGTTTTTGAGACGAGTCCCATCTTTGGAAGATGGAGATCTTTAGGATGGGTAGTATCTTGGGAGACGATGACCTTAGAGAAACTATCATCACTCAAGGCTTTAACTTCCAATCCTAAGTTTGTGGCTGCTTTTAAGTTTAAACCAGAGATTGTTCATTATGTTTAACTGCGAAGCAGAGGCTAGGGGTTAAACAGATTTTAAGTTGAGAATCCGTCACAAACAAAGACGCCTACATCCACGAAGAGACCTCACATCCTACCATATATAAGCCTCATCACTCCACTAGTTCCGTACCCTACACACTGCAAAGTCCGATATATAAACCTACCTAATCCCAAGGTACCCAAATAGGGTTATGTAGGTATATCAAATCTATCAAGTCATCCAAATTCATCGGAAATCCAGATTCGCCAGAGTTTCAGCTACATCTGGTTTGCTTATTTGGACTTGTTTAGTATTAGCTTTGGCAGGTCTGATTGCCGGTTTGCAACTCAGACAACCTACCGGAAATGAAGCTTGGATAGCGTCTTAATAATGCTCGGATCTACCTCAAGAACGACAATGCGCCAATGCTGTTGTAGAAAATGACAGAGGTTTTGTTCATACTAAGACAGAGTCAATTATATATATAGATCTTCAAGCATAAAGGTACTCCTAAATATCTTCCTCAATCTTAACATATGTTTTAAAAAATGGAATGTCTTATAATATAACTTGTTTTATTTGTAGAATGATCTTGCAATTCTTGTTCAACGTTAAGAATAACCTTGATAAGTATTTTGTTAGGGAAGAGTCTGGTGGAAGAAGCCACAGTGGCACCCCAAAGTATAGGTGCAAGATAGTTGATTTGGCAGAAAACTGTGGTGTATAGAGAAGGCTATCCAACATGCATGTGTCTGTGCATCCCTGCCATTGGCATTGCTACTGCCATTGCGACTGCCTGGCCTCAACTTGCTTATCAGAGTCGTGGAATTATTTTACAATTAAAAGTAGCAGATATGTTGGAACTAACCAGGTGCCTATTTTCTAAACAACCCTTGGGGTGCTACGGTAGGTACTTAGTCTGAGTGTGAGGAGAAATAAGGCAAGCCGTCTCTGTGAACCTCGGCCGCTTGGCTCAGGCATTGGTGAGGGTGAATCTGCTGTGGTTTGTGTCAGCCCCTGATTCTGGGTATCTAAGCTTAAACTGCTAACTGCTTTATTTGAGAGTTGATGTGATAGGTCAACAGTTACTCCAAGAGAAATGATAAGAGTGGAGTGTAAGCCAAGCTCTGTGGGATTGAGAGTTGTGAGAGTGAAAAGGACAAGCTTGTGGTGGACGCTTGAACCACGTCAACCCCAGATCGGCGCCAGGTGGCGCCCTTGGCAAAAGCTTGTTCCGACAGGGGTCACAAAAGTAGCAACGGTACCTGACTTACAGAAGAACTGTCCAATCATGGGGCGGTATTTGCTCCAAGAGCTTCACCAGGACGACAGACTTGCATGGATGGAGGGTTTGATGAATCTTATCGTTGGATTCACCGTTGCACCGTTGGTCTGCAGGAGGACAGTGGAGTGGGAATACAAATCGGTTCTTTGAGAGACTGTGGGTGCGTGCGGTTGGGGGCCTCCAGGAAATGATCAGCTATGGGATGGATGGTGAGGTGAGGTGAGGGTTGACATCACTTCCTGCCGAGACCCAGCTCACATGAGAAACAGCGGCAGGTCACTCTTTCCCGGTATTGACTGTCATACTCCTCAGACCGAGAGTCTGCCTACATGCGTCGCCAAAACTTCGCTCATCACTGTCGCAGAAGCGCTGACATGAACCTCTGCGGACCGCCACCAACCTCGAGCTCTTGATATCTCATCCCGTCGCGATCCCTAGGCAACACCATCACATGGCAGTGCACTGCCCCTCCTCACCTCCACCCTCTTGATTCCGCGAAACAGCTGCTACTGCCACGACACCACTTATCAAACACACCTATCAACTCCGGATCATCAAGGTGCCCATTCGTCTTTGCATCTCATGCTTACGCCCTCATATCCTTACCGCTGTGTTTCGTGAAGTTTCACTCTGGCCAGAAGACCAGTTGACACCCTACAAGATCGGTCATTCGTGCGAGGCGGGGAGCACCAATCGCGCGCTTATCTACACGTCCTCTTTCGCACCTTCGTAGCCAACAGTCGCTCCTCGTTTCCTGTGCACCGCAATCAATCTTGAGAGGACGCTCCTCCTCACCAACAACCAAATCACCCTCCACCAACCGCCAATCGTGACAACACCCCACCACAAAGCCGTTGTGCCTCCCTTGCACGGCGCCACCGATTCATCCTACCCAAACCACCGGGACCTCAAGCGGCGAGATTACGTCGTGAGCACGCCGACCAGCTCTAAAATACCAGATAAGCTTTCCGAGCCCCTCTCTCGACCCACTTCACCGCAAGCGCGTGGACAATGTCTTGTAAGCACCCTTGATTCAGGGCGCCCCTTTCGCTCTGGTCGTTCTGCTTTCCCTGTTGCCATGCTTCTCTGTGTCTCTTGGCGATCTGCTGTCAAGGCCTCTCGCTGTACACAACGACAAGCAGTGCTCAAACACCGCAAGGAGACACAGCGTCTGCCTGTTCCAGGTCGAGTGACATGGCATTTCCCCCCAATCATGCCAAGCCAATCCCGGTTTGGGCCTTCATTGTGACACTGGACCTTCACTAACCACACAATGTCTTCTTTTGTTTCTGCAGATAACGCCCACCAGACCAAACAAGCGGCACGCAACGTGGCCTGGCACAAGTCGAAGTGGAATATCTTCCCGTACTCACGCAACAAATACACACATGACTCTACCAGCACTGCAGCATGGCAGTCGGCCAATGATCAGGATCTCGAAGGCCACCCGCTGGAGGGGTTGCCGATCGGGCCGTCGGATGATCCAAGGACCCCGGGAATCCCGCTGAACGGCCCCGGGTCGACGAGCAGAAACATCAATGCATCGGGACGGGCCCCTGATACGGCTGATGGCCAGTTTGGAAGTGGTGAGACGTTTGTTGGCTCGAACCCTTTGTCGGCAGGGGAGCAGAAGGTCACTAGCAGTGCGCTTAACAAGTTACCAGCGATGCGCTGGAGATTCAAACGCAGTGTCACTGGCGATGCGACGACGACACCCGAGGGGCCTACTGCCGATGGCGTCAAGAAGAAGAAAAAGGAGTCGAGCAGTTTCTTCAAGCATGTCGAGCCTAAGGAGCCGTTCACGGTTAGGAACCAGATCCAACGGGTATTCTTCAATTCATGGATCAATGTGTTGCTGATTGCAGCACCGGTTGGTATTGTAATTGCCAATATTCACTCTGTCAGTAAGATTGCCGTGTTTGTGGTTAATTTTATGGCAATTGTTCCCCTGGCGGCCATTCTGGGGTTTGCGACGGAGGAGATTGCGTTCAGGACGGGCGAGACTGTGGGTGGTCTATTGAATGCCACCTTTGGGTATGCTATGTTGACTCCGCATGGCGCTTTGTGATATGCTGACCGGACATGATGACAGAAACGCAGTCGAACTGATCGTAGCCATCATCGCGCTTGCTGATCGTCAAGTCGTCATCGTTCAGACCTCCCTCATCGGCAGCATCCTCTCCAACTTACTCCTCGTCATGGGCATGTGCTTCTTCTTTGGCGGGCTGCGGAGACGGGAACAATACTTCAACACCACCGTTGCGCAAACTTCTGCCAGCTTGCTCGCCCTCGCCGTGGCCAGTGTGATCGTTCCGACAGTGTTTGACCGATCCAGCCAGTCGCCACAGAACGATGTTGCCAAGCTGTCTCGAGGCACCTCCGTCATTCTGCTCTTCGTTTACTGCGCCTACTTGTTCTTCCAGCTCAAGACGCACTCAATGGTCTTTGCCGAAGAAAGCCGGAAGGTTCAAGCCAAACCGTTCACCCACCCCATGCGACGCAGCGTCCCCGAAGGCGCCGTCTCTCAGGGACTCGTCGCCCCAGCTGGCATTATCAGCGGCCATGGCTTGGGATCAGAGCAATCCGAGAATGAAAAGATCCGGGAAATGGTGACCAAGCCTCCTATGAGGAGTGCTTCGGGGGCAACCCAAGGCGGCACCGTCAGTAATCCCGGCAAAGGCAATGTAGAGGAAGACAACGACAAAGATGAGGTCACACTGCACTTTCTCGTTGCCATCGCCACCCTCGCCGGGTCTACGGTTGTTATCGCCATTTGTGCAGAGTACATGGTTGACTCCATCAGCGCCATCACCGCCAGCGGGGCTGTTTCTGAAGAATTCGTCGGCTTGATTCTTCTTCCTATCGTGGGCAACGCAGCTGAGCACGCCACTGCTGTAACTGTTGCCATCAAGGACAAGATGGATCTTGCTATTGGGGTGGCGGTGGGTTCGAGCATGCAAGTGGCGTTGTTTATCATCCCCTTGCTTGTTATTATTGGGTGGGGGATGGGGATCGATGCCATGACGCTGAGCTTTGATCCATTCCAGGTGGCGGTGTTGTTTGTTGCGGTGTTGCTGGTGAATTATTTGATAAATGACGGGAAGAGTCATTGGTTGGAGGGGATGTTGCTTATGTGTTTGTATGCCATCATTGCGATTTGTTCTTGGTGTAAGTTTCCTCGCAGTGAAGAGTTTGGGACAGCAAGATTGCTAACGTGGCCATGTGTAGGGTATCCGACCGATGGGAGTAGTATTGCCGGGGGGGCGGATAACAGGACTTTGGAGTTGAGTCTTTAGGGGGGTGGTGATGGCAGGGGGTGGGAGGATGGGGTAACACGATGACTTTTTCTTTTTAGTCTGGCTTGTAGAGTACTTGAGAGGAGGGTTCTCCTAGGTATAAGAGAACAGCATAGAAGGAGGCGGCAGGGGAATTTTTATATGAGGAAGACTCTACACGAGATGTTGAGGGGTTGATGTTGATAGGGGCATGCCCTAGAGAAAGTGATATTGCTGATGAAAGTTGGGGTGAATGTGTATGACTGTTGACTTGAGTCTTTCAAGATTATTGATATGCCTGTTGATTGCGCAGAAGGCCTATTTGCTACTTTGTCAAAGGATTTTGCAGTAGTTTTGAAGGCTTTTTGAGTCGCTTTAAAGGGGGTTTGAACAACTTTGAATGTGTTTTAGGTAGTTCAAAGGGATTTTGAGTAACTTTGAAGGAGCTTTGAGTAGCTTTGGAGGAGTATTGACTGTTGGTCTCCTTTATTTTCCCGATTGGTTCTTCTGCCCATAATGTCTGAGGGGCAGTACTGCACTTTGTAGCTTTAAATATTTAACGGGCAGGGTGATTCTCAAAATTTATCTTTGATCTGAACTTTTGGTGTCGTTTGTACGTCTTTTATCTCAGCTTCTAAATAGTCTTTTGTCTTAGCTTTTAATACCGGTTATCCAAGCCTAGAATGTTGTTTATGTTTATTTAGTCTAAGCCTTCAAGAGAGTTTCTGGTGGTGATGGTTTGTCTTTGGGATTTCTTTTGGGAGATTGTCTGCGTTTTTGAAGTGGTTATTATGTGTGAGATGATGTTGGCTAACGAGGTTCTGAGAGTTGGGGTAGAGTCTTGGTATTGGGGAGGTCATGGGGAAGGGGTGTGAGTTCTTTTTGGGCGATGCGCTTGCGAGCAGCGAAAAAAGGCCGTCGTGAGAGGGCGCGTTTTTCTTGTCTTTACCTCGTTTGCTCGCGCGGGGACAGAGCGTGGATCTTTCGTTTGCGAGTGTAACATGAGGAATATGTTTGAAGAGTTCACTATGCATGTATGCGTGTGTGTATGTGGTAAAGTGCTATTGTGTATATGGTTTAAGTTGGTGGGAGAGCTGAGGTTTTGGCACTGGAAGTTGGCCACTTGATGGGTGACCATGAAACATACCTAGTGTCTTAACTGTGTGATAGCAGCAAAACATATTTGATGAATGGCTGGGTACTCAACATGGTGAGTTAACTCGCAATAGCTAAGGTGGATTTGACGGGTCTTTACTACTGGGTCAGACAAAAAAGGCCATTGGGATGAGATTTGTCTTTGAGATGAGATGTGGCCAAGGCTGGCACCAAGTCAGATCTATCAAAGCCAAATCCAGACAAAAATCTGGATCTATGTTAGATTCCTTTGAATTGATAGATTTGATATGTTTACATAACCCCGGGAAGAAGGGTTATAAGCGAAAATCATGACGGAGATCATGATGGAAACATAGCTGGTCTCTACAAGAATAATGAACGGTAATCTATCAAAGCATTCGGAATCTCTTATCTAAGCTTTGGACGTATATAGTCTAGGCTTTACCTATATATATCCAAGCTTCATAAGTGTGTAATCTAAGCTTTCAGTGTCCATGATCTCAGCTTATGATTGCTTGCCCATCAAAGATGTTCTTTTTTCTTACAGACCGTTGAAAGCATTTCTTTTGATTTCGCTGGGGGGTAGCCAGATCGTTTGAATATTATTGGATATTTTTGCTCTCTTCACATGGTACCAGTTCAGCCAACGTGTCTAGAAAACGCCTTACTGTATGTATGCCTTGACCCTGGATTTCACCACTGCTGCGCCATCAGCAACCATGTTTGAAAATTTGTGAGTGGCCACATCATCAAGCCACCTTTTGTTCCAAGGAGGACGGTGTCCCAAGCCACAGCTTTGGCAGGGGTCTTGGGAGAGAGGCAGGGAGGCGCAGCCATAGATGCTCGGGTTCGCGCGAAGGCCAGTTGTTCATCAGTTGTCAGCAGATACGTTTTTTAGCCAGGAAAATTTGATTCTTGACAGCCACAAAACAAACGTTAAAGGACGTATTATCCCAAACCTGAGCAAATACCTAGGTTACCTTGGCTGAGAGACAGCTTTCTTCACTGGCCCCCACAGAGAAACGGTGCGTTACGACTGGGCAAGGACCTTACGTTTGCGAATTTTCGCTCTCGCGTGCTATGACTCCGACATGTGCGCATCACTTGGAAGCCTGCCCCTCATGGCGAGCCGCGGTCTGGACAAATAAAGAAGGCACAGCACGCATTCTGATCCCTACAACTTTTGTATTCAAATATGATGGCGCCATTTCTCCCCCCGTCGCCGAAATGGGGTGACATAATCGTCTCGGCGGAGAACTTTCGAGCTGTCAGACCCCCTGTTGGTCCTACGTCTCGTAAAAAAAGAAAAATTCGATCATACAGGCCATAAGCAGTGTTGATCAGTGAGGCAAGTTATGCTCTTCTTCTGGTTCAGAACCGCTGAGCCCGCACACAAGGCAAGTCGGGGGATTGCGGAGAGGCTTAGTCCCGCATCGTGACCAGAATTCGAACACCGAACGCGGCCCGGGACGTGTGCTCGCAGTGGCCTTCCGAATTTGCCCCTGTACTCCCGCGTGCTGGAACGGCGGGTCCCTCGGCGACGTGCTAGCCACTGAATGATGTCCAACATGCCTGACTTGAAGGTTTTGCTGTCTTCTTCCTCCATGATGGCTCCTTTGTTACTTACTTTTCTCAAATCCTTCCGCCTGTTTGGGTTTTGGTCAGCTTGCACAAAACTTTTCACACATAGTCATACGAGTACTCCTCACTGCTCACCTGTCGTTACCCCATAGCGGTCGACCATATCGCCCCCCGTCAACATGACCGTCACCAACCCACTCCCTTCCCGGCCAGCGTCTCCTCAAAAGCAAAGAGACAGCAAAACGAGCAGCACCGCTTCGCGAACCCGACACCATGAGGACAAAACTCCCAAAGACCTTTCCCCGTCCTCCTCTCGCAATATGTCGAGCGCGGAAGTATTCCAGAGTAGAAGACATGTTCTCGTGAAGACTGCTCATTCTGCCAAAGATCTTCCAAAGCAACCCGCCGGCGTCTACGGCAGACGTTCCTATTTTGGCTCGGTCGACCAGAAGTCCGAACAACTTCTTGCAGCCAAGGGTAAGGCCAAAGAGTATGCAGGTCAAGTTGTGCCGACACCTTCCACCCAGAAGCCCAAAACGGCACCAAGTGACCAAGAGCACAAGAATTCAAGATGATCCCATTCGTTCGGCATCATGCAAGTTTCCCGGGACTTCAAAATCGTCTATATGCCGTTGTGTCATACTCTTCTAGCATCATCACTATGCTTGAAGATGTTGGTATTCGGCACGGTCGTGGATGCCGTCGGTGCAGATCTCATTTTTGCTTCACGTCGATCTCGGTGCCGGGGATCACCATTATGTAGAGAGCTGTTGGTTTCGAGGGCTGTTGGCTTCAGAAATCATTCCCTTTCTTCGACATATCTTCGTTTTTCTTTCCCGACGTTAGATGGAGGAATACACAACGCAAGATAGGCGGCATCAACATACCCGGGAGGTTGGACCCTTTTTTGGGATACACATGGAGTGTATTGATGGTCAAGGTGGAGAGAATAGGGGGTAGCTCGTCTGTATATAATGGCCAAAGATGTTGGAGGCAGGGCCATCGGATGGTTGCTAGACAGGGCGCATCTCTGTAGATAAAGAAGAGAAGAAGCACATCCATATTATGCCGGTTGATCACTAAGCCATCTATTTCCTGCATATTATACCCACCATTACCCAAAGCCTTGCTGCAAGTTCAAAATAGTTCGAGTATGGTGTGTGATTGATATCCACAAATGAGAAGATGCCGTCCCGCCCGGAGGCTGCAACCACCACCACGCGCCATTTTTGTTGGTTGTTCCCGCAGCCTTGTGGGATCAAACACTCATTCTTCCCAACGACATCATCGCAACTACCACCAACTAGATCTCCGAGAGTAAAATTGGATGCGCACACTTTAATAAGTCTGTATCATATCTCTTCTTGGCCATTAGTGACACATTGAAGCATGAGCGCTAACGCACATTCCAGGTTATTGTACTCATTAGGAGGAATTGCTTTCTCCCATCCAGGCCTCATTCCGCTCTCTCTGCGTTGTCTTGGTTGAAGAAATCTCACCCTCCCAAGGTCGGATCAGTCAACATGCATCATGGCTTGCATGCCTTCAGCGCCCATCATAGGCGGTCGATTGAGCAGCATCTGCCGGAGTAGCCTGCTGGGCATACGCTCACCACGTGGAGATGGAGCGCCTTGGTGCTTGAGAGTATATTGGCAAGCACGAGGCTCTGAATAACCGATGATGGGTGTGTGAGATAACAGCCGTGGCAGTTTCTCTGGAAGTCGTGAGGTTTGGCTGCCATTAAGCTACCTCCCGCGGGGACCGCATAGCTCTCTCCTTCACGGCTTCTCTCTTTCACGACATCATCGTAAAGGAGACAGAAAGATATACTGGCGATCATGGAGTTGGACAAGCTTGATCTGGAGAAAGGGTTGTCCATCCAGGAAGTCACGAGTAAGTACCAACAACTCTTTATCGGCCTGCATTCTCTACCAGACCGTAAGACTCTGAGGGCTGCCGTCTTTCTCCACGAAGTTTGGAAGAGTCCGCCATTCTAAGAGAATTCTTCCATATACTAACTCCTTAATCACTAGGCAGTGATGGTAGCCCCATCAGCAACACGGAAATCCTGAATAGCTCAGATTTTCCCTTCCCAGAGGCTGGAGGAGACGACAGCGGTGGTAAGTATACTCCCTGGTCTACCTTGCGCACGCACCTGCCTGGTTGCAGGCTGACTCAACCCAGAACAACCGTTCGTACGCACTCAGATTGCAGAAGAGAGACAAGGATGCTGAGAGTGGCTCTTTTTCCCTGCCTGCGAAGCACAATTCTCCTTCATTTTGGACCACTGGGCTGCCAAGTCCAAAGAGACCTTCCAAGAGGTGAAGGAGTTGGAGAAGGAGAACCGAGCACAGGGGCAGGATGACTATAAGAAGTGCCTGACGAAAAATGCTTTTGGTCGGAAGAAGCAGGAGCTTGTCGACAGGCTTACGATGGAGTGTAAGGAACTCGGTATGTCTTTTTATTTTGTAGTCTGGAGCAAACTGTCAGAAGAGACAGGGCTAACCCACGACGGTCTGTATAAAGGGACGGTTTTCACACTCGCCAACACCATCATGCATCAGCATTCGCCCAACCAGAACCTGACAGAGCAATACCATCTCTGTTGTTGGGACAGAGGACTGGACCCTGAAAACTCGGGCCGTGGATTGCTTCCTGAAGGCTACCGGTCTCTAGGCCCACGGCCCAGCGCCATCAACGACTTTGTAGTTTCCGCCGCGGAGACATTGAGCAAAGCAGGTTCTATCGTCAAGGTAATTCTGTTCTAGTTGACAAGTCTGGTCCCACAGATCTTGAGATGCTAACACTGGATGTTCTACCAACTCTTTTCTCCTCCGCCAACCAGAGCCAGAGACCCGAAAGTCGTTTACAATGAGCTATCCCACCCTCCGCATCCTATCACATCTCTTTATCGTCCTCATGGCAGTGATCTTCTTCGTTCTTCCTGTTATGATA
Organism: Podospora anserina S mat+; assembly: GCF_000226545.1. Classification (NCBI taxonomy): domain Eukaryota; kingdom Fungi; phylum Ascomycota; class Sordariomycetes; order Sordariales; family Podosporaceae; genus Podospora; species Podospora anserina. The sequence goes on from NW_001914857.1 coordinate 1,340,578, forward strand.
ATGTACCTAGTGCCCATGAAGAAAATTGACAGTATGATGGTTACCATAACCTTCAGTCTCTTATTCTGCGTTGGGTCGTTCTACTTTGGAGGTGGAAGCGGCGGGCTGCAGTCAGACCACAAGTTCCTGTTTCTCTTGAGTCTATCTTCAAAGACTTGTCAGATAGATTAGTACTAGGTGAAGGAATGATATTCTTTTCATATTTCAGCTAGGTAAACAATAGATCCTGTGAGTACCTACTTAGAAAGCTTGGATATAAGACTAAGAGTTGCGGTAAAAGTACGGGGGAGTTAGGATCTTTGGTAGATAAGAAAGCGGTTGAAATTCCCCCTTCATACTTGAGTTATTACACCATTTAAAATCCTATCCCAACTCTAGATAAAACAATCCAAGCCTTCACCACCCTAATTAGACCTAAGCCCTAATAACCTTCCATCTAAGCAATAGTTAGCCTTTATCTAGATATTTACCATATTTAATCCTAATACTTACTCTCCTCAATCTAAGCATCTACTATATTTAATCCAAGCATTAAGGGTCCTCAATCTAAACATTAACGGTCCTCAATCTAAACATTAACGGTCCTCAACCCAAGCATTGACGGTCCTCAATCCGAGCTTCATAGACTAGTATACCATGAACAAAAGTGGTATTAAAACTCGACTAACCATTCCCAAAAAACTCGTGTACCACAACACAAAGTTATAGAGGTGGGAGGTGCAACAACAAAACCCAAAGAAAAACGCCCAGAAGTGGAAGAAGAAACAAAAGAGAAGAGAAAGATATCGAAACTACAAAAGCATACTCAACAAAGAGGCTATATCAGCACGTGTAATCCTGTACACCCAGCCCCAACCCCAAGCCAGCCAACCAACCAATCCCTCCCTAGAGATATATCCCTATCCCATGTCCTTATTTCCCATTTTCTGCTCTTCGTTTCCCTGTTTACAATCCCAAGCAGAACAACACTTGAATAGATCCCCTCCGTTTCCCTCAACACACACACACTCACACACACAAGAACTCCAACACCCCCCAGCAAAAAGAAAAAAAACCCCCGCTTATGTCCCCCCCTAAGCAGCACTAGCACTCACACTCCCCTCCCTCTGCCTCCTAACAATATAATAAGTAATCAAACTCTTCGGATCCTCCCTAACCCCCTTAACCGCCTCCCAAAACCTCCCCTCCCCAACCCTCGCATGCATCACCACACAAAGCAACACCGCATCCATCCTCACCGCGCTCTCCACACTCTCCAGACACTTCGCCGCCAGCCCCGCCAGCACCTCCAGCTCCCCCTCACTAGGCACATACCCCTCCCCCCTCTGCTCCATCATCTCCTTCAGCACATGCAAGCCCATGCTCACAACCCTACTATCCCTCTCCGCGTCATCCACATTCAACCCCTGCATCATCCTCGCCAACACCATCACAATCTCCCCCGCATCCCCCAACATGACCAGCTCACCGGCCAGCAACTCCAACCCACTAACCATGTGCGTCCTCCCGTCGTAACACGACCTCGCCCTGAGCAAACTCTCCAATCCCCGTGAGACGTGAGGCTGAAACCTCGCTCTCATCTTCTTGAGCATAACCTTGATCGTGGCCAGCACTTGAGCCTTGACATCCTGCACCTTTTCCGGCGCAAGGTTCGGCAGAGGCGACTCGAGGTACTCAAACAGCCCAATCAGCAGGGCATCAAACTTCTCATCGGTGATCAAGCCCTTGTGGTTGTTGCTGTCCCTGATGATGGATTGCAACTTGCGGAACCCGTGCACGTCCAGAGCCTTGGCCTTGACCTTAGTAATTCCGCTCTCCAGCAACCGCGAGTTTTGCTTGAGTTTCTCGGGGGACATGACACTGCCCTTACTGATGTCGCCATTCTCGCCGGTGCTGACAATGACCGGGGCCGGGCGGAGCAGTGTAGCCGCGTCTTCGTTGACCGGCTTGTCCTCCAACACGGGTGCCTCAAAGGTGGGTTTTGGCGGAGATTGTTCCGCCGTGAAAGGGTCCTCATACACCTTTAGGGTAGTCGGGCTCGTGGTGGTGGAAACTGGCTCGACGATCTGAGGGGCGGGGCTAGGTGGTTTTGATGTGGGAAGAGGGAGCTCAATCTCTTCGTGATCATCGACAGACGGGACTGCAAACTCCTCTCTTGTCCGAGAGGGTGTATCCGACAAACTGGGAAGGGTTTCCACAGACTCTAGGGGGCTTGGCTCATAATGTCTATCATGGGGTGGTGTGTGTTTGGCCACGGATATCGTAGGTACACTCAAGTCCACTGTACTTGCTCTCGGGCTACTGAATAGGGGTTGACCAATCCTGGAAGGCGTATTGCGCAGCGATGCAAATTTGGGAGTTCCTGCTCTGGCGGGTGTTGGAAGATTCGACTCGGGCTGATTCGGACGGGTCGGCTTAGGGAGTGTCCGTTTCGGAGAGGATGATATGGATTTTGGGGTAATTACTGACTTTGGCCTTCGGGAATCCGGCGGGCTGGTTTGCTCGCTGGAGGCTTGGTCGTGACTTCGTACCGAGTAGGGTCCTGCAGTTGCTGGCCTAGGAGCAACCTCGGGTCTCTTACGCCCGGGTCTCATGGGTGCACCAGAAAGTCCACCAGTGGTTGACTCGGGTCGCGTGCGGATAGCCATTGGCTTGGGTGCTGTTGCTGCGGGAGCTTCAGAGGATCCTGTGGCCGTTCTGACCGGTGAGAAATGTGCCATGGCCGAACCAGGCCGTGTGGGGGGGTTCTTGGTGGAAGTCCCCGCCATAGCCTTCTTTTTGGCCATGATCGCGTCGCGAATGCTCGGTTTTGGTGCCTCCATTGTACTCTTAGACAAACCGAGTCCTGGTCGAGCTCCGCCTGCGACTGGCTGTCGCTTGACAGGGTTGGGATTGTTGGCGTCGTTTCTCAAGAGCTTTTGCGCTGTTGCGTCGAGCCCATCCATGATAACCTCTGCCCTCACAGGCCAGATGGCATTGAACTTCCAGAACGTCGCGCGAGCCTTCTCTCTTACTCCTGGGTTAGCATCCCCGAGACCCTTCTTGATGCACTTCTCAATGACCTCCAGGCCTCCCGTATGTTCCACATGATGCTTATGATGTGCTTCCTTGACCAAGATGGTCTGAAGCCACCCGCAAGCGTAGAGTCTTGGCTGGACGTTCTTGTCCTGAGTCGCAAACCAGATATGTTGCATTATTCTTGGTGTCGTTGTAACATTGGAGATGATGGCATCGACCGTCATGTTTGCTTGCTGACTGGCCAGTTTCTTGGTCGAGGCGGCAAGCTTGATGAACGTTTGCATGAGTATCTCCACCATAGGATCGATTCCTGGGCCAAACACCCTCGCCAAATCCTGAATAAGATTGCATCCATGGGTGCACAGGCTCGTTCTTAGCGAGGTAACGGCCTTGATCATCCCGTCCAAGAGTGCCCGAAGCCCATCAAGGAATCGTTCAGTGAAGTCTTGCGGAGCATTGCCAGCGACAAGTTTGCGAAGCTTAATCACGTTCTTTTCTCGCTCCATCCAATTCTGCTCTGTCTCCCTGCCCTCGAAATGGGCGTGCATGTCTCGTAGTATCTCGTCCAGCTCGCTCTTCGTGTTGACGTATGACGGTTCCACCGGGTCCGAGGTCTTGGAGCTATCGGGAGCTGGAGTAATCGGGCGGTCGATGGCATGGGAGGATGCGCTGGCTGAGAGGGCTGCACGAGAGGCTGGGCGAGAAGCAGGACGGGGGTGATGCTCGTCTATCGAATCTGCTTGTGAGGCTGACGCAGAACCGGTAGGGATGAGCTCTTTTACGATCGCTTGCTCGATAGCTGGTCGAATTTTGCAATTCTTCAACTGCCTCTTAAGGTCCGATTTGGCCGTATTGGGGGCGTTTCTGGTCAAGTCAGCTTATATCCTATACTTGATAGCTTCGGGGCATACCTGAACAATTCGATGACAGTGGTCTTGGCAGTGTCGCGAACAGTGGCATCCGCGTCCTCGAGCAAATCCATCAAAGATGGCACATAGCTCCTAAACGGCATGCTACTCTCCTGGTGCATCTGAAGGAGCCAGTGCAAGCTTGACTCCTTTGTCCTTGGGTTCTTCCCGGTCATGGCCAAGTTGCGTACTGCGCGCTCGACTTGTTCAGGCGCCACCTTGTATATCGTGACAAGAGCCTGTGTCGCGATATATCGAATCTTATCTTTATGATCGCCCAGTTTCTCAGCCAGCAGCGGCAATGTCCCTGTGCGCGCAACCTCCTTCGACAGGCCCTTGGGATCTTGCTTTCTCAGTCGGGTGAGGAGATGGTTGAAGGTGCCAAACCCAGCATTAACGAGAACGCCATGTTGAGAGCTGGACGCAGATCGGAGGGCGTCGAATAGTGGCGCGATACATGGCTCGGGGATGTAGTGCGACTTGATGCAGGACTTGGCTACGTTGATGTGTTGAATCTTGGTGTCGACAGGGGCGTCGGTGCGCAGGATATTGGTAAGGTCGATGACCTGCTGCTCAGAGATTGGTTCCGCCATATCCTCCAAAGCAGAGGATTTCAGGTGTGATTGCGATAAAATGGATGGAGGAGGTTGTCGAGGTTGCGGGACCGGGTCGAGGTGGTATGATTAAAGGTCGGTCGCTGTGGTAGGTTGCGGAAAGTGGCAGAAAGAAAACAAAACAAAAAATGAGCTGCTTATTAAGTTGCCGGCCCAGGGTTTTTATCAGCAAGCTTTCGCGACAGGATGTCGGCAGTCGCGCCCGTTATAGGGCTCCAAAGACGCGCAATCGCAGGGTCGAAAGAGTACACGCGGACCTCGACTTGAAGCTTCGTTGCCGTTCCTTGTGGTGGATTGCTAAGGTAAATTTGGCTCGACGTCGATGAGGAAGGGACACAGACCACAATTCTGTTTGCGGGATGTTCTCTGCAGCTTTTCGTCACCCCTTGCCCGCACCAAGTGGAGCACGGGCCATGCAAATGATTGCTGTCAGGGGTCTCGGCATCCTCAATTCCCCGCAATTCCCCACCCCCTGTTGCTATTTCCCCACCTCTTATCGATATGCCCCACCTTCTAGAACACCACGCTGTCGGTGTTGGTGCGCAATGTAAGCGGCACCTCCCTGCATACAGCTGGACCCGATATAAGCTTGAGCTGGGAATAGCTTCTACCAAATGCCATTGTTTATTTTCTCCCAAACATCATCCTTCCCTCGTTAAACCGCAATCATGACCTTCTACGAACAAACCCTAGCCCCCAGGCCTACCACCATCCTCGAACCCCCCATCTCCCGCCCATCCGACGCCCCATCAGCAACCCAATCTCCCATCCCAATCCACCCCCCTAGGGACACCACCCCCAATGACCCCAAAACAACCACCATTTCCTCCCCCAAACCCTTCCCCCTCCCCACCCTCCGCCTCGAAAACCGCAACCTAACCCACCCCGCCTCCGCCCTCCTCTTCACCTCCATCAACCCCGCCACCGTCCTCCCCGACTGCCTCCAAAACGTCCTCCGCCTCCTCTACCACACCCCCTCCTCCCACTCCTTCACCCCACCCCCAACCCGCTCCGTCACCCTCATATTCCGTGACATGGACGGCGTGGCCTACACAACCGGCACCGACCTCGACCACGACCACAAAGAAATCCACTTCAACCTCAACCACATCTCCAACGTAGCCTCCCGTCCCAACAGCCCAACCCGCGTCCGTGACGAGATCATCGGCGTCATCACCCACGAACTGGTCCACTGCTACCAGTGGGACGCAAAACACACTTGTCCAGGGGGGTTAATAGAAGGGATCGCTGACTGGGTGAGGCTGAATTGTGATTTGTCCCCGCCGCATTGGAAGAAGGAGGTTGATGGCGGTATTGCCCCCCCCCCCCCTCTCTTTTCCATTTCAACCCCCTCTCCCTTTTTACCCCCTAATCCAATCCCCAATCACCGCCCACCCTTACTAACATACCCAAAAAGCCTGGGACAGAGGCTACCAACATACAGCCTACTTCCTCCAATACCTCGAAGACATCTTCGGCAACAGCACCATCCGCCACCTCAACGACCACCTCCGCCACCACAAATACCACCAGGACTCCTTCTGGGAAGAGCAATTCGGGCTTGGGGTGGAAGAGTTATATGAGGGTTACGTCCAGCATCACAAGGAAGAGGAAAGGAAGGTTAAGAAGAAGCAAGACGACCTTTGACTGTAATCCCCCGCAGCATATCTATACTATACGAGTTACGAGACACGATGATACCTACAAAGATATCCTCTTTTTTTTTGGCAATATTCTGCTATATTTCTCAAAAAAGATAGCACGGGCCTATAGTCACCCCTAACAAGAACACCCAAGCCTGACCACCCATTTCCCTGTTATGAAAACCGTTCCTAACGCCCAAAACACCAAACATATATAATGTAAACCCAAAACAGGAAGAAATGGTCGGTGGTATCGCGGGTATACATCCATAGACCCGGTATAAACATCATCAAGCACATCAACCGCGCCTCCTCTAAGCCCGAGCAACGCTCTCAGTCTCGCTAATCACACTGCCAACCTCGGACCAGCTACCAGGAGTGGCGATCCCATCGTCACTATCGCTCATGATGCCATAGTCCCCATCCTTGGAGGAAGCAGCATCAAAGTTGACATCAACGCCAGATTCAGCGATAGAGGCAGTGTCATCGCTAGGCGTTCTCTGTCCTTGGCTGAGGTACTCCCCATCAGACATCGGTGGCTCAGGCGTAACAGGCAGAGGCGAGTAAAACCCAGTGTTAGACTGAGCCCACGCCTGAATCGAGGCATAGGCATCAGACTGGGTGCTGCTGTAGCTGGCAGACATGTCTTGCTCCTCCTCGCGGCCGATGGTCTCGCTGCGGGTGGTGGGAGTGTGAGTCCCATCCTCGGTCTTCCCATAGGCGTCGGGAAACTGATCACGGAGGCTGGTATCGTTGGATTGCGAGTCGAAATCAAAGAGAACTTCAGGGTTGGTAGCAGCAACAGCCTTTTGCGCGGGCTCAGGGCTCTGGCTGCGGGGAGTAGCGGCATAGATATCGGATACGGTTTCGTCATGATCGGGCTTCAACAAATTGGCGGCTTCCGTCTCGTCGATGTGAGGGCGCTCTTCCAATTCGATACCGTGCTCATCAGCAAAGGGGTTGTAAACCATTGCAGCATTCAGTCCGCACACGCCTTCGAGGTTGCCACGGCGTCTAACCACATTGTTTGAATCATCCGCTGGATTGGCGCCAGTGTTGTAAACCAAAGTACCGCGTTCACCAGAGTTGTCAGGCCGTAAGAAGTCATCAAAGGTAGGAAGGCGAGGAGTGGGCAATTCGGCCGATTGTGACTGTTGTTCGTTCCGGCGAGCGTTCCAATACATCAGTTCCTCTCGTTGTCTCCTCCGTGTTTCGTCGTCAGCATCAACATTGTGAGATTCGTAAAATCCGTGAGCGTCTTCTGGGCGGTTGAAACGGGGCTGCCGGTTGTCTGGGTCGAAGTCGTCACCGAGAGAGCGGAGGGCGATGGCGATGCGTCTACGTAGGTCCTCGGCTACGCGGCGGACCTCGGGGCTTTCATAGATAGCTACAGCTACGGCTGCAGCTACGCCGACTGCAGCTATGCTGACTGAAGCAAGCAAAGCGTGGTTAACAGGGGGCATGTTCGATGTCTGGTGTACGGATGATGGGGGATTGAAGAAATGCGATAAGCGGAGTGATAATGATAAGGTAGAGAGAGTGGGGCAAGATCAAGCGCTGGGAACTTCTCGACTTGGAAACCTTGAAGATATTCCTCGCTGCCTCCCTCTCACTGACAGTTGCTGAATGAGAAAGCAACAATACAAAACCCGAGAAAGATTCAACAGAGATCAAGTATCCCAACAATTAAAATGAGCTGCCTCGAGGCTTGCGTGTCGTCCATTCGCCACTTGTCACGGGAGTGGCCAGTGCTGACCTAAACCTCGGGCGACAAACAACGACGGTGATTTGCACTGAAGAATTGGCGGGGCAAACAAGGGTGCGGGGAACACAACGCAAAAGACAATGCTGTGGTTTTAGACAGGAGAAGGCTAGTAACAATAACTTACCTTTGGCCGCGATTGGCAGTGGCATCTTTGGAGAGAAACGGCTTCAATCTCCCAAACCTGCTGGCGACGGGTTTGTTTGGCGGGTAGAGGGTGATGGAAGAGGGAAAAAGGCAGTCAAAGGAAAGTGTCCCAGATAACTGGGAACTGGGGAGCGGCAAAGCAAGTTTGCGCATGCACGCTCGGTGAACGGTAACTCCCTCGCCCTGGAAAGCTTACGTAGAGTGCAGGCGGGCGGGTAAGGCGGACCGGAGGCGCACCTCCATGGCAGGGCAGTGGGAAACTCAGTTTGGTATTCCAGGCACGGGCTCGGGGGCTTCCCCTCACTTTAAACTCATTCAACCTTGGCGTTTATGAGCAGGTGATTCGGTGCTCCAGATGTTTGACACGCTGGACAACGATGAGCGGTCAATTCCTACAAGAACGGCATTCCCGGTCCAGCCACTTGTTCATGCAGCTGCATAGAATTGACGAATGACCGCCGATAGCATCAATGCTCAGTTTAGCAAATCAAGGAGTTTAGAGCCTCGTCACTGACTCAGAAACTCTCAGGAGTACTGGCCTGATTGCGTGTCAGCCTCGGATGTGGCGCAACTGGGCGTTAGTGTAGATGATTGGCTACACCACCACCACGTTGAAACGCATAATGTTGATATGGAGTTATGACAGCCCAAATAACTAGTGTATGAATTGCAGTTAAATCGTCGATTCTGGGAGTACGAAGTAAGTTTTGGCTATTCGAGGGATTCTCTTTGTCTTCAGATCTGAAAGAGAAGTCTCCACACATTCTCTCAGCCTTGTAAGTGGACATCTCAAGATAAGGTAGGAACTGGATAACTTAGCCCCTGCTTTTTACATAAAAACTAACCCCAGCTTCATTGACTTACAGTCCAAACATTAGATATTTGAAATCCCAGCCTTATATATCAATCGTCCTGACTCTACCTACATAGATGCCGTTCTAGTATAAGATGTCCCAGACCTAGCTTTGTGTGTTTGTTGTCTTAACTTGACTGGAAATTCTTTCTGATATAGGAAAGTGTTGTTAATTATCTCAGGTAGTCTTTTTTCCTAGCTTTACTTTATAAGGTCTTAGCTTTCTTAAGACTTAATTCCAACTTTGTGTATCTTAATCTCAGTCTAATCCCAACTTTCTATCTCTGAATCACAGCTTAATCTCCGCTTTATAGATATACCTATTATATATACCTATGTAAATAGTCTTAACTTTTTCGAAACTTAAGTAACATAAACTTTATTTATTCTTTTTCTTAGCTTAATATACCTCTATTCTCCTCTTTAGTACCCCAACCTCAAATCCAAGCTTTATATTCTATTATCCTAGCTTTTCCTAGACTCAGTCCCAACTTTGAATGTCTATAATCTTAGCTTTAAATAACTTCAGTCCAAGCTCAGTCCCGACTTTATATATCCATAATCTTAGCTTCATATAACTTCAGTCCCAGCTCTATCCCATCTTTATACAGAGGTACCTTAGTACATATAACCTTCAAATAGAATCAAGAGCGTCACTGAGCACAGGTATGCACAGGTCTGGACAGACTTGAATTGTGTTTGAGCTAGGTACGAGAGTACATCATACGTATATTTGAAGTTACCTAGCTAGCAGACCACCCCAGCTATCACCACATAACACGATGTTGAATCGTGAACTTGTCCACCTCAGATTGTAATCCCTATCCAAAATCCGTCAAGTTACTTGTAATGCTCGGTATGATGCGTGAATTCTCATCTCAGCAATGGCAGTGATCATCACAGCATTCGTACTTTCCGCATGTCCACGACGAAGAGCAGTGTTTGCACGCACTGTTGTGCTGGATGATTGGGGCCGAAAGAGGACCCAGCAACCCCTAGTGGTCATAATTTGAGAAGAACTAGGGGCTAGGACAATATGAATGTGATGTATGGATGAATGACTTACGAAAACTTCTCCAGCATACTGTTCGCAGTTGTCCTCTCAATGCTGCCCATCCAACGACCAGCTAACGAAGTTCTGAGCGTTGGACATGATGATGGGTACAAGTTCTTCAACTTACTTGTAAGTACAATTGGAGTTTCCAGAGTACTCAAGCCGGGGTGTACATACCAGTGAGTTTTGAGAGAGTTGTAGGGAACAGCTCAACCGTCTAGTTGGACTGTTGTTTTTGAAATTGATGCTTGGAATGATAGAGTTCAGGTCATCTCCATCGCGTCCGAAGGCCTCTATTTATGCTTGGTCCAGTGTTCTGCAAGATCGCCCTCAGGCATCCAGGTACGACATACTTCGGTTTCGGTTCTACACATCGTACACCTGGAGAAGGCACAGAACTACCTTTTGCAGGCACAGTCACTATTCTGGTTGCTTCACAACCAATGATTTGGTGTTCGACCGCTGCTCCTTGATCAGGTGGCCTGGTGCCAAGGGCTGTTGGCTGTATTCATCCATGATTATCGTCTTTTGCCTCGCTTGCAAAGATAAGAGTTCACGACAAGGCAACGGCGGTCATAGGCTGTCGATAGGGCGCACTGTGTGCAATTCACGGAAGCGCCTATCCATCCTTGTGTAAAGCCGCATCGAGGCGGGGTGCTTCAAGCTAATGCACAGAAACACATGTAAGGTAGTCATATATAGAGAGCCTTGTCACGGATCGACAGTGGCCGGTTCCCCGAAAGCTGAGCGTAACAAGCAATATCTCGTGTGCTCTGTTGTGGTGTCTGGTAATGTGTTTGCCATTATCTCAACCAATCATTGGGTGTATGTGATGTGAGGGGCTGCGCCATTCACTGAGGTCTCAACATGATATGACTAGGCAGCCTGACGCTTGTCACTGCCCCTTGTGGCTAGGTGGGCAGGTAATGTGAATTGATGTTTAAACTAGAACTGAGTACCATAAGAAGGGACCCTACCTGTTAAGGTAGGTAAGCATGAAGAAATAGCTTTCCAATAAGAATTTGCCATATCAGTGCAGCCTATGGTCTGACATCTGCTTACAAAGACACCAACAACATGCCCACATCCACCCAGCCTGCCGAGTTTCTGATGCTGCAAGAAGCCCTGCCGCTCCGCCAATCCATTACTTGAGAGTCCTCCAGATATAACCATAAACGAAATATGTAGCAATGTTATTCTGAAGGAGAAACTGGATGGCCCAGGTTCTCTTCCCTTCCTTGAATTGGCATTTCTTTATGCTCAGAATACATCATGCTAACTTATCTGGCGGTAGGACCAGTCGTGGTAAGCGATTGCATCCTGCAAACCTAGCAACCTGAAACGGTCTCCATTAGGGATGGATGTTGAGGAATGGCTGAAGGTGGCCATAAATCAAAGGTGGGGTTGGAGAAGATATGGTTCTTTGGCAAGCAATGGAGATAACCGGAAACAGATCAAACTTCAAGAAGAACCGAACCAGAAGCTTTGCGATGAATTGAGGCGAATAGCTATCTACCTATCTTGGAAAAGAGCCATGGCTATATACCTACTAAACAACATGCTGAACTACTAGGTAGTTAGAGCATGGTGCCGACTGAGCATCTATTAACCACAGACCAACTCTCATAGAAGAAGAATGACCTTTACTGATACTTCTCAAGGAATCGGAGCTCAGAGTAGGTACTATGCTACATCACTAGAGTCCGTTGTGGATCAACACTAGAAGCTCTAGAACAGGGGGATTTGGCGGGAGAGCGGGCTTGTGGAGAAGCGGTTCCTGGGACATCCCTTGGAGAATCTCAACAGGGGTCCTGCCAGGGCTGATGCCCAGAAATCAAACAAGCCTACAAACCACCAGACGACAAGCGACGAGCGCTATTGCTAAAGAGCGGGATTTGCTTCCTAGAAAAAGAGAAAGATCCCAAATATCTCATGCCATGAGGTGTTTTTTTGACGGCTAGGTATTTTATCCACCTTCCGAAAGATCTGAGGGTTTGGGACTGGTTTGCCCGCCCGGAAAACTGCTGCCATTCGGAAGCCCCAGTTAAACTGTTCGGGGGCTGACCATAGGGTAGGCCAACCGCGGGGTTGTGACCACTTGTCAAGAAGAGTTTGCTTGAATGCTTCCATCTCATGAATGTCTCTACTCCGTACTTCCATCTGAACACTATTACCTTCATCTGCTTAACACGACGTCAACAACCACCACGCAAACATATTGTCCACCGACGTATAGGCACCCGGAAATAAAGCCTCCGAAGCTCCAACTGTTTGAGCAATTGGCCCCTATCTGGTAACAGTTTCCTTGGACCAGAATACTGCCAAGTGCGGGGAATGAGGGGGGTAAGATTGCTCAGGTGAGTCACTCCTGCCTCGAATTGCCAAACAACAACTTAATCAGGGACAATCTATTAGCCAGGTTTATTTTCGCATACTCCCCTTCTCACCTTTTCACCAAAAGTACACTCATTCCCTTCTTCCGGACGAGTACTTCTTAATGCTGACAATCGTAACAATTGTAGCTGTTACCTAGTCGAACTCTTCCCCTCACCTTGACAAAGGTGCAACCACCGTTGGTTTTATTTCACCCCTTTTCTTCGATGCTAACGGTTTCAACAGTCACCCACAAACAGCATGGCTTCCGACGCTCGTAAACAGCCAAAATGAACCCCCCCCAAGCCCATGACGCTCGGCTGCCCCTATTGAAGATCTACAACAGCTTAACGCGGACCAAGAATGACTTCATTCCAGTTGATCCAACAGGGGAAGTCGTTACGTGGTACGCCTGCGGCCCTACAGTGTACGAAGACGCCCATCTGGGCCACGCCAAGAATTATGTGTCGACCGACATCATTCGCCGTATCATGAGGGACTATTTCGGCTTCCGAGTCAAGTTCGTCATGAATACCACCGATATCGACGACAAGATTATCCTCCAGGCTCGTCGTCAACACCTGCTCGCGCGATTCAAGCATCAGCATGCTGAGGAAGAGACAGTTAGTGAGACGGTTCTGGCTGAGGTGAAGGCCGCATTTCTCCAATATGTTGGCAAGAATCTGCCGTCGTTGCCGGGGGATATGAACCCAGAGAGCTTCGCCGAGGAAGTCAACAAGGCGTACAAGGAAACGCTACAAAGCCAGAGTGTTACTGTCGAGGATTTGCTGCTCAGGGCGCATATTGGGACAGCACAGTTGGCTGCCGAGGCCCTCCAAAACCCTGAAACAGCGTCTGAGTTCTTCGCCAAAGCTGACGATGTCCTGCTGCCATATCTGGATGCATTGCATGGTGCCTCTATCGACTCGAACAATCATCAGATTTACCTGGAGCTGAGCCAGAAATTCGAGCGCCGCTTCTTCGAAGACATGGATGCGCTGAACGTCCTGCCTCCAGATCAACTGACACGTGTGACCGAGTATGTCAGACAAATCGTCGACTTTGTAGAGAAGATTGTGGCGAATGGTTTCGGGTACGCTACCCCCGATGGTTCCGTCTACTTCGATATCGACTCGTTTGAGAAAGCTGGGCATAGCTACTCCCGGCTGGAACCATGGAACAAGAACGACCCTGCCCTTTTGGCTGATGGCGAGGGGTCGCTGTCCAAAGGAGCATCTATGAAGAGGAGCCCGAATCATTTTGCCCTGTGGAAGGCCAGCAAGCCAGGCGAACCAGCCTGGGATAGCCCGTGGGGTCGTGGGCGGCCTGGGTGGCACATTGAATGCTCTGCCATGGCGTCGGAAGCGATAGGGAAGACGATGGATATCCATTCCGGAGGGGTTGACCTTCGTTTCCCTCACCATGACAACGAGTTGGCACAGTCAGAGGCGTATTGGTCGACTCCGGACTGCCATGTGCAGTGGGCAAACTACTTCATTCATATGGGTCAACTGAGGCAAGTGATAGCACCAACGACTTCAGCGACACAGCGCAGCTAACTGAAAATAGGATCCGGGGCTTGAAGATGAGCAAGAGTCTTAAGAACTACACAACTATTCGAAGTGTGCTCTCCGAGAAAGACTGGACTGCTCGGTCTCTCCGAATCTGCTTCCTTTTGATGCCTTGGCAGGATGGTATTGAGGTGACGGATGAGCTCATGAAGGCGGTAATTGGGTGGGAGGGCAAGCTTAATAATTTCTTGTTGAAGAGCTTGGATCTGTCAAAACACACTCGCCCCAATGCCGAGGGTCAAGATATTGGGGTTGCTGACCAGCAGTTGCTGAAGTCTCTGGAGAAGGCGAAGGCCGACGTCGACAATGCGCTCTGCGATTCCTTCAACATCTCCTCTGTGATGAGAATCCTCTCTGATCTTGTCACCGAGGCGAACTCAGCCGAGAAGCTTGCCGACGAAACAGTCCTCTCCCTGGCGCGCTGGGTTACTCGCATTGTCACCATCTTCGGCCTGGATCCTGAAGGGGATCTCACCAATTCAGAACGTATAGGGTGGTCCGGACTCAATATTCCGGCGCCAGCAAAGCCTTACATATACCCTGCATCGCAATTGCGTGACAAGGTCCGAACCCTAGCAATCGGCTCGGCGGTCGATCATGATGCCATTTCCAAGCTCGCTGATGAGGCAACCCTCGCCACGCCTACCTCTATCGACACTTCAGAGCCTTACAGTCAGGTGCTGCAGGAATTCCGCAAAAGCGTTAAAGATTTGGCAGCTGAGAAAGCACCGGCCAAGGATTTGCTTGTCTTGTGTGACCAGCTTCGCGATGTGCACCTCTGGAACCTAGGGATATATCTGGAGGACCGCAATAGCCCTCTTCCTGCCTTGGTGAGGCCTCTCGATAAGTCTCTCATAGAGGCTCGCGCAGAGCAAGAGTCCCTTGCTATCGCCAAAGCCAAGGCCAAGCTGGAGCAGAAAGCAAAGGAGGCTGAGAAAGAGAGGGAGCTGCGGGGACGTGCCAAAATCGATCCTGTGGCAATGTTCAAGACGTCTGAGTATAAGGAATGGGATGATAGTGGCATTCCTACTTTGGATGCCAAGGGGGAGGTCATTTCTAAAAATAGGCGCAAGAAGTTGGTTAAGGAGTGGGAGAAGCAGAAAAAGTTGCACGATGATTGGCTGGCAACCCAATAACTGGCTTAGGTAAGGGCTGGCTCCTTTTTTTTCCTCCGATTTTTCCTCCGTCTTTCCCTCCTCCAGATATTACCACCCTACAAAGGTTGGAAGAGATGGGGGTTATGTACACATAGGATATCGTCGCAGAGGGGGGGGGCGGGTTTCAATAGAATAAGGGCTCCAGACAAATTGTTTAGGGTGTGTGTTGTACTGCTAAGAATTCCACCGAAGAGACCCATTTTAAAACATACCCTAAGATGCAAAGACCCAGTAACTCACGGATCCTCCTTACTCAGCCAGTTCCACATCACCTCCGTTTCTTCCATTCATAATATAGGAGTATAAGAAGTTTGGACTGGGGAAATAAAAGTTGGGACGAGAAGGGATAGAAGTTGGGATTGGAATATAGAAATGCTGGGATTAGAAGGGTAAGATGCTGGGATTGGAAGATGGTGATGCTGGATTAGAAAGGTAAGATGTTGGGATTGGAAAGGTGAGATGCTGAGATTGGAAAGGTGAGATGTAGAGATGGGGGGGTGAGAAGTGGGGACTATATGGGTGAGAAGTTGGGACGAGGCTGGGGTAAAAGTATTAGGGGTAATGTATACTCTTAGCGTGTACAATACACATACCCAATAGGCAGGGCGATGCCTCCTCTCCACTATTTGTTCTGACAATAATTGGGGCGAAACTCCAGAAAGTTGTGGTGAATGAAATAGCTATGGCTGGAGCTTTGCTTTACTTACCATAACTGAAAGCTGGTAAATGTGGGAGTTTTAGCGACCAAGAATTCTCTGGATGCTTATTGGCCTACTCCTTTGTTTGGAGTATTCACTCCTTTTTGGGAGATACGGGTGAAAGACCACGAGGACGACTTCGCTCCTGCCTTTTGTGGCAATGGCAACCACAGTCAAAGGTATCTTGTGCCATTGATCTTTTAAAACATAACTTTTGTTAGTAAGTCTTTGTGATAAGAAAAGAGAGCGTTCGACACCTCGTACTACAAGGTGGAAAGTATGGAGAAAATTTGTTAGGATACGGGCCTTCAAGGATAATTGATATGTCTTTGAGATAGTGAGCTAATAAAGGTAGGTAGGGTGCCTCCGAAGTTTTTCTTGCTTCCCCAAATCCAACTCAATAATATGATGTAAGGTACGGCAGGTACTTTGGGGCGCCCATGAATGTTCAGAGAAAACGACGAGTTAAGTTGTGAATATAGTAGAGAATGCTCCCCTGTAATACCTACGTGGGGCTATGAAACTACCACTGTACTGATGAACAGATTAAACATCTTTTCACAATTCTTCTAACTATATCTCGTGTGTCTTTCCACTTTCTTGAACAACATAGGTAATGGGCAAGCAATAAAAGTATACCCCCTTGAAATCCCACACTCGGATCGCCAAGGCGAAACCACCAAAACAAGCTTTCAAGCCAAGATCAAGCCCGGCTTGGCCATCCTTCGTTTCCTCACCCCTTGTACCGATCTTCGACGACATCGCATTCTAAAACTTGATATTGCTGGTGTCATTGTCAATTCCTATAAAACGGTCTTTAGCTTCCTCAGCGAGGCTCGGGACAGGCAAGGGTCTCACCTTTAATCAAGCGTTAGCTTTGAGGCTTATAAACCAGCAAATTCCCATTGGGCACTTGGGCAAGCGTATCGCTCAACGGTCTCCTGACCCCTCCTTAGTGTGAGCATGTTTTCAGTGGTACATAACTCCACTTCCGAGTATAGTGGCATAAGGAAGATGTCGGAATTTGAGTTTAAGGGTTTCCACTCCACTCGATCTAAACGCTCTAGCCCGCGCATAACGCTCCATGGGGATCCAACCTCTGTTAGACATCTCCACGGCAAAGGCGGCATAATTTCCAAGTGTTCATGCACCAAAGCAGGAAGGCAGGCATGTTGTAACTTTGATAATTTTTATTTTGTGTACATCCCTAGCCAAACTCGGATATTGTTCCTTCAAACTTAGCCAACTAATCAAATGATATTATTTAACGCCTTAAACACCTTTCCCAATCCCGCTTATGACAAACCAAAACCAATGTGCCCCCCCCCCCCCCCAAAAAAAAAAAAAAAAAAAAAAAAAAAAACAAAAAAAAACCCGCGATCTCTCGGAATCCCGAAAGTGGTGAAGACGGTGACGTCCCGAGCCAGTCGCTCGCGAAAAAGACAAGCTGAAAGAGCTCCACAATTGCGCGCGTTTCCAGCTTGTGCCGATGGGATCCACACCACAGCTCCACCCCCGATATATCCGTTCAATGGTAGAATTATCCCCGGATCCCGAATCCCGGGATCGTGGAGAAATATCGTGGGGGAAAGCCAGGAGGCGGGATTTTTGGACCCCCCAAAGCCCTGAACCCTATTCAGCTCATCCCGGGACTTGCAGCTGAGCGATATCGGCACCACCACCAACCACCATCAGCAACTCAGAGAGAACATCGTGAGTGTGTGAGGTAGGTAATCAGTGAGCAGAAGGGCTCGCTTGGTTGGAGTCAAGCGTTGTGATGGAGGAGGAGGAGTCGCCGCGGAGGGTCTTTCTTCTTTCGCTGCAAAGGAGAAATAACGGGTTAGTTGAGCGGTTTTGAGAGATGCGATGGATGAGAACAACAAACATACTGGGTATTCCGGTCGACAATGGTGCACTCCCACTTGGCACCAGCGGTGCGAATGTGGAACTTGACGCTACCGGTCTCGAGCAGGTTGCGGACCTTGGGGTCGTAGTGGGAGAGGTCAACCGTGCTGGAGGAAGCAGAGAGGTTGGGGGTGCTGGTGGTGGGTGAGGAAGACATCTTGATAGTGAGGAGATATGTGTGTGTAAGTGTGTGTAGAGCTGGCGCTTATATGGCAGTGGCTGAGAGTGAAGAAAGGTAGACGAAGGTCAGAGAAGTGAGGAGGCAGTCGAGATGAGTTTGGGAAGCTAGAGAAAAGGAAACGGGAGACGGGGCAGAGCGTAAATTATATAGACCAGGCACGAGGCACGAGGGGGAAGCCTCCAGAGCGCTGGACAAGGGGGTGGGCTGTCTGGCCCCTTCTCCTATCGGGTGTCACTAGCACGGGGCATCCATGGAAAGATACACACGGACTCGGGGACTCGGGTCTTCCAGTTCCTGGGGTCTCTCTGTGTGTGTATCGGAAAGTGGGTGTGGACTTGGTGGGTCAATAGGGGGAGCGCATACAGCCGAAGCCAAATCGCAGGAAGAGTTGCCCTAAGCATGAGCCATTTTGTTTAGCTTCAGGTACGTACCTATGTACCTTGATAGCGATCCGACACATCAAGCACGCTTGCATGCCTGGGTCTTCAGCCGGCTGAGTCCATGTTTTCTCTCGGTTGCAGCGAGAAGGTTGCAGAGATGTCTGTACTACTCAACCCTTCTTGCATTTCGTATTTCACAGATGGAGAATGGGGTTTGGTGTGGTGGCATCCCTATCTCGGCGCTTTTTCGAACCTGTAGCTAACTTGGGGTGGGATGCGAGGATGGAGAAGCGAACCACTGGACCCGCAGCTTAGGAACCCGGGCTCTCATGCAAGCACTTTGTTGCCGTGAAGCCGGGAGTCAGACATCATTATCCCAAGTTATGACATTGAGAATGGACATTAGCCAGTCGCGGTCAAGATTGACATGGTGCAGCTGGGTTCCCCAGCCCACACACCACACTTGACCCAGAAACCGGAAACCAGCCAGCCGTTTGCTGACCAGGCTGGGGTCAACGTGTGCGGGGGAGGAGAAATGGAGGTGGCATGTAGGGGGTAAATACCTAACACCTGTGTTGGTGTGTTGTGGTCGTAGGTGGTATCAACGGTAGGGTTACCGGCTTGGTATTGTAAGCCACGCCGCCATGATCTCCGTTCCCGTCTTGGCTGTAGAGCTTGAGTTCCAAAGTTCTCCAGCCAGCACGCAGGGCTCCAGAGTACGAATGGAAGCGCCAAGGTTCCTGTCTCGGGCGATCACATCGTTCTGGAAAGATGAGAGCTGATGAGCCGACCCCCGCAATTGCAGAACACCACACCGTGTTTGTGGCAGCAGGTTACGTGCGTGTAGTCATCTCATTTGTCCAGGCCTTGGCATGTGTCGAGGGCACATCGGAATATCATGCCCGAAAATGACAGAAAGAGAACTCTGAAGGCGACCTCGAAGCGGCTCTTGCAGAAGTGGCAATGGAAGGACGAGAGTGTGGCAGCAAGCTCTTGCGGCCGGTAAACCAGTTTGGAAGGAGATGTGGTGGAGGCGCTTACATCAAGATGATGAGATTGAGGATCTCCGGCCGCAACGCGGTGACATGTCGAAACACAGAACAGGCGTCATTCCATGTGAAAAAGAATGAGAAGAGTTCTTGGAGTGAGTCTCCGATCACAGATTGTGAGACGAATGCTGAACTGGATGTCGTGCAGGCCAGTGTCGTGATAACGACATTCTCACGGTGATTGAGGGTGTGTGGCCCTAGCTTGTCTTTCCCGGCGTCTTGGCTCGGCCGTTAGCCAATCACAAGCTGGGGCATTTCTCGGATTGGTAAGTGGCGGTGAAGTGGGGTATTTTACCACATCTGCCAAGCGAGCCAAGCCGGCTGCCAAGTCTCAAAGTCTGGCACTTGGACGACACCTCATTCCAGCGTCCTGATCGATAGATCTCAGCATCAGGACAATCGAGCATCACAAATACCGTCTCAATTCCAGACTCGGGAATAATGACGGATAATTTCACTCGCATACCCTCCTCTTTGTGGCGCGGGACTTCGACAGCCGGACTGGATTTTCTCGCCGTAGAAACACAGCAACTGCAGCTCCATTCGACTGCTCATTGGTTGTGTAAATGTTCTGTAAGCGCTCCCCTACCGAGTCATGAGGGAATTCCCAACCGTTTCCATGCTTTTTCTAGCCAATGCTTGGCTCGTCCTAATCTTGGGAGCCTCAGGCCTCCCGATTCACTGCATCACCCAGTACCTCCTATCATGCTCTCAAGTAATAAAGCCGAACACGCGAAGAGCACGGGCTCCCGAGGTCCGTTACCCACTATGGAATCCTGGCCTTCTTCTAGACGATTGATGAGGGAAAAAGTCTCGGGTGCCTGCTTCTGGCTATAGCTACGACCGAGACCATGGCAAGACAACCAACTAGGCTCGTGTCTTACGAGACCGCCTAGAGTTGGGCTCTCATGATTCGAGACAGTAGTTCTCTAGTTCTTGGGTTAAAATGGTGTTCAGGGTGCAGCAGCAACTACCACCAGGGATCCCTCGCCAACAACGGCGTGCCCTGGTCTCCACCATTGCGTACCGTTCCGTAATGGAGCGAGCTAAAGTGGCGAGCCGACAAATGGAGATATCCTCGTCCTTGAACCCCTAGGAGCAGAGACCGCGTGACGGAATCACTGGCTCAGGAGAACGGGTTGGGCTGCGCTGGCGCCTTGTTCACCTGTTCGTGGTCGCCTTGAGCTTGGGGCGCTTATCCGGTGCGCCGGAAACACTGGAGATTCCAAGATGTTTGTCGGTATATGACTGACCACTTTGTTGCCACGAAACTTGCTCGCGAATTGCTCACCCACCCCGACGAGCGGGTGGTTACCTTTCCGACATACAAACTGTTTCGGTTCCTTTCCACGTTGACTTTGCGAGCATCGGATCACATTTCAACTACGGCAGTCAACCCTAGGAGCGATGCTGCTAGTATCCGAGCATGCACTTCAACGGCTCGCCGCTCCAAATTCCTTCAAAAATTCGAAACGATCTTGATTCAAAGCACCATGGAATGGACCCCTTCCTTATTAGGAGACCTACAGGTAACATGCCTTGGCAACCGACACGAGCTTCCCATGAGACATACTGGAGATGCTGCTTAAGAGCCTCGTGCTCCTCACACCAAACAATGTCTAGACCATTCCAAGAGCCGCCAAGGCCTTGTTCAACATCAAACGTTACTTGAGATTAGGTGATTTTTCTGCACGAGGCGGATCGTACAACGCTGGCCAAGCCGGTGGTTCCGTATTGGAGTTCTTCTGAACAGCCAGTGGTCAGCTGGCTTCCCATCACAGCCGATGAATGTGAAGTCATCGCATTCGTACCTAGGTGGGCAGCATCTGGCACGTCGGTTCTGACAGCAAACGTGAACCACCAATCTGGTCTAGACCCTTGACACAAGCAAGCTGTCAATGACGACGCCCGTGCCACCTCCCAAGACGGAGGAAACCTACAACATAGGCTGACGAAGGTTCCCTAGAGTCCCCTGCCCAGCCGGGTGCTACATATGCGGTGCGACACGTTTGTCACATTATATGCCACCCTACTGCTTCCAGAGGAGTGTCAGTTGATTGTTGGTCTGGGTGTGGTTGTTCAACATGTGCTAGCAGAGGTCCTTCTGTTATCGTGAGTTTTTGTTACGTGAGTGGTTGGAAGTATCTGGGGAAACTTTGCATGAGTTTTGACCCATAGTAAAGGAGAGAGGGGGGGGTCGAAGCGCATATATGTCCAGCTTGGGAGACCTACATGCGTCCAAGCTTATGCATGGACCGGCTTGGGTCAGCCACGTTATGTGGTTCTTCCAACTTTGTATGGGATGCTGGCCAGCTTTGGAGGGGAGAATTTCCGAGTTGAGAATGACAAGCAGGAAGAACACCACCCCGGGAACAGGTCGGTAAAGACTTATACGGTTGGCTTTTGCCAAAACCCCACGTTTTGGCCCTACACAAGGTAATAGCTCGTGGGATATGGCTGTATGGAATAGGAAAAGATCAGCACACCTTCTTGTGGTTGATGGATTGACAGGTGGAGGTGAAGAACGCCAGACTCTATTAGGTACCTTATCCAAGATGGTGTAGAGAAAGTCAAACTCATCACATTAAAAGTTCCAGGCATGATAGCAATCGAAAGCAAAAGCAAAGATCTATCTGTATCTTGGTGTGCAAAACATAAGCAAACACTGATGGCAATGATCTGCTTCATCCCAACGTACCACCGAAACTTGCAGCACTCGGATTTTCACCTAAGCTGACAACAGTTCTCGTTTCGACGTATCCCGAGACTTTTGACAACCCTACCCTCAGGTGGGTAGTCAGCTTCTGTTTCTCAACAAAGAAGTTCTTGCCCGTAAGTGATTTTCTCATTTCCTTTCCAACCAGCTCAAATCAATTGTGACAAACGTCCATGTTTTTACACCCTTCATCTAGGAAAACCCAAACCTCAAAAGAACCACTACAAAGTGCCTTTTATACAACTCACAACTCTCACCCCCTTCTCCGCATTCCATCCTCTTCAAATAAGAAAGTTTTACAACATTGGAGGGTATTCATTATACCTGCGCACCACACCACCTTACCTACCTGATGGACAATTCTCCATCGACACCCACCTCACTTCATTTCACCCATCTAAACAACAATCCCTCACTTACACAACCCGTTCCATCATGGCACATTAAAACTCACATTCCCTTCTACTCCATCAGTTGGTCCTGTTGCCACGCTGTAGTCTCGTTGATACGGCAAGAAGAGAAGGTGGAGTAAGGGGATATGATATAGCGATGACGCTGCTCTCTCATCCATGTGCGCATCTCCCTCGGTAACCTTCAACCTAGTCAACCAACCAGAACTGACCTGATTTTCCCTCATAAGCCTATCTTATAGCAAGCTCTAGATTTGCTTACAGGCCCCGGTATTCACCTCATACCACATCAAGAAATGCCCATATAGCCTCACTTCAAAGGAAAGCACGCCGGAACCAAGAGTTGGGATCATTACAATCATCATCGTTATTTATCTCACAGCACCCCAAACAATTACTATCGAAAAGTCCGGTTACGCCGTACAAGTACAGTCTATAAACAAAGTTTGGTATCTCTTTTAAAGCTTCTCGATAATCGCATCCGTGAACTGCTTGGTGGAAGCCTTGCCACCAAGATCACCAGTAAGAGCCTTGCCCTCGGCAAGGGTGGCGAAAGCCGCCTTCTCGATGCGGTCGGCGTACTCGTTCAGGCTCATGTGTCTCAACATCATCATGGAGCTGAGGAGGAGAGCGGTGGGGTTGGCAAGACCCTTGCCGGCAATATCAGGGGCGGAACCGTGGACGGCCTCGAAGATGGAGCACTCGTCGCCAATGTTGCCGGAGGGGGTCAACCCGAGACCGCCAATGAGACCGGCGCACATGTCGGAGAGAATGTCACCGTACAGGTTGGGCATGACGAGGACCTTGTCGTTGTAGGGGATGGGGTCGGTAGTCATCTTGAGGCAGGTGTTGTCGAGGAGCTCGGCGTCGAACTCGATATCGGGGAACTCCTTGGCGATGTTGTGGGCGCACTGGAGGAAAAGACCGTCGGACATCTTCATGATGGTGGCCTTGTGGACGACACGGACCTTCTTGCGGCCGATGGAGCGGGCATGCTGAAAGGCGAACCGGAGGACGCGCTCGCTGGCCTCGCGGGTGATGAGCTTGATGCTCTGGACGACACCATCCACCACAACGTGCTCAATGCCGGAGTACTCGCCCTCGGTGTTCTCGCGGATCAGGACGGTGTCGACGTTATCGTAGGGGGTCTTGTATCCAGCAACCGAGCGGCAGGGACGGAGGTTGGCGAAGAGGTTGAAAGTGCGACGAAGGGTCAAGTTGAGAGAGACGTGGCCCTTGCCGATGGGGGTCTGCAAGCCCATGTTAGAATGCGCCAACTTACACGATAGAAGTGGGGGCGGGGCATACAGCAAGAGGACCCTTGAGGGCAATCTTGTTTCTCTTGATGCTCTCGATGGCATCGTCGGGGATAGCAGTCTTGCCATCCTTGAGGATGGGGTCGACGTTGATGGGCTCCCAGGAAATTGGCGTCTGTTCTTTTGTTTAGTCTTTGTGCTTTGTAGAGGTGGTATCGGATGAACGGAAGCTGTCGCGAAACGTACCTTGGCGGCGGCGAAGATGTCCTTGACGGCAACGGCAATCTCGGGGCCAATGCCATCACCTTCGATCAAACTGACTGTGTAGTTACCCTGGGATAGTCAGCCAGGCGTTTTGTTTTGTCGGCGAGGTGTCAAGGCTTGATTTTTGTTTGAGTGATTTTCAAGCCCCTCTTTGCGGCAAGCTGTCGCATGCGCCCCTCTGAGACCAACACATACCTTCACATCCTTCTTTCCCTCGTACTTGGCGACCTTCTCGGAGTATAGTCTCTGGTTCTGTTTCGAGGGACCGGTATTAGCTGTGTGATTGTGACAGTGAGCTGAGTACAAGTTGGGATTCTTTGTCGCACCTGCAGCGAAAGAGTGACGGCCGCGCGGGGAGCTGCGCGGAAGGCCTGGCGCTGCGCAGGGACAGCAATGGCACGGAGGGCGAACATGGTGACGGTCTGATATGAATTCGTGGTTGGGTAAATGCCCGTCTCAAACAAGCAACAGGGCAACAAATGGAAAGAAAGAGCGGCAGACCAAGAGGAAAATCGTCAAAGTTTAGGGAAGCAAGAATGGCAGAGAGTTTTAGGTGCCAGGTTCCTAGAAGAGCAGGAGGATAAAAACCGACCTCAATGCAACCAACTGAATCCACCAGCTGATGCAGGTTTTGGCAGCGACGCAACGGGCAGCGCCTGATGGCCTGTGCTTTGCAGGGACAGGGCCAGTGATAATGAGACCGAGCTGACGGAGCTTCGCTGCTGAATCTGTTCAATTACGTAGCCGATAGCGATAATTACTCACTCACCGCCCGAGGTCGCCTTCCATATCTTCCATATGGCCGGCAGAATCGACGCTTTTCTTCGGCCCTACACAGGCGGTGAACACTTGCCCTTCTTCACCCGATAACGCCGCCGGACCTTTTCGTTTCCGATGCTCGACCTCCACACGGCACGCGGGATGCCAAGCTCCAAGCTCCAATCCCTGCCACCCCGCCGAGACCCCTGTACGACGCCAACCGCAACGACTGCATTGACAGCCGCGGACGCATCACCAGAAACCGACGACATCGACACAATGGAGCACCGCCACGATGCATGACTGATGAATTACATGTCCCCTTATCAACGAGAGATTCTAGTATAATACCAGTCTCCGATAGAGCAGAAGTCATCGCGACATCGGCGCCATGGCTGACATCGAGCGAGAGCGGGCCGTTCTCGACTTCTACCAAATATCATCGCTGAAACCTGAAACGCTGGTCCAGTGGCCAACAGAGAAAGACCGCGACAGCGACGCCTCCGAAGATGAGAGTGTCAAGAAAAAGGCGAACAGGAGGAAGTCGAGATACCAGGCATTGGAAAGGGCTGTGAGCACCAGGAGTAGCTTCGTCCCTGGTTCTGAGACTTCAGGGAGTGGTGTTGCGAATTTGGTGCAGCGAGACGAGCCAGACCCCCTAGGGTCAACTGACAGTGTTGTTCGGACATTGAAACAGCTGGGGGTTCCTCTTCAAGATGACTTGAAGCTTCGTAAGTTTGTAGGATATCGTGTTTTTGATATACCAAGATACTTACTTGGACATGTTCTCAGGCAACCGATTCCTCCTCTCCTCGACGACCTTCTCCCCAGCGCTCTTCCTATCCCAAATGCACGCCACAGCCGATACCCAATCCCTCCTCAACGGTCTAGACATACTGTCTCGATCGATCGACCAAAAATCCGCCTCTTTGAAAGTGCTCGTCGAATCCAATTTTGAGCGCTTCGTCCGCGCCAAAGCCACCATCGACAATGTCTACAAAGAAATGAAATACCGCGGGGTTGATCCCACGCCGCCTCGGGCCAGGGCGCACTCTCGACATGCCAGCAGGAATAGTTTTCGGAGTGGCAGCGGTGCGCCCATGACGAGCCCCCTGAACCCTGCGACGGACCCTAGAAAGAAGAACGCTTTGGCGAAAGAAAGCGAGTACGGTATTTTGGGTATCAAAGCGCCATTGCTTGATGTATCGGCCAAGGCAGAGGAGGTTTGGGGGCCAGCTCTCGGTGGCCGGGAGAAGGAAGAGCATTTGAAAACTGTGGTCTCGTCGCTGGATAGCTACAAGGAGTATGTTGAGATCAGTGCAGCTATCGCTGACAGCATCAAGCGCAATGATCATGAATCATTGGTGGAGGAATACACAAAAGCGAGAAGATTTGCCGAACAAGCAAAGCAGCTTGCGCAGGAACTCGAGGGGTCGCAGCCAGATGAGGACCAGGTGTATCGTATCGTACTGGCAGCGCGCATGTGGCATGACGTGGAGGAACAAATCAGCAACCTCAAACGTGATATCTGGAGGAGCTTGGTATCTCCATACAACATGGCAAAGCCAGACTCTGGGAAGTCGGGTGACCAGCATATGGAACTGATCACCCTCCTCCTGGAGCTCGGTGTGGAAGACAACCCCATCTGGGTGTGGCTGCTCAGTCGTTACGACTACTTGAAGAGCAAGATTCAGTCGACGACGGAGCGGTCCAAGGTCGAGATTGAGATCCTGAGGCGCCGTCTTGCCAATTCTGAGAAGCCGAGCCCTCAGACGATTGCTTCTCATATGCGAACTCTTGGACGTCAATCCCTCGAATCAAAGACTAAAACCTTTGACTCCCCTGACATTGCCGAGTTGTGGGAGCTCAACGTGGCTTATATGAGCAACTTGCTCTCCTCTCAGGGGATTTTGGGAGAGGTTCTCGAGTTTTGGCAGACGGTTCAGGGGTTTATTGAGGGGAAGACGCAGAGGAGCTTGCCGGTTGGGTATAGAGGCGAGTCGAAGGAGCATCATCGGTTGTCTCAACAGGGCACGGTTGATCTCCAGAAGGGCGCTGTGGAACTGGTCAGTTTGATTCGGGAGAGTGTGTTGATGTTTTTTGCTGGGCCTCCGCCAGAGGATATCTCGTTGCTGTTCTCGCCTATGCCGCAGACGCCGAGCACGCCGGGGTATGGTGGGAATTTGACACCGCGAGACCCGAGGTTCAATCTTGATCCGAATAATATCCCGCCACCGTCGCCGAGGAGAGGGGAGGCTTGGGAGAAGTTTGCGTTTTGGCCGCCGTGGTCTAATTCGTTGAGTGGTGTTCACTACCTCGCTCGGATGTTGGTTCTTGTTGGTGCGGCGGCGTGCGATATGGCTTCTATTGAACCGGTCGGGCAGGGAGATGCAGCCGAAGTCGAGCGGGTTAAGACCCTGGTTGGCGTGGCAAGGGAACGATGCGTGACTGCGTTGTGCGCGGCGTGGAACAGGGACGCCGAAAACATCAAGTACGTGGAGGACTGGAACAGGTCCCCGGACAGAAAAGAGGTGACCAAGATGCCTGCCAGTTTCAAGGCGTTTGAGGGGGCGTTGTTGGCGGGTATGCAGAACATTCTCTACATCTCGGAAGCTATGGACAAACCGGGTGCTGGGGAGATTGTTCTGCCTCCGCCGCCGAAGCTGTTGCAGATGGTTAGAAGCCAGTATGTGACGACGCTGTACAAGGCGCTGAGCGGGATGGTGGAGAATGCGGAAAGGCCGGTGAAGAAGGCGGATGATGAGTGGACGGTGGATGTGGATGGGTATGTGCTCGTTAGCAGTGCTGCTGCGCCTAGGGCGTCGACGGCGGTGGGAGGGAGTACGATTGATGCTGGTGATCGGGTATGTTTATTTTTCCCCCTCTATATCCATGAAGTCACTGACCGCAGTAGAACGTCCGCATGCTATTAACCCTCTCCAACCTCTCGGCCCTCCGCACCGAAATCGTCCCCGACCTCAACACCCAGTTTGAAAACGCGTTTAGCGTCAAACTCACCGATGAGACAAAAACCATCCGTGACGTCCTCAGTCAAATCGATGCTCGGCTCTTCCAATCCTACACCCGCCCCGCCATTGAGACACTGAAACGCATCATCCGCGCCGGAGTGTCGGATCCAAACTGGGCGCCCTCCTCCCCGTCCCGGCCAAAAGAAGTCCGTCCTTATGTCTACGAGGCGCTCCTGTCTCTCGTCCTCGTCCACACTCAGGTATCGACCACAGCCGCGACATTGACCTCCCAGGTCCTGTCTTATCTGCTCGAACAAGCCTCGAAGGAACTGCTGGAAGCTTTCAAGTCGAGGCAGCGGTATAACCTTGAAGCACTGATGCAAGCAACATTGGATGTTGAGTTTGTGGCGCAGACGCTGAGCCATTACACTACTGACCGGGCAAGCGAGCTCCAGAGCCAGATTTATCAGGAGTTGGATGGGAGGACAGATAATGAGGCTAGGGCGAGGTTGCAGGGGGAGTTGCCGGAGATGAGGGCAGTTCTGAAGAGGTTGAGGGAGGCGAGTAAGAGCGAGTTTGCTTGTTTTAGGAAGCCTAAGAGGCCGGTAGGAAATGGGTTGGAGAGGAGGGAGACCGGGGGGAGTGTGGGGAGTTTGTGAGGAACGTTTTATGGATATTGAACTAAGGATCATTTCAGCAGAGCAGGTTAGGCATGTTAGTTGGGGATTTTCAGGGGGGGTTATGTTGGAAGAGAGAAGGAAAGTAGGTTATGGGAGTTAGTTTGGTGGTTAGATGTTTTGATAAGTCAGAGTGGTTTTGAAGAAGAATGTCTTTTGTGTGATCTTGGGCGTTGTTGTAAGTTGGGATATTGGAACGAGAAACTAGGAATGATACGCAAGAGAACCTGAGATAATAGACAAGCAAAGCCGGGACAAAGTTGGGATCGTATGCAGGAAAACCTCGGGTTATGCTTGGATAAATTCTTTCCATGTGTTTGGACTGTAAGGACAGACAGGCAAGTTCAGCTGTATCAAATAAGAGAGAGAGAGAAACCCTTTCCAAAGCGCCCTATCTATGTTTCCAGCACCCCCCCCCCCCCCCCCTCCGCCAATGATTTGTAGATCATATGCTTTTACTTTTAAATATGCTGCTCCTTTCAATATTGGTGAGATAAGTGGTCATCTTTACTTGGTCAAAGACATGTGTTAAAAGAGACGGAATAGTGACAAACATCTCTGGGAACGTGATCGCCAGATGAGTAAATATATATAGCGCCGTCCGTTAAAGCGATCCGTGGAAAAAAAAACGAAGTAAAAAAACAGCAAAGCAGCAAAGAAAAGGGCCTGCAAGTAGGCCTAAGATTGCAAATCCAATATAAATAACCAGGGCGTCTTGAAAGGTCATCTCGTCAGCAAATCTGGTTGCTTCTACATTAATGTGAAGATAAGAGTGTTCATCAGTGCCTGCGTATCTCATACCTCATGCTTTAACACATTGTGTACAAGAAAAAAACAGATATCTTCATTTTTATACTTGGGTATTTTTTGGTCTATTGAACCATCCGTATCAGCGCCGGAGAAAATCACCTCCTACTCCTTCCCACTTCCCTGCTGGATTTCGTCGACAACACCCCAAGTCATACAGTAACTCCATCATTATCTTTCATTTCCGCTTACTCCCTCCCAGCCTCCTGCAAAACTCCCCATTCATTGTAGTCGTACAGTACGCTTGGTACATGTTGTGTGGTGAAATATATATGTCGTGTGCTTTTTTTAGGGTTTTGCGCTTTTGGTGTTTTTGTGATTTGGTATCCGACAGCGTAAGAAATATAATGTCCGGTTTGTGTTGTTTGATTCCCCCCAACTGTCCAGGTGCAGGTATCCATTCGAGCTCATGTCAAAAAGCCCTCCCATCACTCCAACTCCCGCCTTTCGCTTCCAAGCAAGACAAAGCCAGATTAAATAGATCATCAACTGGGCAAACAAAAACAATGTTGGCCCGACATCTCTGAGAAATGAAAAAAAAAGCCATGTTGATGTTTAGTGCCTCCATCCAGCCCTCTAGTCTGAGGATGGTGGCAAGAGAAGCGTGGAGCAAAAGAGAAGCTCAAATGATCGGGGGTCCGTCGGCGAGAAGTTCGGTTGGTCTTGTTTGGCTTTTACTGTAGCAACTGTACGTCATGACATGTTAGTTTCCCATCCATTGAACCAGAGAGAGCAAAAAAGGTGCTTACAGTCCAAGTCAATGGCCTCAAAATAGGCCTGGATCAACGGGTTCGCATCATCAGTCACCAACTTCCCATCAGACTCCCGACGTGATGTGCGTGGAAGCGCTTTACGAATCCCTAGCAACATGTGCAACAGCTCGGCGATGACGGAGCCCTGCTGGGCGAAGCTGCCTGGGTCCTTCTCGAGCGGCCACTGGCCCCTTAGGTTCGGCTGTTCCCAAGCCCGGAAAGCCCAGATGGACTTTTCCACGCAATTGAGCAAGATCAAAACGGCAAAATACATGTTGTAGTCAATCTTGACTTTGCTGTCTTGCAGCACACGCTGCATGCCAGTCAACAGCGCTTTGCTAGTGGCCGCTGCTTTTCTCTCTGTGGCCGCGGCAAGCTGAAGACAGATTGTATGGAACAATTCGCCATCTGTCTCTTCCTTGATGATCCTGGGCTGAAGCTCGTTCTCCCCGTTCTTGACGGTGATGGTCCACTGTCGCTCGCGATCCAGTATTTCAACCAGACCCCACAACTCAAGGGACTTCTTGAGAAGCTCATCATTGGTTCTTGTCGCAACGTCGACGGCAGTCTGCAAAGTAATGCGCATAAACTGTGATGGCTCGCGCCGAATCATTTCTGGCAAGACCTCGCGCATGTACGTCTCCACTCGAGCAGGAACGTCTTGGTTGTCGTTGTCAAGCATGGCGATGTGGTAGCTGGAGGGATGGTCTTCTGCTATGCTTGCATCAAGCAGCTTCCCCTCCGCATCCCTCTCAGGCTCGCTCTGTAGAACGAGCAGCTGAAGTCGAGACTCGTAGTCCGGGAAATGACAAGCTTCAATGAAGATTCCATGGTGTTGAAGAGCCACAGTATGCTTGATCCCATTTACCCGGGCCTGGGCGAGGACTATTTGTACTCCGGCAGAGTACAGGTCCAACTGTTCTGAGAACTTGGTGCGCACGCACCCATTGCGCCACACGCGAGGTGATAGCACTTTGCGACAGGTATCACAGGGCGAACCCTGAGAGCACGTCTTTCGCAGCACGCGGCAACGAATGCAGGCTCCAATCTTGCGGACTTCCTGGACCTCCTTTCTCCTGTCAGGGTTGAACCGAGCGCGAGAATGTCGCGACTTGGCACCATTGGCGGTGTCGAGGCGGAACCCTCCCTTCGCGTGGGGCGCAGGAGGTTGAGGCAACGGGCTGTTCGGAGGCATCTGAAAAGAAGCCGCCGCGTAGTTGCCATCTACCCAAGCCGGCGCATCGCTCGTTACCGGAATCATAGGAGCATTGGGTATGGTAGTGACTGGAATTCCAGAACTCTGGATCAGGGACTCGGGAAGCGCAGGCGGTGTGGGCGTCGGCGGTGGTTGGTCCTCCAGCCCAGACTGCTCAGGGGTCGAGATATTGCTGTTCTCGGCTACGGCAGCAGCTACGGCAGCAGCAGCAGCCGCGGCCACAGCGGCTGTATTCGCTTGACTCGCAGCCTCTGTCACGGCCGCAACAGTCGCCTCATCGGCTAGAAGCTCGGGATCCAGGAATGCTGGGTGCAGGCGAGCAGTCGCAGCAGCAGCCATTGAAATGTTGGCAGAATCGGTATTGGCTTCATTTTCTGCGCGTAGTATTTCTTGGAGTCGCTCGTCGGTAATGAGGCCTCTGTCGCCGGCGTTCGGCGACGGCGGCTCAACTGAGAATGGCGGTCAGCAAAGCATCTCCCCAACATTTTGTTGCAAAACCCACCCTTCGGGTCTTTCTGCGCGCCAATGTCCTGATTCAACGGCGGATTGTCAAAATTGAATTGATCTTGCATATCAAAGCGTTCTCCAGGCTGTGCAGTCCCCAAATGGGTATTTGGGATTGCGCCCGTCATCTGGCCGCGATCGTCATTCTTCTCATTCAAGTCGATTTGTCTCGAGACCTCAGCCAGCACTCCAAGAGCAGTCCAGTCGCGCGACGTCATAGGAAGGTCGACCGAAGAGCCATCGGAGACCTGGGGGTGAGCATGAGCCTGCTGGCTCTGCTGGAATGTCTTGGATGCATGGCCCATCCCCGAGAGGGTGAGCAACGCGCTGACTCGATCGGCTTCGCTGATGGCAGGGCATTTCTTGGTGAGATGGCTCGTCAGGCTGTCAAGGCGACCGCGAGGGAAGTGTTCACCACATCTGCATTGATTCCACGAGAGAGAGTTAGCAATTGAACATTGGACGGCGAGGTCAGTGTGTCGCAATATAAAGGCGGTCGGGTCTGGCGGTGGCCGGTAGGCGGTGGGCTTACGATTTGCAGGTATGAGGGTAGCGATTGCTCTGGTCCTGCAACTTGGGTCCTCTTTCGAAGTATTGCAGAATCAGGGCATTAGGCCGTCTGCCCATTGTCGCGATCAAACGGCCGGCCGGGCGGTCTGTGGGGCGAAAGCTATATACGTGCGGTGACGGTTTACAGCGAGAGTCGGAGAGGGGTCTTTTGGTGATGTGAAAATACTGCCGGTTTAAAAAAGTTGGCGGTCAGAAGGTTTGGTCGTCCAGTCCTTGCCGTGTTGGGATGGGTGCTCAGCCCAGCCAGCCCAGTGGGTCTAGTGGGTCACGTGGCTGGCCCGACTGCCGGGTTCACCAGCCACACTCACTACGGTAATACAGCACGGATTGAAATGCTCCGGTAATACGAAGAAAAGTAGCACACCAAGACCAGATTATCCGTCTGGGACTTCTAGGAAGTATCAATTCCCAAGATGCCAAGTAAATATCCAAGAAAGTCTGTCATCACGAGCCTACCCCTCTAGGCATGAGGTCAACACACACCTGTTAATGAACTGCGGCATCCACACGGGTAAATATCGCTGTATGGTGTGTAACGAATTACCTGCATGCCGGTCATCAAAAAAGAATTCCCCTACCCCGGTTGGCATCCCGCCCGTCGGGTTCTTGGCAGGCGTCAGTTAACGATGACATGAAGCCTAGTTGCTGGGGTCCCATTGTGTGCTGGACTGTGCTGTGCTGCGCTGTTCTGGCATATGAAGCATGCGGACGCCTCGGGGCACACACGCAGGCGGCATCCTCAAAACCCCGATTGCTCAGCCTCCTCCTCCCATGGATCACCGTCCACATCCACAGCTATCTATTTGTGTTCCGTTCCTGAGAAGCCGACCGTCTCACCTTCCGGGCCCTCAGTGACCTCACCATGTGTGAACACCCCCTTTATAACAAGGGCACGCTAGAAAGGATAAGCTTTAATTAGCTAACTGAGCTCCATCTCCCACAACACCATCCCAGTATTGCAACCAGCCAAACCGGATCCAGAACATTTTCAGTGCCCTTCTCGAACAAATCTCGCCTCTTGCAACTACATTCCCTCAAGTCTCAGCACCAGTGTCGTCCTGCCAACTCAGCACATTGGCTCACTTGGCTCATGATCGGACCAATGTTCTCATGAAAATACTGTGTACCCGAAGACCAACACAATCTTTACCGAACCTTCCGTCTGTTTGATACGGCAACTTTCGCTACCTTGGGCCGATGATCTACGTCACATATTTCCTACCGATTTGACGCGCAGTCATAGTCACGGGCAAAACAAAACAACGATGCTTCTCCTCCACCAATCCGGCAGCGTCAAGATTGGCGAGGTGGTGCGCTACACAGTCACTTACACCCCCTCGGCAGATCGCATCCTCCCATCGCCAGAGTTCCTGTACTTGCGCATCAAGAATACTTGTGCCATTGCTCTTCGCGCAGCCTTCGTTCACGGTCCTTACACACTCTCGGTTGCCGCCTACCCATCCCATTTCGATCCGAACGAGAAGTTTGAAGAGCCTCGTCGCTATGGCGTCCCCGAGTTCGAACCAATGCTCAAGGCCGGCGCGGCCTGGAACTGCCACTTGGTAGTGCCCGACAATATCAGACAGTCTGCCGGTGAAGGATGCAGTCAACATGGATACCTTGGGAAAGGTCCAGAGTACGACGGGGAGAGTGTATCTTGGATCATCGAGGTTGCGTCGCAAGTGGTTTTTTCGACTTCGGCGGCTGTGCACTACGAAGTTCTGTTGGCACGAGACGAGAAATCGTTGAACCTGGGCTCTGTTGTACCTGTAATAGGAGGTCAGTCACAAGCACCACAGCCAGGGCGGGTCAGCGACTTCCAACAGAGTGCGGGTGCTATCAAGGACCATCCGGCGCAACAAAAAGGTGTTTTCTCCAGGGCAGTCCACCTGAAAGTTGAGGATACAGCAAGTTTGTGGAACACGCCCCAGCTTCCAGGATGGGACGACATAGGTTGGCTACGGGCAAGGAGCGAAGGAGGAGCTGATGCCCCAGTAGAGCCTGTGATGGCCAGTGGCAAGCCCGAAGACAGGCGCCCCAGACGGTCATTCAAACAGAGAAAGGTCCATCTCGTGATTCTCACACACGGCCTGCACAGCAATCTGGGCGCCGATATGTTGTTTTTGAAGGAAAGCATAGATGCTGGAGTCAAAAAGGCCAAAGCGGATGCCAAAGCCCGAAAAGCCCGAGAGCGGGCAGCCAAGAAGAAAGAAGCAACGCCTGCCGGGGCAGACACTGAAGGAAAAGCTAATACCGAAATCCCCGAGTCAGTGGGCGAGGAAAATAAGGATGAAGATGAGGAGGACGAGGACGACGAGGAAGTCGTAGTACGCGGATATTCTGGGAATGCAACAAGGACAGAAAGAGGTATCAAATACTTGGGCAAACGGTTGGCAAGACATATTTTGTCCATGACTTATCCAGACCAGCCCTGTCTCCCAACCGCGAAAGCAGCTTCGGAAGCAATCGCTGCCACACTCAAGGCAAGCTCTCAGAAAAAGAATGGCGGCGAAGAGGCCCACAAACACAGTACAATCCACCATGCTCCATCTCCGAGCAATCGACTCTACAAGTTCACCAAGATCAGTTTTATCGGCCATTCACTTGGTGGTCTTGTACAAACCTACGCTGTTGCTTATATTCAGAAACATTCACCGCAGTTCTTTGACCTGATCGAACCTATCAATTTTATCGCCATGGCCACACCCTTCCTCGGGCTGAATCACGAGAATCCCCTGTACGTCAAATTCGCTTTGGATTTTGGTCTTGTTGGAAGGACAGGCCAAGACTTGGGTCTCACTTGGAGAGCTCCAACGATTGCGAGAAATGGTTGGGGTGCACTCGTGGGCAATCTTGGGGAACAAGCACACAAACGGGTGTATGGCGAACATCAGCCGGAGTCCAAACCTCTGCTCCGTATCCTGCCCACCGGACCAGCACACAAAGCATTGAAAAAATTCCGAAACCGAACCGTCTACTCAAACGTGGTAAATGACGGAATTGTACCGCTTAGAACTAGCTGCCTCTTGTTTCTCGATTGGCAGGGCCTGGGACGGGTGGAAAAGGCACGAAGAGAAGTCGGCTTGGTCGAAGCTGTTGTACAAGCCGGGTGGGCAGAATTAACAGGCGCAAATGTCACCACTCCACGACTTGCACCATGGTCACCAGAAAACAACGAAAAAGAAGAGGCCAACGAGACGGGCAAAACCACACCTACAGACACAGAGGAGCTTCTTGAAGTGCCTCAGCCACCGACTAATGCCATGTTGGAGGATGATCGACAGAGTCTGAGATCTGCTGTCGTCAGCCCTTTTCAAGAACAACCGGCTTCTGCAGACTTGCAACAGCTGTCAAATTCGACGACAAACACTTCCAACCCCTTATCTGGCCTGTTCAACTTCTTCCGGACCGAAAGCCCCAAGCCCCAACCGCCCCCCTCCCCGAAGATAAATAAGATTTATCAACGAAGTCAGACTCTCAAGGTTGAGAGCGGCTCTACCTCTCTGTCGGTTACCTCTTCGTCCACGTCTAAAGTGACAAGTGGGACTGAGCTTGGAGATGATGCGGAGGGCCTGACAGCACCACCAAGAACATCAATTTTTGAGTCGGCCGGTGACTTGCTTAACCCAAAATTACCAACCGTTGAGTATCTCATCGATCCATCAAAGCGGCACCGAACCATCTTCCATGACAGAATCTACCACCCATCCGATATCCCTCCACCGCCAGTCAAGGACCGGACGTCGACTCTCCAGATCCGCCGTCGCTCTCTCTCTCGGTCCAGTAGGACGGCCCTGAGCGAGAGCAACTCCCCTCTCGGATCTCCAGGCATTCAGCACAAGGACACTGGCCTTTCTCAGCAGTCGGAACAGTCCACCAAATCGATGCCAGTAGACTATGAATCTACCGTCAACTCTGCACCCAGCTCGTCCCACGACGAACCAGAAGTGGTCGACTCCTCACAGATGCGAGTTGAAGAAAAGATTGCGCGCGCCTACCATCGCGGTCTGTCCTGGCGAAAGGTTTTGGTGAAACTAGAACCTGACGCGCACAACAACATTGTGGTTCGCCGCATGTTCGCCAACGCTTTCGGCTGGCCGGTCATCCACCATCTCGTACAGTCTCACTTTAGTGACGAAGCTATGGCAAGAGTAAGGGACGAGGACGAGCCAGGTGTGGAAAGAGCCAAAGGGCTAGACCAAAGCGCGGATGAAACAGGCCGGGAAACGAAGGAAACGATTCGTGGTGGTGACCATCGGGGTAGAAACGTCACGGTGCGCGAAGGGGATTCATCTCACGATGACGACATCATCAACGCGGAACGGTACGATGTCGTTCCTGAACTTGCGCCGAGTCCGAGGTCGCCAAGGTCGTTGAGTAGACAGGGGAGCACCAATGCTTTGGGTGTCTTTTCCAGCACGAACCCGACAACCCCAACAACGGCGACGCGACCCCCGATCGATCGATACGACTCCATGTCCTGGAGCGATAGAGACTGGGCAGACAGCGCAGACGAAAGTGATGAGAATGGTGGGGGGGCGAGCTACTGGAGCAGGATGGCTGCTGGGGCAAATGTGAAGAAACCCCAGCCTAGCCCTTCTCACACTCACCCTTTCCCATCCTCCTCTGCTGCCACGACCCCTACCCCGGCGGATCCAAACCCGGGTGGTGGTGGTAATGCTGACAAGAAAGGGAGAACAGTTGCTGTTGCTGCAGGAGGGAGTGTAGAACAGCCGGGACCGTTGACGCCGACGGGGTTTATGATGAGGAGTGTAAGTCCGTTGAGCTGGAATTGGACCGAGAAGATTGTGGGGAGGGGGAAGACGGGGAAGAGGACGAGTAGGAGTTTAAGTCCCGGACGGGGGAATAGTGTGTTGACGACGCCGACGGCTAGTACGCCGGGACTGGGGTTGTTGAGTAGACCTAGTTTGGCGTTGAGTCAGGAGGGGTATTTCCCTGGGCAGGATAGAGGGATGGTGGGGGAGGGGGAGGGGGAGAAGGGGGGGAAGGATAAGGATGTTTGAGGAAGCCCGTAGGAGAGAGGTGGGTTGTATGGCTTGGCAGAGCAGAGCGGTTGTTTGGGAGCCCGGGAGAAGTAGTTTTGGTTTAATAGGCATTATTCTTGAGGCATTGAATAGCATAGGGGATGCCTGAACAGATGTTTTTGCTACATACTTGTGGTGACTTGAGTTCTTGTTGGATTTTGAATGTTCTACGGTTCGGCTTTGGAGTCTTCATCCTTGGCTTTTTACTGGCCTGATTCCAACAACGCATTTCTCAGGTCTGTTGATTCGAGTGATTA
Organism: Podospora anserina S mat+; assembly: GCF_000226545.1. Classification (NCBI taxonomy): domain Eukaryota; kingdom Fungi; phylum Ascomycota; class Sordariomycetes; order Sordariales; family Podosporaceae; genus Podospora; species Podospora anserina. Next base: position 1,378,093 of record NW_001914857.1, read on the forward strand.
GTCACCCGGTCATAAAGCAGCTTCTTTGTTCACCAATCTGGTAGTTGCCGCCCAGGTGTTCGCTTCAGGATTTGAAGAGCCTTTCTCCCTACACAAATGCAAAGATCACCTGATCAACTCACCAAATCACCATAATAGGGCGTGTGGCTCAGTTGGTAGAGCGTTCGCTTAGCATACTCACCTGTATGCGAAAGGTCCTGGGTTCGATTCCCAGCTCGTCCACATCCTTTTGCTGCTTCCCCCCTCTCTTTCACTTGAGGGGGTGGGGCAGGACTTCTTTTTGGCTGATCTGGCAAACCTGGACTTGGGACATGGTGATCATTGCTTGTTTCCTGTTCTTGGGGAGATTTGGTTGTGTGAAACAGTCATCATCATCATCAACCGGGAGTCCGAATAAGAACCGAGTCGTCCGGTTCGGCGACTTTTTGGGTTGGTTGGTCTTTGCGGGAAGCTGGGATGGCCAGTGTTGGGAGCCGGTCACGCAATCCCGAGTGCGGTAGCGAGGTGGTGGGGTTTTTTTGATGTTTTTGTTAGTTTGAGGTTCCAGAGACTGGGAGATGAACGAGGTGTGGGGTTTTTGGGTTCTGGTTCCTGAGGCTAGTAGGTGGTTGAGGTGACTGTCAAGATGTCAAGCCGGACAGAGGTGAAAAAAACGGGCTGACGGGTAAGACCCCGGGTAGGCGGGAAGGGCAAGGGGAAGGGGTGGGGGGTTGTAACCAGGTTTCTCATGTGCTGTGTGTGATTCTGTGATTGATGGGACCTCGTCTGACACCTTGCCTAGCCTTAATTTATGTATGTAGGTATGTATGTATGTATGTATGTATGAAGAGCTGTCGTGGAGGTTCTTCCAGGTTGGGACGGCTGCAGCCGAGTTGACCGCTACTTGCATACCTCTTCTCACCACCCATCGACAGTCAGGGTGCGCCTGGCACTGTGTCGATTGTTTGAAGGTGGGATGAGGGAATGTGTTGTCGACTGCATGACTGAACAGCACCGCCTTGTTGTTGTTTAGCCACGATGGCAGGATATACCCCGGGGAGGTCCCCATGGTATGGACCATTCAAGAAACTCCCAGATGTGCTGGCTAGTTGACAATTACTGTTTTTCGCTTCAGGTTTCTGTTCTTGAAAGTGTCGACAAGAGAGCCATTCGAGAGTGCGGGGTCCACCGGGCGCTGGCACGAAGTTCGGGGTCCTCTCACAGAAAAGAGGATGGGCCCGATTTACGAACGTGGGGAGAGCAGCGTCATCCAATGACAATTACTCCGGGTACGGCGAGCTTCGAGCACCTGCATCCACCTTGGAAGGTCATCGATCCGCGCACTGTGTGCTAAAGCGCCGGTGCACTCCCGCTCCCGGTCCCAGTGGTGGCCTTCCGTCTGGCTTTCTGCTTCCCTCTTCCCACCTCCCACCCAGGCTTCGGGTGGTGCTTTCATCACGCCTTTTTCCTTTTTTTTTCTGGGTTTTTGTCTCCAGTTTTTTCCTGTTTCTCCTATCATTGATTCAGTCACCGTTCTCCTCGGTCTAGGAAGTTCGAGAAACGTACCTCACACGGTGCGCTGTTGTTGTATAAGCTGGAACCACGAAGGGCCCAGGCTCCCTTTGCCCCTCGGAAGGACTGAGTTTATATCTGAAAGATTGATTCACCACGAGTATGCCATCCCGACTTTCCCTCTCTCTTTCTCTTCCCCTTTCTATTGTCTTGCAATTGTTCTGCCCGGCCTGAGCTGTACTTATCCCTGAGATACCCATGTTCAGCCTTTGTTCTCCTCCTGCCCGCTCTTGTACCCCCTCCATTATTTTCATTACCACTGTTTACGGTTCTATACGAACTCAATTACTTCTAATACTTCTGTCACTGCTCCAACAAGCTCGAATCTCGAAGCTAACCAGACCGGGCTCTTCCGTTCCTCCGATAGCTCTGGACATCCATCCCCATCGCCTTATCAACAGACAGACACTTAGGTTGCTCTCTTCCTCAATACCGCTACCATGCATATCCGCGAGATGCTCGCCGATGCCGAAAGGACCGGCGCACCGTCCTTCTCGTTCGAGTACTTCCCGCCCAAGACGACACAGGGTGTCCAGAACCTCTACGACCGCATGGAACGCATGAACAACTTTGGGCCAAAATTCATCGACATCACATGGGGTGCTGGCGGCCGGATTGCCGAACTGACGTGCGAGATGGTGGTACAGGCGCAGACATATCTGGGGCTCGAGACATGCATGCATCTTACCTGCACCGACATGGGCGAGGAGAAGGTCAACGATGCCTTGCGAAAGGCTTACAAGGCTGGGTGCACCAACATTCTGGCTCTGAGAGGTGATCCACCTCGCGAGAAGGAGAAGTGGGAGGCTGCCGAAGGTGGTTTCCGCTACGCACGCGATCTTGTCCAGCACATCCGGAAATCCTACCACGAGCACTTTGACATTGGCGTTGCCGGCTATCCCGAGGGTTGTGACGACAACAAGGACGAGGATCTACTGTTGGATCACTTGAAGGAGAAGGTCGACGCCGGTGCCACATTTATCGTGACTCAGATGTTCTACGATGCCGACAACTTTGTTCGCTGGGTCGGCAAGGTCAGAGCTCGGGGCATCAACGTCCCAATCATTCCCGGCATCATGCCCATTGCCACCTACGCCAGCTTCCTTCGCCGCGCCAATCACATGAACTGCAAGATCCCCGACGAGTGGATGCAGAGACTCGAGCCGGTCAAGAACGACGATGTGGCGGTCAGAGATATCGGGAAGACGCTCGTTGCTGAGCTGTGTCGCAAGATTCTTGCGGCCGGAATTCACCACTTGCACTTTTACACCATGAACTTGGCACAGGCCACCCGCATGGTGTTGGAGGAGCTCGACTGGATGCCATCCCCGGATCGCCCGGTCAAGCAGGCACTCCCCTGGAAGAGGTCTCTTGGCTTGGGTCGCCAGGTCGAGGATGTCCGGCCCATTTTCTGGCGCAATCGCAACAAATCTTACGTTGCTCGCACGCAAGACTGGGACGAGTTCCCCAACGGTCGCTGGGGTGACTCTAGGTCGCCGGCCTTCGGTGAACTGGACGCATATGGTATTGGTCTGACGGGCACCAACGAGCAAAACCGCCAGAAGTGGGGCGAGCCAACTTGCATCCGCGACATCGCCAACCTCTTTGTCCGCTACCTGAAGAAGGAGATTGAGTATCTCCCATGGAGTGAGGCACCAGTCGCCGAAGAGGCCGATTTGATCAAGGACTACCTTCTTGACCTCAACAAGCGGGGTCTGATCACGGTAAATTCTCAGCCGGCTGTCAACGGTGTCAAGTCTACCCATCCAGTACACGGATGGGGTCCATCCAAGGGTTATGTCTACCAGAAGGCCTACCTCGAATTGCTCGTTTCCCCAGAAGTCTACCCAGAGATCAAGAAGCGCATTGAAAACCACCCCGATTTGACGTACCACGCGGTGACCAAGTCTGGCATGCTTGAGACCAATGCTCCATCCGACGCGCCCAACGCCGTAACGTGGGGTGTTTTCCCCGGAAAGGAAATTGTTCAGCCTACTATCGTTGAGCGAATTAGTTTCCTCGCCTGGAAGGACGAAGCGTTCCAGTTGGGATCTGACTGGGCTCGCTGCTATGAGGCTGACACCCCAAGCCGTCTGTTGCTCGAGGACATCATGAAGTCGTGGTACTTGGTGAATATCGGTAAGCTATCTTCTATTTCTTTTTTTGTTGATTTGGTGATACTAACAGTCCTGCACAGTCAACAACGATTTCCACCAAGGAGAGACGCTTTATGAGGTTCTGAACGATCTCCAGGAGCCCAACTTGGACAAGGTCCCGCAACCACCAGCCACCAATGGCGAAGCTGCCAACGGCGTTGAGGCCTCAACATAATGCCTCTTGAAAGGACACGACTCTGAAGTTGAACTTTTAAGGGTCGTGTTTTCTTTTTTCAACACATTTGCATGGTCAAATCTAATTTCAACACAGCGTTGCCAATCATGGCAGCAAAGCCCCTTAATCTTCTCCCATCTTCTGCTTCTGTCGGGGACAAGAGGGAAGACGAGGAGAAAGGAATGCGCATGAAAAATGGTTTAATGAATGAATTTCAACAAGACTCACAGCATTATACAAGAACAGCATTTATCTGGGGCGTTATTTTCAACAATTGATCGTGCATTTTTCTTTTGGACTGTTCGGATTGGGAGTGTGGGAGGGTTGGGGGGGCCGGCGAACAAAACAAACATCACCATCGGGGTTGGGGACTTGATTTTTCAACAAAAATTGGGGCATTCAACTGGCATGGGTGGGATGGTGAGGGAAAAGGAAACAAAGGAAAACTCAAATGGGGGGTTTTTCATGCATTCATGGAGAGATATCTCAACGATACCCAAGAGGAGGAGGACGAGGAGGTAGAGGACAGAGAGAAGGTCACAGGAATTGGAATTCAATTGATGTGCAACAATGCAACAAATAGATATGAAAACTATCCAGTTATATATTTTCGGTCCAAGCTTTACTTTCCTATTTTCAAACTTCAGGCATCGTTGACCCAGGCTTACAATCTCTCTATAACAGAACGAATAGACGAGAAGGTATGTAGGGATGTCTCAGCCCTTTATCCAGCAAGGGCACATACCATTCTTCCCTGTCTTCTTGACCAAGCGTCATCCCTTCTTGAGCCCCTTTTCCACTAAATCTATCTCGACGTTGTAATTCATCCTCCATCCTTGACCCTTCCCTCACCCTAGACGTGATCTCGCTCCCCAGTATGTCTTTTCACTCGTGCCTCGTGTCGCTGTCAGCGGTGACCGGGCTCCAGGGCAGATCCGATGCAAAGCAACGAGCCAAGGCATCCTTTGGGAGCTCCTTCTTCTCCTTCTTGCGATCCTTCTGGGCAGACTTTTTGGTGCTGTCCTGGCCGGAAGAGAAAAGGCTGCCAGTGGAAGTTCTTAGATGGCTTGAAAAGAGCATGCAAAGTGTAAGGGGAGGAAGAGAGCTGACCTTGTTACTTGGGACGCGGACTTTTCGAAAGAGGCAGCATTCTGTCCAATTATCAGTGTACACACTGCGACAAGCGATTCACCACAAACTCGAACTGTCAGAGACATATCCAAGGCACCGCACTGTGTAAAGCAGCTGGCGCGCAGGTCAGAAACCTTGACAAGAATCGTGATTAGCCATCTGACATAGGAATCATGACGTTGAGAGCTAATCACGCTTTCTAACATTGCGGGGCTGGCAGCCCCGCAGTGTGATGGATTCGTAAGTTCGGAAATCATCCCTAGAGCTCGACATGCATCACCACTAACAGAGCATCCTTGACCTGCAATCCTCTCCAACGTCCTCTCCAAGGGTCTCGTCGCGGAGAGGATGCCTCTAGGTTTTCTTGGTTTGGGTGTTGGACGAGGAGGAAGGGTTTTGCAGATGCCTCGGTGGAGGGCTGGTGTATGTCTGGATCTGGGGGCGTGTCTGACTGATTATTGTATTGAGTGAGGCCTCTTGTGGATGGCCACACTTTTATTCAACTTAATTGTGGCTACAAGCTTGACTGTTGTGCGAGGCGGCGATGAGCCAACCCAGCCCACATGGAGACAACCTACGGAAGAGATGAATCCAACACAATCGGTACATGGGACAGCTAGGAAGGATTAGCCTTCACTACTATGTTTTCTTTTCTTGTTATCAAACAAAGTTCCAGACTGGCTTCTGTTTACGCCCGTGTGTGGTCGTGGTGTCCCTTACAGTAAATAGGTCTCAATGGTGGCATCCATCCAACTGGACATTCCATCTCTAGCCCAGCCAAGCTTCGAGAAAGGTAAAGTTGTCAAGCTCCTCTCCGTATCCGCCCTCAACATGAAAGATGTGCAAGCACAAACCAACTCTCCTGCCATCCCCAAGACAGCAAAGGCCCCACCGGCCCCCAACGCACAAACCACCTGCCCCCTTGTCTCAAACCCCCTTTCCAGCTAACGTCGACCATTCATGAGTGTCATTTCCGCATTAATTTTCACCCAGCAAGAGTTGTATGTTGTACCAAGATGGTACACGTGTTCATCTTGCTGCGGGGGTGCTGGAGTTCGAATCTCGGTTCGAGCACTTACCAGTAATATTTGTTGTAAAATCTTTGGGTTTCCGTAGTCAGCCTTGAGCTGGTGAGCTTTTGGCTTTTTTGCAGGACTGAATTTTTTTCGGAATCATATGAGAATGAATGCCTATGGCCTATTTTCCTTGATGAGAAGATGGGTTTTCGTGTGGGTGGTTAGAGGTGGTGGTGATGATGTGTGGTTGGTTGGTGTCGGTGGTCGAGCACATCAGAGGTTTGGGGTTCTATATCGCACACCACATCCTCCAGATTGACAATCAGCATCATCCAAACAGCGATACTTGTCAAAACACAATGTTGAATTTTTCCAAAAAAGAATTGTAACTTTGTTGTTATGATATCCTCTGAGCCCATATATATGTACCATCCTATCCCATACTATTCTGTTATTTTATTAACTGCCTCTCAATCATCATCAACTGCTTCCCAAAATCCCCTCATACGCATCCTCCACCTCTCCCGCCAGCTCCAACAAAGCAACAATCACAATCTGATGCACCAAGTTTGGGAGCCTCTCCCTGTGCAACCCAATCCACTCCAGCGGCGGCGTCGCCTCCCCCATATCCCTCAGCTGCGGCGTCTCAATCACCGGCTCCTCCAGCGCCCGGTACTCATACTTGCTCATCGGCACCTGGACCTCCGCCGTGATCTTCTCCGTCTTCTCACCTTCCCCTTCCTTTCCTTTGCCTTTTGTCTTGTCTTCTGTCACCTTGATGCTCGTTACACTTGGCAGCTCCCTCCCCCACGTTTGCGCGAGAGTCTTGGCGTGATTAGCCCACATGCCTCTGATGTAGGAAATCCGGCTGTAGTTCCATCCGACTTCGACCTTGCCCTCAAAAGCCGATTTGAAGATATAGTCTATTTGCTTGGGGGTCGCGATGGCTTGCCAGGTTTGCATCACCGCCTCGACTTGCGGAACCTTGAGGATGGTGCCTCCTCGTGACCCAGTAGCGCTAGTAACGACATCCTCAACCGAGAGCTCAGAGAGCGTCTTTGGGGAAGTCGTGTTCCGTACACCCGCCAACCCGATCCTCAACTGCCCAAGCGTCAACCCCAATATCGAATGGATCCTCCCTTCACCTACACTCGCCGCAAACCTTGCCTGAGCATTGAGCGCCTCCATCTTGAACACCTGATGATCCGAGAACGTGCTGGGGAAAACGCCCAGGTTGACAGCCCTCAGCGTCACCACCACATCAGTGTCAAGAGAAATCGGACTCTTGCTCACCGCACTCTCAGGATCATTCCTGTCCGGCGACCCTGCTCCCCCATTTTGCGCATTACTCAACCTCTTCACCACCCCTTCCACCCCTTCCACTCGTCTCCGTTTCATGTACCTCTCCACCTCCTTCAGCCCAACCTCAAATCCTTCCCTTCTTTCTTTTATTAGTCTCTGAATAGCCTGCCACATCGCCACCCCCTGTGCCGCCGAGCTCGTAGTGCCAAAGACTTGAACTGCTTCTCCGTCAAAGATGGCGACAAGCCTATCACCCGTCCCGTCTTTGCTTCTGCGAACGTTGTACATCAAGAACTCGAGCTGTCTCACGTCCGCGACGAGGAAGGCCTGGTAGTCAAATGCCGCTTTCACTCTCAGTTGGCTGAACCCGACCGAAGCTTGAATCATAGGCGTCTCGTTCAGTGCTTGCTCCCGTTGCGGCCACTCAATGCTCGTCCGGAGCTTGAAGTCTTGAAGGGTGACAAACCCAGACATCCTCCCCGTAGACTCAATCCCAATCATCTTGAACCCAAGGCAGAGGTTTTGCTCCCAGTCCGACGTCTTTTTGCTAGAAACCCAAAAGTCATTGATCGAAAAGGTCGACTTCCCCAACGCCTGTCCCAAATCAACGTTGATCTTCAGTGCCGTGATACTGATACTCGCCGTCCAGGGAAACGCCGCCGTCCGAGCCACCTGCTGATACCGCTGAACAAGATGCCCCTGCGACGTCTCCGTAGCAAGCTTAGCAATCGGTGAAGAAGCAGCATCCACCATCGGATTCTCCAGCACCTCCCTCGGCAGCCAAATCTCCCTAAACAGCAAAAAGTCCTGGAGCTGCTTCGCGTTGACCGAGACCTCCATGGGACTGACTTTGAGAATCGCCGAAACTCCGCTCGTGCCACTGACATGCCTACTGTTCAACAGCGAGAGCACAATCGACTGCACCTTGAAGCTCCCCGTTGGCTCGCGAGAGTAGACATGCTTGACAGAAGCCTGCAGGTTGGTGAACGCGCCTGACAAGGCAAAGAAGTTCCCGTGGTCGATCGAGCGGACCGTGTTGGCGGTGAAGTAGACATCCTCAAAGCTCGCCGTAGCAGCCACCTGAGCAATAGGATGACAGCTCAGCGAAAACTCCTGCTTGCAGATCCTCAACCCAAGGTTGAGTTTCATCCGCCCCAACACAGCCGTCGGGTCTGCCGTGAGGATGCTATCCTCCTCGACAAGCTTGACCTTGGCCGCGATGTTCTCCGCCTGTGACTGCGCAGCACTCGGTTGTTTCTTGCGGTCATTCTCCCTGCTGCTAACGACATGCTTGATGCTATTGCTGATATCAACAATCAGCGGCACCACCGACGGCGAAAGAATATTCGTCGACGGATCCAACTTCACCTCCGCATGAAGCGACGGATCATCCCTCGCATTATCCCTATACTCCACCTTCCACGCCAGCCCAGGAGATCTCAACACGGTGCTCCCCGCTGTTGTCCCATCATGACCCTGCCGTGTCCCCGGCCTCACAGCAACCCTCGTCGCACTCACAATATCATCCGGCGCCTTCTTCCCACTCAAATGCACCACCGCCCCCGCAAAATCGGCATCCACCAGCAACGACTCCATCCTCTTTTTCCCAAAAATACTTGTGCCAGTCTTCCTCTCGTTCACTTCTTGCGTCCTGTCAGGCGAAACCGGCTCCGAACTACCCATCCTCTTGTTCACAACCGGATTCCAATTCTGCGACGCCCTCTGCACATTCCTAAGGCTCAAACTAATCGAATCATTCAGCTTCGCCGCCGGAATAATACACCCACTCGTCAGCCTCAAGTCCAAGCTCTTCCCAACCGCCTGGAAAGCCAACCTCCTCGCCTCTGCCGTAGAGACATACGCCAGCTTGAAAATAATCTCCGGCAACAACGCCGAATTCGGCGATCTGACCTTCTTGTCTTGCTGGGCAGGGTTGACCATCTGCAGCTGCAAATTCTCAATCGTCAACCTCGCCGAGTTCCTCGTCCTCGTCCCAAACTCGATCCGTTCAAGCGTCAAAACAAGATCCTCCTTATCATCATCCTCCATCATCTCCAGCTCACCACCACCACCACCACCAACCAACCAAGCAACCAGAATATCCTGCATCTCAAAAGTATAAGTAACACTCGAGAAAAACGCATCAATAATATCTCCCCCTTCTTCCTCCCCCTCCTCTTCACCCCGCGCTTTTCCCTCCCCATCATCAATCATAATCCTCGGCCTCGACTGCCTCAACTTTTTCAAATACTCCAGCTCCTTGCTCGTGTCAAGATCCTTGATCTTATCCCCCATGTACCCCAAAACATCAACAACAGTCGACACCGTCTCAGGCGAGAGCTCAACCCGAAACCCATCACTCTTGACATTAAAAAACCTCCTCTCCTCCTCCTCCCCATCTTCTCCCCGTTGCGAACTCCCCGTCACCACCGCCCCAAAAGCCACACTCCCACAACTCCTCATACCACCATCCCCCCCATCATCCCGTCCCTTCCTAATCTCAAACCTCACCCCCCTCAAGTTAACATCAAACTGCGGATGACTCAACGTAGGCCCGTGCCCGTCCACCCGGTTGTTAACCCCCACATGAACCCTATCAAGCCTAAACAGCACATTCGCCACCACCGGTTCCTTCTCCGACGGCAGAGGACTATTCCCAAACACCTCCAACCCTGCAAACGTGAGGTTGGTCGAGTAAGCCATTATCGTCTCGGTCTTCTTGTCCTTGTTAAGCGGTTTATCCTGCTGCTGGTGGTGGCCAACAACGTCATCGACATGCTCTCTTATAACCCTCCCCTGCTGCTGCAACTCACTAACAGCATTGGAGATCTCAGGCCTGTTGAGCGCAGAAAGGAGGCTGTACACAGCCGACGCATCAAGCTGCACCAGTTCCACAGACGAGTACACGCTGATCGTGTGCTCGCCCGGTTCAATGTGGCTTATTATCCTCCCGCTCGCGGGCGGGATCTGAAGGAGCGAGATGCTGCGGGCGACATTGTTGACCCTGATTTGGATGTCGTGCTGGTTTTCCTTGATGTCAAAGTCAAAGATGAGCTCCTTGCCAAAGTCGGCTGCCATGGCGGCTCTGGAGACGGTGCCGTGGATGGTGTATGTGAGGGAGCGAAGGAGGGGCACGGTGATGGTGTATTGGTCCATAAAGAGCGCGGCGTTGGCCTTGAAGGCGGATAGTCGGTCTGCCATCTTCTTCTTCGGGGGCGAAGGGTTTCTGGGTGAGGGGGGGAGGAGTTGGTCTTTTAGTTTGTACAGCTGTGCAAACTCGTCGCGGACTAGCAGGTCGAGGACTTCTGCGAGGGTGACGGGGTCTTGTCTGATTGTCAGGTTCATGTACTGGTTGCTTGCCGTTGTCTTGATCGTGTGGGAATCGGTGGTTTGCGTTGCTTGGAACTCGTGCGAGACGAACACACTCGGCTGTTCGAGCACCAGCTTGGCAAGCTTCTGGTGATGACTGCGGAGACTGGAGGACGCAGAGTCGCAGCTCAGAATACCGTTCGTGTTCAATGTATTGTCGGCTTTTCTCGTAGCCAATACTGAAATCTTGGCCCCGTTGCTGAAAGACGATGAGTAGAGGTTGACAGCTTCCAAGATGAGAGAGCCATGGTCGAGAGACAGGACGCAGTGAACTGTCTGTCTCTGAACCTTGACGGGTGTCTTTGGTCTAGGTGCATTCTCTGGCTCAGGCTCCGGTTCCGGTTTGCTTTGCATCTTCTTGGCCATCCTCAAGATACTGCTCGCCAGTTCGCAAAGCTCCCAGTTCAAGCTGACAGCAGCATCCTCGCAGTGAACATTGACGAGTACGGCAGGCTGGTCACCCGCCTGGTTCTGAAGAGCAGGTTTGACCTGCAGTCTCGTCGTAAGATCCACCAGCGTAACAGCATTCTGCTTCGGTCCTGGATTCAAAGCAACTTGAAACTGCTTGATCCTCGCAACAGCCATCACCGGCTTGTCCGAACCCCCATTACTCTGCGCCTTCGCCGGCGGTCCAAAAACAATATTCAATAGCACGCTTTCGGAAACATTCTCCAAATCCCAACTCCTCCACTTCTCAAAAGCCGACACCACCTCCTGCCTGAGCTGGGCCGATGCTTTCGTCAACGGCGCAAAACAGTCCATCTTGATCTGCTCCCCTATTAACGGAGCCAAAACCGACCAAGTCTGGCGAAGACGCATGATCAGTTTCCAAGAATCATACGTTCTCAAATGCTGAGACGCCGAGCGAAGCACCGATGAAGGCCGTATGAGAAACGAAGGATCTTGAATATTCTTGCCGGAAGAAACAAGCCGTCGAACCAGATTCCGAGACCTGACACCCTCTTGTGACGACACCTCAGCAAACACCTTCCCGAGGTCAGCCCCCAGAACACCGGCGCGGTGAATCAACGAGGCCAGATAATCAACTTTCTCAGACGAAGTACTGCTCTGGATATTCCCAATCTCAACATCAAGATAAGAGACATCCTTGGTCCCTATCGCCGCCGCCACATTGTCGATGCGAGCCACCGCAGCTGCCTGGGCCCCCGCCATGTCCTGATACCGCTCAGTGGCAGAAACAGTAGCCGAATCCAGACGAACGTGGAAAGAAGTCCGAGCCTCTTTCGACTCGGGTTTGAACGCATCCTTCCACGTTGTTTCCGTCCGGGAGGTAAGCACCAGCTTCGAAAGCGCAACATCATACTGGTCCTGCTCGTCCATAGGCTGCTCAATCGAGTTCGGATCAGACGAATTAACAAGCCGCAAGTTGGCATGTGGCAGCTTGACCAATATATCACCAATACGTCCCTTCAAATGCTGATCCTTCTGCATGTCCAAAACCTCCTGAACAGAGCTGATTTGCATAGCGTCAAGAATAACATCAGGATCAACAGGCTGCAGAGCCCCCAGCAGCGTCGCGACATGCCGTAATGATGTTGGGTTGCAAAAAGCCGTCAAGCCATTGGGGAACTCAACAAGAACACCAGTGTACGGCAACTCTTCGCTGAGTTGACTAGGATCGATATCTCCAAGATTAAAGTCTGACGAGTCAAAATCATCGTCGTCATCGTCCGCCTCTATGCTCTGTAGCAGCACCTCCTTATGGCTTGGCTTGACGTTCTCAAGCGGAAAGTACGGCGCAAAATACTGGCTGGAAAATGCAACCGTATTGTGAACCACGTCTTGACGCTGTTGGCTATCCTCTGGAGCGCTGTAAAAGGCAGAATGGCGAGTTGACGGTGAAAGTTCTCGTCCATGCAATGACCCCCGGCCACCAAACCGGTGACGGACAGGAGATCGGAGATACTGGTCTGACTGTTTCCCTAATCCACTTGGCCGCGGCGAGCTTGCAGGCTTCAGAATACTGCTCTGCCCCGAACTGGCAATAGATAGGAAGGAGGATTTGTGCCGTAAGCCTCGGGATCGCCTCGATGTCCCCCTAGAGTTGAGAGATGCCCTATCATCCCCTCCAAAGTCTGCTATTGTCAGTGGCAAGGGAACAGGCGGCACGCTCTGAGACGGAGGGTCAACCGGCTCAGGTACAAAATCATCCGTGAACCCAGGCAACACGAGAAAAGGCGTTCGATGAGTACGCTGATCGTGGCGACGAATGAGCTCCTGTTGAAGTCTCCGCTCCTCAGAAAAGTTCGCCTTTCGCCCTATCATGGCGAGCCGTACACTGGTTTCCACAAGTGCATCCGTCTCTACTGGATGTTGAGGGCGTGTCTTGTATCGTGTTGCTGATTCTGCATTGACACAGGATAGCTTGACATCCGGGATCTTGACATTGGCCCGCTTGGAGTAATGTGACCCAGCCCAGTCGTTGAAGTTTACATCGATCAGGCCAGTGGAAAGAAGAAAGGCAGCTTCCTCAACGTGGATCCAAATCCGCACTGACTCCACAAACACCCGGAGAAAGGTGACATCGTAGACGACAATCGAGGAGAGTATGATGAGGGCGTTCTCTTCGTCGTCCAAGCAGAACACGAAGGCCTTGCCTGCACTGACTAGTGTTGTCAGGAACTCTGCTGTACACTCGCCAGTGACTGCCCCGACAGAAAGATCCCAGTTGCACATGTAGGTGGGCTCGGCTGGAGGCAGCCCGAATAGGCGATGGCCATAGACTGTGATCCCATCCACAAAGAGCTGGGTGCTTGACGTTGCGCTGATGGGTGTTTCTGCCCCTGACTCTGTATTCCCCAAGGATAGGTTGAGCGGTGCAAGAGTCAGTTCCATATCCATGTAGTAATTAGTAAACCGCAGATCGAGGGCAAGGTTTGCTGTGTCGATCTGGATGTGCCGCTGGCATGAGTAGAGATTTACAGGAAGCAAAATCTTCGGGTCATCCGCTCTTATGCTGAGGATGACGTCAAGGTCGTTCGTCTTCTTAGGCGGCGGCTTGTTGGCCAGCTCAGCACTTGGATCGTTAGCTTTCAAGCGTAGCATATCTTGATACTCCTCCAACGTCTTGAAATGGACGTCTTCACCGAAATAATTGTCCTTGAGGACAAGCATGTAACGAACCAGAAACCCATGCAGCTGAGCGACCGGCGACTGCCCAGAGATATTCAGGACGATGGTGTCAATGTTAGATGGAGAGGTAGTTACGTTGTAGTGATAGGCGCCATCGATGACCAGATTTTCCAGATGCCCAACCTCTTTTGACGTGAGAAACGGCGCTTGTGTATTCCACGGTGGCACGTGCAAATCGACTGATGCATTTTCTGCACGAATGTCGAAGGGGATGGCATTCTTGCTGGGCCTGAAGGTATCAATCGGCACAGATGTCACGCATCGAAGAAGTGGGCTCGATATTATGAGGAATGTGTTGTCATCAAGGTCCGTCGGGCTGTTGATGATATTGGCATCGTTGAGATTCAGGAAAATGCGGACGTTTTGGAGCTGGAGGTTGAGATGGTACCTGAATGGGGTGAATACCATGTAGTCAGGTGGAGGCCCAGTTGTCCAGTCATCTACTAGGTCGGTGAGAAGAAATATGTGATCCCGCAAAAGGAAGAGCGATAGGTCATCACTGGCAATGTTGAAGTGCCATTGCCGAAGAGAGTTCCAGCGCAATGGGGTGGACAAATCACAAGATATTCTCTGCCTACCCGATTTCCATAACACCTCGTGGTTTATGCTGCTCGATATCTCGGCACTGGGAAAGTCGACCTTGAGCGAGTTGCTATATCCGGAGCTCCCAGCTGTCATGTCCATGGAATAAGTCACAGTCGTATTGACCGGGGCTTTGATGTCAAGCCAGCCATATGGTCGCTGGTGGACCTCAGCGGCCTGATCAGACTTCTTGGATCGAGCGCGAGACTTGCGAGTATCGTTGGCGCGTGTATTGTTATTGGGGTCTGGCTCCTTGCCCTTCCATCTCCAATTTTTCGATTCCTCCCTGACGGGAATGCGGATATTGGTGGTGTCCTCAAGTTCGAGGTAGAACTTGAACTGCGTCGGCACGCGATACGCACCGGGGACAAGATGCGGTGTTGGAACAGCATCCTTGCAGAGGCTGGGTACAAAGATGCGCTGAAGTTCCGCACGATGTCTGTCTGCCCATGGCCCATAGTTCACAGAGCCACCGTTTATTGATAGTTTGATGGCCCATGCTGGGGGCTCGTCACCATTGATGTTGGACAGCAACTCTGGGGCTTTCTCCGCCGGTGAAGCTGTCATGGGCTGCACAAGTCCTGGGACATCCCAGTATATCGTCAAGGTGGCTTCTGGACTATCCAAAAGGGTGGGCACCGCAGCATACTCGATGGACGACCACCTGGACTTTTGATCCTCCGCCTCTTCGGAAAGGTAACGTGACAGCCCTTGCCAGTGACCACTTCCAGGCACTTGGCTTGCAGCGGTCCCGATACCTCTGCTTGATGGAGAGAAGGACTCAACGGACTTGTTCCAAAATGGTATAAAGCCCCTGAGACCCTCCCGTAGTCGACTCCTTTGACCTCGCAAGAACGAACCCTTTTTCGGCGGAGACAAGGACCCCTGGGCACTCTGTTTCTCTCGTTCGGCACGGTTGACTTGATCCTCCTTGAAATCTGGATTTTCCTTCATCTCGATCACGGGGTGTTTGAACTTCAGCCGGAAGCATTGTCGGTACGGGTCAGTCGTATCGGTCTCGGTGGCCGTAGCATCGATTTCGCCTGAGAAAGACTCGGTCTTGACAATCAATACCGCCGTGGTATTCTCATTGCCCATGACCATGGCCGCTCCTTTGCATTTCAAGTGAATTGGCAAGGTCTGCAAAAAGAGTGGTATGTCATCCACTCCGCTCGGGCTGCTGCTCTCCTCATCCCTGCCTGTATCAGAAGCAGACGATAGGAAGCTGTCGCGCCTTTTCTCTTGAGTGTCCGATCGGTCGTTCTGGGCGGTGAAGCGTCCTGCTGATGGGCTTCTGGACGCACTTGACCGTCGCGATCGGCGTCGGCGCAAACGAGAGGGAGGACCAGCCGGCACATTTTTATCGCCCAATCCATGATGTACCTCATCCACCAACTTCTCGGAGTTTGAAAGACCAGCTACTATCGAGTCGTAGGCCGGGCTCCGATTGTATATAAACCACTCCAAGCCACGGAGCGAGACTACAACACGGCACGGTGTCCTCCTTGAGTGTTCGTCGGAAGCAACATCTTGCTTGTTTCCCTTGCCCTTTGCCTTCCCAATCTCCACATGCCGGACCCTTCGTAGCCAGTATGCCCATGTGATGTGTCCATTCTGAACTAGAATCGTCTCGTTATTGCCGTGATATCGAAGACCGGTGAAGAAGATGCGTCCAGCGAGCAAGGATATTTGGAGCGCCTGAATATCGATGTAGATTCGGTATTGGTGCCATGTGTACGTTCGTATCCCCCACGATACAATCGACGCGAAGACTCTGTTGAAGTAGAGCAAGGAGAATGTTGATCTTTTGCTGGGTGGTAAGCATCACATGCCTATATGGGCTCCTAATGCATCGCCCACTTACAAGACACCACAAGCTATCAGGATCCCGCAAAATTGCCTGCCAACAAGCCATTAGTCGATATATCCATGTTAAACCAATCTTATGATACCAAGAGCTTACGCATTGAAGGCAGTTTCATTGCTGAACCAGCCCGACATATTGGTGAGTTGATGGTGGGTTCGTCTCGCCACGGGCGCCGCGTTGCTGTTGAACCCCTTTCAGGCCGTATGCGCCGCTCCTCATTCCGCCGTAAGAAAGTGGAAAGGTAAAGTCAAATTCTATCGCATGTCAAAAAAAATATTCCGCGCGACCCAAAACTCCGGTAGCAAAAGACAAAAATGTATGGAGCTTGTATTGCAAGAGCAATCCGGCTCAGTTGTAATTGGAAAGCTTCAGACACGGACCAGAAGTGCTGTCGCGACACTATCGACAGGGGGTAGAGTCCACTGAGAGACTGTGCGTCACTGAAAGCAGGTTGCCGGCGGGCATCCCGCTCTCAAGAACCCGGCAGGCAACTGGCGCAACAATTTTGTTCCCTACCGGCGCGTGGGTGGAAGGTACTTTGATACATGCCCAGCGCTGTAACACCCCAGCCAAGTGCGCGGGACCACCCCAGTTGCCTCTGCGGCGCTGTTTGGAGCTTCTGGCCCGAGGATCGTCGTCATCTCAACCGCCTCCAACACAACCACACAACGTCGTTTTCTGGGAGTTTTGTGCTCCACCACCATGCACTTCGCACCTTTGAAGGCTGCTTTTCCCACCGGTTGATCCCGGTATTTGCTTACATTTCCCACGTCTGTCCAGCACCCATCGTGACAATGGGGGGCTCAGGTCAGAAGTTCGAGACCATCACAACTGTGGTTGCTGGTGTCGCGTCCATTATCGCGACCTTGTTGTCTATTGTGTATGGCTTCCTCTAGCTTCTGTGTCTTGCCCCGGGTCAAGGCTCTCCACTAGTATGTCCCGTTAACTGACTCGTTTGCTGAACAGATCGATATGGCTGCAGACGTGAGTCCATACCCAAGTGTGGCATCCACCATGAGACGAATCCCAGTAACAGCGAAATAGTAAGAATTACCGGAAGCCGTTGCTACAACGCTATGTCGTCCGCATCCTCCTTATGGTCCCCATTTACTCCATTGCCTCGTGGTCCAGCATGGTCTCGCGAACAGCCGCCGACATACTCGACCCGATACGAGATATCTACGAGGCCTTCACGATCTACACCTTTTTCCAGCTCTTGATCAACTACCTTAGTGGTGAGAGGGCACTGATTATCATGACACATGGTCGGAAGCCTGTTCACCACGTATGGCCCCTGAACCATGTGCTACCTCCCTTCGACATATCTGACCCGCATACCTTCCTCGCCATCAAACGCGGTATTCTACAGTATGCGTGGCTCAAGCCTTTGCTTGCACTAGCGACGGTCATCATGAAGGCTACTGGGACATTCCACGAGGGCAGAATTCAACTCGACTCGGGATACCTTTGGAGCGGTCTTATCTACAACGCCAGTGTGACTATCAGTCTGTATGCTCTGGGCCTCTTCTGGGTCTGCATGAATGACGATCTCAAGCCTTTCCGGCCGATGCCCAAGTTCTTGTGCGTCAAGCTTGTGATTTTTGCCTCGTATTGGCAAGGCTTTGCCTTGTCGATATTGGTTTGGCTCGGTGTCATCCCAGAGGGCGCCGACAAGTCTTCAGAGAGTATGGCTGCTGCCATTCAGGATTTTTTGATATGCATCGAGATGCCGGCCTTTGCCATCGCTCACTGGTATGCCTTTTCGTGGCACGATTTTGCCGACAACAGGATTTCTTCGGCAAGAATGCCTGTACTGTATGCTGCGAGAGATGCTTTTGGAATCCGCGACCTCATTCAGGACTCCAAGGAGACATTCTCAGGAGACAAATACGGCTATCGGGTCTTCGATTCTGGGGACAAGATCATGGCCCATGAAGCCTCCCGATCACGACTGGCTCGCATCAAGGAAGGCATGCGCTATGAAAGGGGAGGCAAGGGCAAATATTGGATTCCGAGGCCTGATGAGATCAACCAGACGACACCTCTGCTCGGTAACAACGGCGGGCCAAGTCGTCGAAACGGGTCTCAGTCACCACATACCAACGATCTAGATGAGTTGATACTTGATCCAGATGAAGAAGCCCTCTACAACAGTGCCAGGAAGCTTGAGTTTGGGGATTGGAACGTAGGTGGCGTCTCTGCTCACATGACGGTTTCCGTTACTGATCAAGATTTAGTACCCGGTTATCACAGCAAATCAGCCAGCAAGTGAGAGGTACCGGTCGCCGTTCCCCAGCCCGTATCAACAAAGCCCCTCACGACGTACACCCGATGGTAGCTTTTACCAGCGCTCTTCCACAAGCTCGGTTCCTTCGTTGAATTCGAATGCGGCACTAGACCGCAGAAAGAAGCAAGCACCAGAAGGACCACAAGCTGGTATCGATGACAAGAAAGGAAAGAACAAGGCCAAGGGGTCCAGCTCAACTGGAGTTGGTGGTGCTGATCCACTCGAAATTGCCTATGGTCCAACAATAGGAACGCACAAAGAAATTACCGAGGACGACTTTAACGTTGATGTCGAAAGCGGCTTGCACAAACCACAAGATCATGAGTTTGTTGAGCCTCATCCTACGCCTCCTCCACGGGAGGATGACGAGAGCCCGATCAATGAGGAACGTGGACAATGGGAACGGAGTGATGGTGATGGTGCAGATGACAGCCACAAAAGCCCCCAGTATGCAACTGGGAGCGAAGAGGAGTTCCAGAATGTCTGGGGACGGTGATTGAAGTTGTTGATTTTGCCACCTTTGAGCATTCGTCGAGGTTCTTTTTAGATACCCGCCTTGAAGATGAATCAGGTTTTATGTACACGGTTATGGATGTCTGGGTTAGTCTGAGCATTACATGGAGTTGGTGGCGGCGAGGGCATGGTTTGCGAGCGTATCTTTACACACTGCTTTGGAATAATAACAGAGTTACTCTTCAAACGTCTTTGGACCATAGGTCAAGGGCTTGCTTGACCTCAAGGTGTTTACGTTGCCCCCGGGTGTAATGTGAATCGTGACGTCTAACAGGCACTGGCTAGATAATCTAGCCTGCGGCAAGTGGCAAATCCGGCAAATCCGAGCCAAGCCACTTGTAGCTTGGAATTCAAGCTCTTTGGGCAGCGATCCAGATCCACATGCGGTTCGTCAAAGCACGGTTCAGCTGAAGCTCAGCTTTGCTTGTGCTCAGAAGCTCATGAGCTCTCATTCAACCTCATCATCGAGGAATGGACACGGTGGGTGTAACCATGTCCTGTACAGTATACCTAGGTACCCTGTTAAAACCGAGATGCAACTTTGTATCCATATCAGCCAGAGGTTCGAACTTCACGGCTCCACCGGTTTTTTAATTGTTTCTTCTTCCTTGCCTAGGCGCCGTTGATAAGGCCAGCGTTAACCCCGCAGTTTCCGTTATGCCCATGGCATGGTCCCACCAACCGGTGCAACCCGTGTGAGAAAAAAAAATCAACAGGCCACAATGTAGTGTGACATTTTGTGGTTTCGGTGTCTGGCGCTAGCGGTGTTTGATGCGAAACGAGCTGCCGAAAACAGTGGTCAATTGGAGCTCCAACGGCGAGAGGTGGCTGGCAAAAGGGCGAGCTTCCCAGTTCCTTCACCTTGATTTGTGAGCTTCCTCGACGTTGCTGTTGCAATGTGGTCTGTGCTTTTTGGCCATCCTCGAAAGAAAAGAGGGGCCTCATCCCTACCTACTTGGACGTAAGCGGGGTCTAAGCTCCGAGAGCACCTCAAAGCAAGTGCTTGTTGTTGGAAATAAAAAAGGTCGAGGTTTGAAGAAATTATAAGCTCTCGAGACAGGGTCGAGTAGAAGAAAATAAGACATCAAAACCATCAGCCAACTGATATTATCCTCAGGGTATGCATAACAATATCCATCTATGCTTGTCTGCCTGCTGCCGCCGCGGGGGTTCTCTTTTTTTTTTGGCTGGATTGGCGAGGGGAAAGAGTGAGAGGAGGGGGAGGGGCAAAACAGGGCTTGACCCTCCCATGTCAGTTGCATCAGCCGACGCACAAGTGGCAGGGGGCCAATGGAGGGGCACCAAATCCACCAAATTGATATCATCGAGCCCCACCAATTGTTACCCCTCCACCTTCCCCTCCCCATCGCCTTTTTTTCACCTTTTTCTCTCCCTCACAGCAGGCTTCGCATCCCACCGGCTCTGCTTTCTCAACCCTCTCTGTTTTTTTTGTTAGCTGTCGGTCTGGGGCTGATAGCTGATCCACTGAAGCAGGACTACGGTACCCTGGTTAGCCGACTCTCGGGTTTGCTCGACCAACTTTAGGGAAGAAAATTTCTCTGCTCGCGGAGTTTCTTCACCTCGACACCATCAACCAAAAAACCCATTTCTAGGAGGTACTCGTCAATACCGCCAAGATGGTCAAGTAAGTGCCTCTTCACGCCGCCGTACACCTCTGCTCGTCTCTGGCGCTTCGAGGGCTCGTCGTCGATGACCTCTTTGTCCGACGGCATCGATGCGCGCGCCCAGGTTACCCCGCCCGGAGATAGCAAGAAGACTGAGCAGAGGTGTTGCACGACAACACGTAGGTGATGGCGATGATGTTAACCATGGTCCCTCTGCAGCTTCACTATCGACGAGATCCGTGCCTTGATGGGTAAGTCTTCCTCTCTTCGTCGCTGAGCATGTCGGCGCCATCTCGAGATATCATGCTGACCCTCCCCTCCAGACAAGCCCACGAACGTGCGCAACATGTCCGTCATTGCGCACGTCGATCACGGCAAGTCCACCCTGACCGACTCTCTGCTGGCCAAGGCTGGTATTATCTCCTCCGGAAAGGCCGGTGAGGCTCGTGCGACAGATACCAGAGCCGACGAGCAAGAACGTGGTATCACCATCAAGTCCACTGCCATCTCCCTGTATGGTACTCTTCCCGAGGAGGAGGATCTCAAGGACATTGTTGGCCAGAAGACCGACGGTTAGTAATCCTCCATCAGTTTTGCTTGCTGGTTAGGGCTGCGAAATGCTGACTGTCGATTCACAGGCAAGGATTTCTTGATCAACTTGATCGACTCGCCCGGTCACGTTGATTTCTCTTCCGAAGTCACTGCCGCTCTCCGTGTCACCGATGGTGCTCTCGTCGTCGTCGACACCGTCGAGGGTGTGTGCGTCCAGACCGAGACTGTGCTCCGCCAGGCTCTCGGTGAGCGCATCAAGCCCGTTATCATCATCAACAAGGTCGATCGCGCTCTTCTCGAGCTCCAGGTCTCCAAGGAGGATCTTTACCAGTCCTTCTCCCGTACCATCGAGTCCGTCAACGTCATCATCTCCACCTACTTCGACAAGTCGCTCGGTGATGTCCAGGTCTACCCCGACAAGGGCACCGTCGCCTTCGGTTCCGGTCTCCACGGCTGGGCTTTCACCATCCGTCAGTTCGCTACCCGTTACGCCAAGAAGTTCGGTGTCGACCGCAACAAGATGATGGAGCGTCTCTGGGGCGACAACTACTTCAACCCTAAGACCAAGAAGTGGACCAAGAACGGCACCGCTGACGGTGGTGCTCAGCTCGAGCGCGCTTTCTGCCAGTTCATCTTGGACCCCATCTTCAAGATCTTCGCCGCTGTCATGAACTTCAAGAAGGACGAGGTTACCACCCTCCTCGAGAAGCTCAACCTCAAGCTCGCTGTCGATGACCGTGAGAAGGAGGGCAAGCAGCTCCTGAAGGCTGTCATGCGCACTTTCCTTCCCGCCGCTGACTGCTTGTTGGAGATGATGATTCTTCACCTTCCTTCCCCCGTCACTGCCCAGAAGTACCGTGTCGAGACTCTTTACGAGGGTCCCGCTGATGACGAGGCTGCCGTCGGTATCCGTGACTGCGACCCCAAGGGTCCTCTCATGCTTTACGTCTCCAAGATGGTTCCCACTTCCGATAAGGGTCGTTTCTACGCTTTCGGTCGTGTCTTCTCCGGTACCGTCCGCTCCGGTCTCAAGGTCCGCATCCAGGGCCCCAACTACACCCCCGGCAAGAAGGAGGATCTCTTCATCAAGGCCATTCAGCGCACCGTCCTCATGATGGGTGGCAAGGTCGAGCCTATCGATGATATGCCCGCTGGTAACATTGTCGGCTTGGTTGGTGTTGATCAGTTCTTGCTCAAGTCTGGTACCCTCACCACCATCGACACCGCCCACAACCTCAAGGTCATGAAGTTCTCCGTCTCCCCCGTCGTGCAGCGCTCCGTCCAGGTCAAGAACGCCCAGGATCTTCCCAAGCTTGTCGAAGGTCTCAAGCGTCTCTCCAAGTCAGACCCTTGCGTCCTTACCATGACCAACGAGTCCGGTGAGCACGTCGTTGCTGGTGCTGGTGAGCTCCATCTCGAGATTTGCTTGAAGGATCTCGAGGAGGACCACGCTGGTGTCCCTCTCATCATCTCCGACCCCGTCGTCCAGTACCGTGAGTCCGTCACTACCAAGTCCAGCATGACTGCTCTCTCCAAGTCCCCCAACAAGCACAACCGTCTCTACATGGTTGCTGAGCCCATTGAGGAGGAACTTTCCGGTGCTATCGAGGCCGGCCGCATCAACCCCCGTGATGATTTCAAGGCCCGTGCCCGTGTCCTTGCCGATGACTTCGGCTGGGATGTCACCGATGCCCGCAAGATCTGGGCTTTCGGTCCCGATGGCAACGGTGCCAACTTGCTCGTCGACCAGACCAAGGCCGTCCAGTACCTCAACGAAATCAAGGACTCCGTCGTCTCTGGTTTCCAGTGGGCCACCCGTGAGGGTCCCGTTGCTGAGGAGCCCATGCGCAGCATCCGCTTCAACATCCTCGATGTTACCCTCCACGCCGATGCTATCCATCGTGGTGGTGGCCAGGTTATCCCTACTGCTCGTCGTGTCCTGTACGCTTCTGCTCTTCTTGCCGAGCCCTGCCTTCTCGAGCCCGTCTTCTTGGTCGAGATTCAGGTCCCCGAGCAGGCCATGGGCGGTGTCTACGGTGTCCTTACCCGCCGCAGAGGTCACGTCTTCGCCGAGGAGCAGCGCCCCGGCACTCCTCTCTTCAACATCAAGGCCTACCTCCCAGTCATGGAGTCCTTCGGTTTCAACGCCGATCTCCGCCAGGGTACTTCCGGCCAGGCTTTCCCCCAGTCCGTCTTCGACCATTGGCAACAATTCCCCGGTGGCAACCCCATCGATGCCACCTCCAAGGCCGGTCAGCTCGTCCAGACCATGCGCAAGCGCAAGGGTCTCAAGGTCGAGGTTCCCGGTGTCGACAACGTGAGTTTTATTCTTTACATTATGATGAGCGCAACAGTCTTGCTAACAATGCATACAGTACTACGACAAGCTTTAAATGGTGCCTGCCGATTGGCATATGACTCCTTTCCCTGTGTACTCAGCGTGATGAAAAGTTGGGGCGCATGGTTAATGTCTGGCGGTTACGACCCTGGGCGTGGAGGAGCAAAAACTAGGAAGGACGGTGGTGCGAAAAGGCAATTTCATAGAAAGTTGATGGCACCAGATTTTTCCTTGCTATACTTTTGCTTTGGGCCTGTTTTAAGTTACGTAGATATGAAT
The DNA here is from genome assembly GCF_000226545.1 of Podospora anserina S mat+. NCBI lineage: Eukaryota > Fungi > Ascomycota > Sordariomycetes > Sordariales > Podosporaceae > Podospora > Podospora anserina. Next base: position 1,401,989 of record NW_001914857.1, read on the forward strand.
TACTTGCATTGACAAAGAATTATGTTATATCATGGTGCCTAGATGTGAAGTGTCTCTTGTCATATCTTGAAGACTTTGGATGGAAGACAGAGCGGCTGGGCAATATGTTGACCTAACAGTTTGTTCTTTTCTTATGCCAGGCCAAGTCTCCCCTTATCATGTCTGCTTCCTGCCTGCTCTATCACATATGACCATAACCAGCTACAAATACGGCATCCCGTCCGCTCTGCCCTCGTCAAATAGTTGAGTGCCGAATCAGTACTCAGGTGGGTGACTACTGGGGAATCCTCGGTGTTGTATGTTTCTTTTTCTTTTTCCCCTTACATCATATTATACGACCATGCCAAAGATGACTTGCCTGTCAACAATTAACAGGATTAGCTTCTCGTCATGTATTCTTTTGCCTTTCTTGTTGGTCGTTTTGGTGAACTCTCGCTCTATCCAGAGTTGCTTTACCCTACATCGATCCTGCAGGAGTCTCCCTTGGGTCTGAAGGAAAGCATACAAAGAACAAATTTATCCCTAATGATTATCACAACGGGAACATGATCGCTTTTTGGTCTCTGTCCATTTCATTTTCTTTCTCTTTTCCATTAATCGCAAAAATAGGGTATCGAACACGATTATTAAAACACACAACTTTTTCCCATCCTGACCCCCCCCCTTCTTTCTCCCCTGTCCCATTCCTCTAACCATCTCTCTCCCCACCAACCAACCCCCTCAACAGCTATATTCGCTACACACCACCTTTATTTCCCCTCAACCAACCTCTCCACCTTTTCCAGGAGTATTTTGCTCTCCCTTCCGAGTCTCATCTTGCCGTTCTTGTCCGGCCTCTTGGCCTTGTCCATTTGCCTTTTCCACTTTTCTCTCTGCTTGATCCTGTCTTCGCGTTCCTTTTGCCTCCGGGCAAATTCGGCGTTGCGGGCTTCCTGCTTTGCCTTGAGTTCAGCCGCTTTGGCGAGTTCTTTTTCGTAGTAGTCGGGTTTGCGCTGCTTTTGGTTTTTGCCGCGGGAGCGGTCCCCGTTGTTGCGTTTGGGGAGAGGGGGGAAGTCAGGAGCGTTGGCGTTGGGATTGGGGGGTTCGTCGGTTGTGAGGAGGTGGAGGCGGTCGGGGTGGAGGTCTGGCTCGGGAGCTGGGCCAGTTTGGGAGGGTGAGTTGGGTGTTGGTTCGGAGGGCGCGCCTGCTGGGTGGATTATGGGAGAGGGTGGGAGCTCGGGGAGGGCGGGGGTGGGTTCAGAGGCGTGGGCGGCTTTGATCTTGGAGTATTTTTTTTTAATTTTGGCTTTGGTGATGAGGTCTTTTTTGATTTTGGTCACTAAGAGATGGTTAGTATAAGGGCGGCGCAAGACCATTGGGGTGGCATACCCTTGCGCTTCCAGGCGCCGTCGGGGAGGTTGTCGGGGCCTACTCGGAAGCCCTGGCGGGGTTTCTTTGTGAATTTGTCGGCGGCGTCGCCGTCTTCGTTGGGGCGCTTGGGTGCCATTTTTGGGGTTGGTGTGATGTTGGGGTGTGTGGGTTGAATGAAGCTCGATCTACGATTGACGATACTTGGAGCTGGTGGTGGAGGGACTTTTTTGCCAGAAGATTCGCGATAAGCGCGTTATCGGGACTTGGCAGTTTGGGCGGTGAAGCAATTAAAGGTGGGTCGAGTTGTGCAATGGAACGCTAGATGCGCTAATGCTCGAGGTTCGGTTAGTCACAGCCAACACATCTTCCTTTGTACTGCCGGGTATCAATCAACACTGATCAGGCGCACCAAAGAATTTGGAGATGGCGCAGAGGCACGGCAGATACGGGCTGTTTTTTCCTTTCACCAAAAGAGCTCGGGTTTCAGACACAGGGCGAGGGTGACAAGCCGGCCGGAAAGATCCATGCTGACACTGACTGGCACCTTGAACGGCATTTGGCGGATGTGTTCCGACATGCTACCAGAAGTGGCGATGACGCACATTGGTTCTGGACAATCTGTTGGCCAACCACCTGGCGTTCGCTTTCTTGCTGTTTTCCCTCACTCATCATCAGCCACGAGAGCCAACGGGTCTTGCTTGGTCGGACCTAAGACAAGTGCAGTCACGACAATCCACGGGGCATCGGGCATGCCAGCGCCACCACAAAAAGAAACCACATGAAGGTACCCGGCATTGTTCGTGGACATCGCTAACCCCCACTGAGCAGCGGAGTACTTAAACCGCCCACAGAAGCCCAGTCCTGGTCTAGCGTCCCCTGATGTGACCTGCCGTCACTATGAGAATCGAGCAACGTCTGAAGCTCAGAATCATTCACTCACATCGACGCAACTTTTGGTCCGAACCGTTTTCTCTTTCCCAACGCCTCGGAGCAAGTCAGCTTGCTTCATTCAGGCTCTTACAAGCCCCTGTCTGGACTTTTAATAACCCGCGCAAGGCACAGCTGCCGTTTCCAGCGCTCATCTGAGAAATAAAGAAATCGAGTGACTCGGGTCACGACCTTATCTCGGTACCGCTCGTCATTATTCATTCAGAACCCTTCTTTTCCAGCCAAAACATCAAACTGCTCTCAAATTTGCACGTATCAAACCGACTTCTTTGCTATTTGTCTTTGCTCGTCGGGTCCCTGCTCCGGTGTCACTACTGTTGTTATTTTCTTCTTATTCCGCCAACTGCTCCGAGGCCGAACAGACAGCGCATGGCTGAGGCCCGAGGCGGAAGCAGAGGCCTTCGCGCGTGGAGAAAAAGGTCCAGCTCACGGTGCTTCAGTTTGGCCACACGCCATGGGCACCTTGAATGACATAGGGTGACGGGAATTTGAACTCGTCTCATATTGCCGACGTCTTAATTTCTCGCTTCAAGTGGTCTGATCTGGGATTTCGAAAGTTCAAACATCATGCCCATGCTGCGAGAAGACGACGCAGGCCAGCAAGATGCTGTGCCAGATGTGCCGGATCATGTCGAAGATAATTTCACCAAAATAATTCCTCCACAGTTGCAACCGGGTCTCTCAAGGTCATTGAGCAGGAAACTGTCAGAAGAAAGTATCAGAACCGAGTTGTGTGAGGGACCTATACCGGATAGCCCTCCCGTCCCTTACAAGTCGACCACGCCTGAGCCACCATCACATGCCGTCTCTGACCGCGCCGAGTTGATTGAACGCATCAAGAGAGGGGAAAGCCCTACCTGGGTGCCAAATCGTCATCTGGGATCGTTGTTCCAGCAAGACAATATCTCGCTGCCGCCTCGAACACCGCCACCACCACCACCACCACCACCACCTGCGTCCATGTCCCCGGGGCTACTACCTCCCCCTACCATAACACCCGAGAAAAAGGATGGGGATGTGATCGGGCTGCAACCTGATGCTCAACTTCAGGAAGGACTAAATATCGAAAGACCACGATCCGCGCTCCATAGCGGCAATTTCACACCGCAAGAGCTGTCTCCTGGTGAGGTAGAGAAGGAAGCGAGGCAAAGTCATCACAACCCCTTTCAACCGCCCAGCAGTGCTCCATGGATTGCGACCTCACCACCAAGAGACTTTCATCCCTTTGGTTACGGGAATGCAGCTGCAAGCCACCGCAAGGATGCGTTCGACTACCGCAAGGAGGCCTTTGGTACACCGGGAACACCTTCACTTAGCTCGTCTCTTTCATCAAGCTTTGTCTACAAGCCACCAACGAGTCCGCTTGTTCAGTCAGAGATCAACGAGGAAATCGACTTGGCGCTACCCTTGAATAGTATCAATATTGCTTCGAGTAGTCCCCGGGCGAGCCCACGAAGGCACATGCTCAACTTCGGACCACCCTCCCTCAACAATGTGGCTGGCCAGAGACAAGTGCCCCAACGTCGTGAGGGCAATCACCCATATCAAGCCCACCAACCTCGACGATCTCTGAACTCAACTCCTGTATTTTCCTTTGCCGGCTCACCACCACCACCACCACCCACCCCTTGGAGTGCAAGACGACCGTCGGTGGGCTCAGAGGCATCCCCTCTCCATCACGCCTCCCTAGTCGGATCCTACGAGGAGAGCATCCTCCGAGGTCGCATGTCAACCACCCCCTCCAAACCTCTAGAATTCATAGCCCAAATCGGAGTTCTCGGTCTAGGAAAATGCAAGTCCAGCCTCCGTTGCCCACCACATGTCACCCTCCCCTTCTCGGCCGTCTTTTACAGTTACGCCAGCACCTCCCATGGCAGAAGCAAAACACACGATGGCCCAAGTCCATACGTAGGGAATATCGATCTCGAGAATGGACTCACCAACCCCGACGAGGGCCAACGAGCAAAGAAGAAACTCCAGTCACGATACCCCGAGCGGAAGGTCACAGCAGCAGAAGATGATGATGACGAAACCGGCGACCACCTCTCCGACAGTAGCAAACACCCAACCAACAACAACAACAACAACAACAACAACAACAACAACAACAACAACAACAACAACAACAACAACAACAACAACAACAACAACAACAACAACAACAACAACAACAACAACAGCAGCAGCAAGAAACGCCGCTCCCGCTCCCCCAAATCACCCCCCGGAGGTCGGTACCGCATCCCGGAAAAGGGACAACTCCAAATCATCATCAAGAACCAAAACAAAACGGCGCTCAAGCTCTTTCTTGTCCCTTACGACCTTGCGGGGATGGAGCCAGGGACGAAAACTTTTGTCAGGCAGAGGAGTTACTCGGCCGGTTCGATACTGGAGACTAAAGTCCCTGATATCAAACCTGTCGTCGACGCCAACACGTTGGGTAGTGACAGGGCGACGCTTCGTTATTTGGTTCACTTGCATATTTGCTGCCCGGCAAAGGGGAGGTATTATTTGTATAAATCGATCAGGGTGGTGTTTGCCAATAGGGTTCCCGATGGGAAGGAGAAGCTCAGGAATGAGATTACGCATCCTGATCCGAGGTTCTCGCCTTATAAGCCGGTGAGGGTGATGGGTCCTTCTCCGGTGGTGGGTGGGGGTCAGGGTGAGAGGAGGAGGAGTGTTGGGTTTGCTTTGCAGCAGCAGCGACAACAACAACAACAAGATCAACCGCGGGTGGCTTTCGGTGCTTCTGGGAGTCTGCCGAGGGGGTTTCAGCAGCCATTGCAGCAAACACCGGAGAGGGGGGGTGATAATACGGAGGAGGGTGTATCGCCTATGTCGGGGGTGCAAATGACTGGTTTGGCTGCGGCGAGTTATGATAAACTCAGCAAGGGAGATGTTGGTTATGGCGGGAACACCACTGTGGGAAGCACACCGTCGGCGGGACTGCTGTCTCAAAGGCTGAGGTCGCTCGGGGAGCAAGATAGACGGCCGTTTCAGCAGCCGGATTCGGAGTTGGCATGAGGGAGGGAGAGATGTGACATTTGGTACTAGTTAGACTACCCTCTTGTTAGAAGCTGTCAGGATCAGGACTTTTCCATCATGTAGGAGTAATTTGGAACTGTCTGGGCCGGTAGATAGAGACGACAAAGGTCATATCTTGTTGAATTCATAAAAATCACACAAATCACATTAGGGCTTACATATGCTTCCAAATCAAAATTGCATTGGCTCTTCAAGGATATATTCTTTCAAGATTGGTTATATACCTAGTCCACCCACAAAACCTACATCATTCACCTCCCATACAGCAACTTCTCCACCCTCTCCCCAATAGCCAAACAACTCGTCAGACCCGGGCTCTCAATCCCCAACAAATTCGCCCACCCCTCCCACCCCTTCTCCCTCTCAATATAAAAATCCACAAACCCTTTCCCATGCGCGACGGCGCTCGCCCTCCCCAGCTTCGGCCTAATCCCCGCGTAATCCGGCACGAGTTGCCCCTCGTCCAGACCAGGCAAATACCTCTTGACCTCCCTGATCGTCTCCCCCAGCCTAGCCTGATTAACCTCCAAATCACCCGGACCATCAACCCACTCCACATCCGGCCCAAATTTAATCCTGCCCGCAAGATCCATGGTCAGATGCGTCCCCAGCCCTCCATGGCCAGGCTCAGGGGCGGGGTAGATCAACGTGTTAACCTTGGGCTGGGGGGCAGGGTAAGAAAAGTAATTCCCCTTCGCATAGTACAGTTTCTTGTGTTGATCCTCCGGAACGATGAGATTGTTGATCTCAACCGCGCCCAATCCAGCAGCGTTGATGAGAGTTTCCGTTGTAATGGCGGAGGTTTCACCGCTGGGATCAGAGACGACGAGTTCCCAGCCTGAGGAGCCCTTGTTCCCTAGCGGGGTAATACCTTTCACATCGGAGGATAACGCGAGAGTACCGCCCGCTTCTTCAAACAGACCCAACAGGGTGAGCATCAGCGCGTGGGAGTCGATAATTCCCGTTGTTGGCGACTCCAAAATGGCTTTCTCTGCCCTGACGGCTGGTTCCCTTTCTTTGGCGGTTTCTAAAGAGACCCACTCAATAGGGACGTGCAGTTCATTCTTGCAAAAGTTGTGGATTTGCTCGAGGGCCGCGAGTTGGAGGTCGTTTTGGGCTACGATCCATTTCCCTGTGCGGCGGTGGGGGATGTCATGCTTCGCACAGAGGGAGTAGAGCAGTTCCTTGCCTCTGAGGCAGAGGGAAGTTTTGAGGGAGTCAGCACCGTAGTATATGCCTGCGTGGATCACCTCGCTGTTGCGGGACGAGGTTTCTGTTCCGATGGCATTGTGGCGCTCGAGGAGGAGCGTTGATGAGGAAGGATGGTTCCTGGCCAAAGATTGCGCAATCGCTAAACCAACTACGCCGCCGCCAATTACGGCGTGGGTAAAATCTGCATTGCGCCGGGCTGTGTTGGAAAATAGCCTCCTGAAAGCATATGACGTCGTTGGTGCTGATGTCAACAGTGTTGGTGAAGCTGAAGATAGCGATAAGGCTTTGATAAGGGGGCGCAAAGGGGCCTTGCGCACAGGCATTTCTTTTTACGTGCGGGCGCCGTCACGGGTATCGAAGGCTTAGTCTTGAGTGGACCAACTTATTGCTAAAAGAATTGACTTTCTCACTGTCGAGTTTCTCCCTTTGGAACAGTGGTTGAGATCTCAAGATGGTGAGGCGGATCTGGACTCGGTGCCTTCGGTGCTTGTTCGCTCTTCGGGCGGGCCTGGGTTAGTGGGCTGCAAGCTTGATGGATGCCCTCAACGACCTCTGCTGCACCGCTGCCGGAGCAGGGTCGAGGTGCCGCGTGATTGTCCAATGACACATTCTGGCCTCTTTGAGGGTCTGAGATAAGCTTCAGTACACGCTTCAAACAGCAGATTTCAATATTGAAGTGGTAAAAGTGGCCTGTTGAAAGCCAAACAGAGTTTATTTATTTGTCCTCGCCATCCCAAGTGTTGATGTCGTCCAAGGAAGCCAAAGTCTGTTTCCGGGGGTGGCCTTGGCATCACGTTAGTCAGGCGTTCTTGCGGTGGAACATCAGATGCTGTTTATGAATCATTCGGGACAAGAGCAGAGTAGTATACCCAAGGTAGGTAGGTACTCCGTAGTCATAGATAACAAGACGTGGCTGAGGGAAAATGACAGATATCAGACGGTGAGGAAGGTGAGAGAGAGCCGTCTTTAGCAAATAGGATGGCATCTTGTGGTCAGGTGTGAAGTCTCGCCGGCTTCAGGAAGGCACAAGGTTCTTCCACGGGCGGGTCCGATGGGAAAAACGGCCTGTGAAAGATCGTCATGCGTCACTCGGCAGGCAGGAGCAAGGGGCATCTGGTGGGGCTTCACCCCACCATCCAGCGCACGTCCACCTTGTTCCGGACCTGTCCAGACCACTTCCAGCAACATCCCCAAAAGCGTCATGCCTTGACTGCTTCGGAGTCTCAGAGTCTCCCCACTGGTTCTCTTGCTCCGACAAAACAACTCAACAATATTGCCGCCTCACGGACCTGAAGCGGAACACGAAGAAAAGCACCACATCCGAAGACGCAGCTGGTCACGGGAGCTGTGGCCAACAGAATCGACATCAACAACCACCAGATATCTTTGGTCAAAAGCCTTCCTATTCCTGAACTTATCAAACACACTTATCGTACCTAAAGATACAAAACCCACAATTCGCATACAGAACAACCGCGCAGAACATGGCATCCGCCATTCCGGAACCAACCAACAAGTCCATCAACGGAGACGGCGCTGTCTCGCCCTCTCCGGGAGGGAGGCACCCCTCCATCTCACTCCAAGCTACTGCGACCCTGAACGCCCAGCTGCAGCGGGAGTCACCCTCCAGACGTAAGTGTCATCTGTCCTACCCCAGGCACGCCTAGACACAAATCCACAACACTCTTTCGTAGTCGACTTGGACGATTCAGAGGCATTATTGTCACCTCGCAACTGAATTCGCAGTCCTGGTTGAGCTATCCGCGGAGTGCTGCTGGCTGCGTAAACCACGGCTCTGTGCTAACAATATCAAAAGGCTCATCTGGTAGCCCTTTGTCTCCCAGCCGAGCTTCCCCCATCAACGGCCGTCGTCTCTCTCAAGTCATTACCAACTTGCAACTCGCAGACCCATCAGTGCCAGCACCAGGAGAGATGCTTTCCGACTCGCAAACCAACAGGCCAGGGAGTTTCCGAGCCATGAGCCCCCACCGACTGTCCGTCACCGGATCCCCTCGATTGATCGCCACTGGAGAGCCCCGTCACAACCGAGCACCATCTCTTGGGGAAATACACCAGGAGTTGGAGACTGAGCAGGAGTTCCAAGTCAATAGGCTCCTTGGCGAAATTCGCCGCCTCCAGGAACAGGTCGATAGCTACAGGCGCCAGCAGTCTGGCTCTGCCGCCGGCAGCGAAGATCCTGCCGAGCGAACCACGACCCCGATTCCCACTTCGATCCCGCAGGTCCCAGCCGGAGCTAGCTCCGGATCCCTGCCGCGGTCCCCAGTCTTTGCTCATCCGCGCAGCTCGTTCGACGTAGCTCGCGCCGATCTACGTCGCCGGTCTAGAACCCCCAGTAGAGGAGCGTCGCCTAGGTTGCGGTCGACCTCGATCAGTGGGGACAGCGGCGAACAGTGGCATCTAGGCTGCCGTGACGAGAGTGCTTTCTACCAAGCCGAGACTCAAATGTTGATTCGTGAGAATCAGATGCTGAAGCACCGTATCAAGGAGCTTGGTAAGTTGCCAAATTGTCAGACAGTGGGATTCGATTGATTGCTAATATCACGCAGAGCGTCAGTTGACCGATTCGACCGGAAGCAATGCATCCATCACCCACGAGCCGTCTCATCCTTCACATCTCACCCACTCAACATCTGTTTCTGAAGAGGAATCGTCCAAGCCAGTCTAGAGAATGGCTCTCAAGCAAGCTTCGGATGAAACTTCGCCAGCTGTGCCAGATGAGCAGTACAGCTGTCTTTAGATGAAGTTTTTTCTCTCCTTGAAGAGCAGGGTGCACTTGGGCACTCGTCTCTTTTTGACGAGATTCACTTGGTCTTACGATTTCATTGTTGTCATGGCGTTTTATTGGGGGCATTGGCTTTATTAAAGAGTGAGTTTCGCAGCAAGAGCTGTTCTCTGGCGGTTATGCATCTCTTATGGTATCAATGGCGATTCATGGTTTCATCATACTAGCATTGTAATGCATACTGGAGTCTATCCAGGGTGCCATCTCATTCATTGAATTGGACGTTAGGACAAGCTTTGAAGGTCGGGTAGCCATAGGAACAGGCGTTGTAATTTTCTCGTCTTGCTTTTGATTGTTGCTTTATACTGTTTTCATATGCTCATTAATGGAGCTTATTAGTTTTATGGTATCAATCAAACCTCGAGATGTGTTTACGTTGGCGATGGTGTTTGATATCTTGAGATGCGTGAAGGCTACTTGGGATAACATGAGTGCCAAACCTTTCATCCGAAAATAGGTATAGGTAGTGACGTTGATGTGATGGAGATTGGACCATAGATTCTAGGAAGGGGACGCTAATGCAGGAACAAATCATCTCCACAACCTCAGATTATAAAGCTGAAACTAGTACTAGGGTTTGTGATGGACGGTATTCTGAAGGGCGAATGGAGATGGAGGTTTGAGTTGGCTGGTATACGCTCGTTTTGTGAGGACGTTGACAACACATACATAGGTACATACATACCTATATTTGGGTTGACCGAGGTAAGAGACCTACCCACATAAATGTTGTGCAACGGGAAAACCATTGCTTTTTTGCGGTGAGTACCTTATGTATGTTTGTCGGTCAGCCATTGACGATATTTTGTCTTGGGTTATTTTTATATCTGTTGCTTTCTCTTTTCGCTCTTTGCAGAGGGTGGCTTACGGGGTATCTAGGTGGCTTATGTTGCTTTTTTTTTTTTTGGTATGTATGATTATGCCCATGCTGACTAGAGACATGCAGGAGGTGTATGTCTTTCCTAAGCATGGCACTGAGAGAATTCGAGTTGTCCGAGAAGTCCGATGGGGGGTGGTACGAAATGATGATGAATTTTGTGGAACTGGCAAACCGTGGGGGGGGGTAAGGGA